>NW_004444097.1:6054635-6061385 GCF_000243295.1 Trichechus manatus latirostris | reverse complement strand
ACTTCCTTGGAACCTAAAGTGTACTTTGAAAAGGAAAATGTTTTTGACATCGTGTACTTGAATGGGAGAAACTATATTATTTTCTCCATCACATAATGTACTGGGAACTTTTCCGTCCTTGTAACACAAATTGTACTTTGAAAACAGGTAAAATTCTGGTGGCTTCATGTACCTCAATGTGAGAAAGTGTATATTGTTTTCTTAATCACAGAATGTATCAGGAACATTTCTGTGTTTATAACAGAAAGCGTTTTTCGATAACAGGTAAAACTGTTTTGACTTCATCTACTTGAATGAGAGAAACTATATGGGATTCTCATTTATAATAAACCATTGTCATTAGTTGAGGGAACTTTCGCATCCTTGTAACCCAAGGTGGACTTTGAAAATGTAAAATGCTTTTGATGACACTACATTGTTTTCTCCTTCACAGAATGTATTGCAAATCTTCCTGTCCTTGTAACACAAAGTGTTCTTTGAAAACCTACAAAACTGTGGTGGCTTCATTTACTTGAATGGGAGTGACTGCACCTTGTTTTCTAAACCACTGAATGTGTAGGGAACATTTCTGTGCTTGTAAAACAAAGCATTTTTTTATAAGAGATAAAACTCTTTTGACTTCATCTACTTCAGTGAAAGAAACTGTATTATTTGTTTCTCATTCACACAATGTATTGGGAATTTTGACGTCCTTCCAACCCAAAATGTACTTTGAAATCCTAAAATGCTTTTGACATCATGGACGTGAATGGGAAAAACTCTACATTGTTTTCTCCACAGAGTCTACTGAGAACTTTCCTGTCCTTGCAACACAAAGTGTACTTTGAACATATGTAAAACTCTGGTGGCTTCATGTACCTGAATGGGAGAAATTATACACTGCTTTCTCAATCATAGTATGTATAGAACATTCCCATGCTTGTATCACAAAGTGTTTTCTGAAAAGAGGTAAAATCTTTTGACTTCATCTACTTCAAAGAGAGAAACTGTATATTGGTTTCTCATTCACACAGTGTATTGTGAACTTTCACGTCCTTACAATCAAAGGTGTACTTTTAATCATAGAATACTTTCGAAGTCATGTAGTTGAATGGGAGAGACTCCATTTTCTACACCACAGAATGTTTTGGAAAATTTCCCGTCCTTGTAATGGAAAGTACGTTTGAAAACAGGAAAAACTCTAGTGGTTTCATTTACTTAAATTGGGAAAACTGTACATTGTTTTCTCAATCAAAGACTGTATAGGAAATATTCCTGTTCTTGTAACACAAAGTGTTTTTTGATAACAAATAAAATTATTTTGACTTCATTATCTTGAATGAGAGAAACTGTATATTGGTTTCTCATTCACACAATGTATTGGGAACCTTCTCGTCCTTGCAACCCGAGGTGTACTTTGAAATCATAAAATGCTTTTGACATCATCTACTTGAATGGAATAAAACTTCACATTATTTTCTCCAGCATAGAATGTATTGGGAACTTTCCTGCCCTTGTAACAGAGAAGTGTAATTTGAAAACAGGTAAAACTGTGGTGGCTTCATTTACTTGAATGAGAGAAACTGTATATTGCTTTCTCAATCACAGAATGTATAAGGAACTATCCCGTGCTTGTAACGCAAATCGTTTTTTGATAAAGGGTAAAACTCTTATGACTACATCTACTTAAAGGAGAGAAACTGTATGTTGGTTTCTCATTCACACAATGTATTAGGAAATTGCTTGTCCTTGTAACCCAATGTATACTTTGAAAATGTAAAATGCTTTTGAGGTAGTGTATTTGAATGGGAAACTCTACATTGTTTTCTCCTTCTCAGAATGTATTGGAAACATTCCTGTCTTTGTAACAAAGCGTACTTTGAAACCTTGCAAAAATCTGGTGGCTTCATGTACTTGAATGGGAGGAAGTGAACTTTGTTTTCTCAATCACAGAATGCATAGGAAACATTCTCATGCCTGTAACACAGTGTTTTTCAATAACAGGTAAAACTCTTTTGACTTCATCTACTTGAAGGAGAGAAACTGTATACTGGTTTCTCATTCACACAATGTGTTGGGAAATTTCACCTGCTTGCAACCGAAGCTGTACCTTGAAATCATAAAACGCTTTTGAGGTTATGTACTTGAATGGGAGAAACTCTACATTGTTTTCTCCATTACAGAATGTATTGGAAACTTTCCCATCCTTGTAACAGAAAGTGTACTTTGAAAACATTAAAATTCTGGTGCCTTCATTTACTTAAATGGGGGAAACTGTACACTGTTTTCTCAATCACAGAATGTATAGGGAACATTCCTGTTCTTATAACACAAAACGTTTTTTGGTAACAGATAAAAGTATTTTGACTTCATCATCTTGAATGAGAGAAACTGTATATTGGTTTCTCATTCACACAACGTATTGGGAACTTTTGCATCCTCGTAACCCAAGGTGTACTTTGAAAATGTAAAACACTTTGACGCCATGTACTTGAACGGGAGAAATTCTACTCTACATTGTTTTCTCTCTCACAGAACATATTTGGAATTTTCCCATCCTTGTAACACGAAGTGTATTTTGAATACAGGTAAAACTCTCATGGCTTCATGTACCTGAATGTCAGAAACTGCATATTTTCTGTAATCACAGAACGTATAAGGTACACTCCTGTGCTTGAAACACAACTTGTTTTTTGATAACGGGAAAAACTCTTATGACTTCATCTACTTGAAGGAGAGAAACTGTATATTGATTTCTCATTCACACAATGTATAAGAACTTCACATCCTTGTAATCGAATGTGTAATTTGAAAATATAAAACGCTTTTGACGGCATGTACTTGAATGGATGAAACTCTACATTGTTCTCTCTCTGCAGAATGCATTGGGACTTATTCAGTCTTTGTAACACAAAGTGTACTTCCAAACATACAAAAGTCTGGTGGCTTCATGAATGGGAGAAACTGTATACTGTTATCTTCCTCACAGAATGTATAAGAAATATTCCTGTGCTTGTTACACAAATTGTTTTTTGAGAAAGAGTAAAACTCTTATGATTTCATCTACTCAAAGGAGATAAACTGTATACTGGTGTCTCATTCACACAGTGAATTAGGAACTTTTGCATCCTTGCAACCCAAAGTGTATTTTGAAAATGTAAAACACTTTTGACGTCATGTATTTGAATGGGAAAACCCTACATTGTTTTCTCGTTCACAGACTGTACTGGGAACATTCCTGTGCTTGTAACACAAAGTGTACTTTGAAAACATGCAAAACTCTGGTGGCTTTATGTACTTGAATGGGAGGCAGTGCACATTGTTTTCTCAAGAATGTATATGGAACATTCTTGTGCTTGTAACACAATGTGTGTGTTTTTTAAACTACTAAATATGTTTATTTTTCATTTATTTTGAAAAAGGAAAAAAATAGACTGTGGCCATCCAACCGATTCTGAGTCATGGTGATTACACGTATGGCACAGTAGAACTGTGGTTCATAGGGTTTTTAAAAATTATTATTTTTTTGTGCTTTGGGTGAAAATTTACAGAGCAAATTAGTTTCTCATTAAACAATTAATACAGAAATTTTATGACATTGGTTGCCAATCCCACCATATTTAAACACTCTCCCCTTCTCGACATTGGCTTCTCCATTTCCAGTTTTCTGGTCACTTCCTGTGCTCTTTCCTTTTGGACTGGTGTGTGCATTTACTCTCATATACATGGTTGAACTACATGTGTTATTGTTTTTATAGGCCTGTTTAATCTTTGGCTGAAGTGTGAAATTTAGAAGTGACTTCAGTACTGAGTTAAAAGGGTGTCCAGGGGCCATACTCACAGTTTCTCCAGTCTCTGTCAGACCAGTTAAGACTGGTCTTTTTTTTCCCCCACTGTGTCCAGGACCCTTTATTTAGTGATCCCTGTCAGAGCAGTTGGTGATGACAGCTGGGCACCATCTAGTTGTTCTGGATTCAGTCTGGTGGAGACTGTGGTAGTTGTGGTCCATTAGTCATTTGGACTCATCTTTGCCTCCTGTCTTTGGTTTTCATCATTCTTCTTTGCTCCAGACGGGGTGGGACCAGTAGATGTATCGTAGACGCCCCTCACAAGCTTTTAAGACCCCAGACCCTACAAACCAAAGTAAGATGTAGAACATTTTCTTTAAAACCTTTGTTATGCCAACTGAGCTAGATGTCTTCTGAAACCATGGTCCCCGGCCCTAAGCTGAATTAACTAGTTCCCTCAGGGAGTTTGGATGTGTCAATGAAGCTTCCACTTTTGGTCAAGCTGTACTGACTTCCTCAGTGTTATGTACTGTCTTATCCTCCACCAAAGTCACCACTTATCTATTGTCTAGTTAAATGTTTTTCCTTCACTACCCCTCCCCTCCCTCTTAACCATCAAGGATGTGTCTTCTTGTAAACTTTTCCTTGAGTTTTTATAATAGTGGTCGAATACAGTATTTGTCCTTTTGTGACTGACATATTTCACTCAGCATAATGCCCTCCAGATTTATCCATGTTATGAGGCGTTTTGCAGAATCATCGTTTTTCATCATTGTGTAGTATCCCGTTGTGTGTATATACCATAGTTTATCCATTCATCTGTTGATGCGCACCTACGTTGTTTCCATCTTTTTGCTATTATGAACAATGCTGCAATGAACATGGGTGTGCATATGTCTTATTTCTGTGATGGCTCTTATTTCTCTAGGATATATTCCTAGGAGAGGATTGCTGGATCTTATATTTCTATTTCTAGCTTTTTAAGGAAGCGCCTTATTGTTTTCCAAAATGGTTGTACCATTTTGCATTCCCACCAGCAGTGCAGAAGAGTTCCAATCTCCCCATAAACTCTCCAATATTTGTTATTTTCTGTTTTTTTGATTCATGCCAGTAATGTCAAGGTGAGATTGTAGCTCAATGTAGTTTTGATTTGCACTTATCTAATGGCTAGTGATCGTGAGCATTTCCTCATGTGTCTGTTAGCTGCATGAATGTCTTCTTTGGTGAAGTGTTTGTTCACATCCTTTGCCCATTTTTTAACTGGATTGTCTTTTTGTTGTAGAGGTGTTGGATCTTCCTATAGTTTAAGAGATTAGACCTTTGTTAGATATGTCATAGCCAGTTTTTTTTCCCAGTCTGTAGGTTCTCTTTTGACTCTTTTGGTGAAGTCTTTTGATGAGCATGTTTAATTTTTAGATGATCCCAGTTATCTAGCTTATCTTCTGGTGTTTGTGCGTTGTTAGTTTTGGTTTGTATCCTATTTATGCTGTATGAGAGAAACTGTATATTGGTTTCTCATTCATACAATGAATTGGGAACTTTCATGTCTTTATAACCCAAGGTGTACTCTGAAAATGTAAAACATTTTTGATGCCATGTACTTGAATCTGACTCTACATTGTTTTCTCCTTCAGAGAATTTACTGCGAACTTTCCTGTCCTTATGACACAAAGTGTACTTTGGAAACAGGTAAAAATCTGGTGGCTTCATGTACCTGAATGGAAGAAACTGTGCATTGTTTTCTCAATCATAGTATGTATAGGGAACATTCCCCTGCTTGTAACATGAAGTGTTTTTTGATAAGAGGTAAAATCTTTTGACTTTATCTTCTTGAGTGAGAGAAACTGTATATTGGTTTCTCATTTACAGAATGTATTTAGAGCTTTTGCATCCTTGTAACACAAAGTGTACTTTGAAAATAGGTAAAATTCTGGTGGTTTCATGTACCTGAATGGGAGAAACTGTATATTTTCTTAATTACAGAATGTATAAGTAACATTCGTACTTGTAACACAAATTTTCTTTAATAATGGGTAAAACTTTTATGATTTCATCTACCTGAAGAAGAGAAACTGTGTATTTGTTTCTCACTCACACAATGTATCAGGAAGCTTCACGTCCTTGTATCCCAACGTGTAGTTTGAAAACATAAAATGCTTTTGACCTCATATACTTGAATGGGAGAAACTCTACATTGTTTTCTCCTTCACAGAATGTATTGGGAACATTCCTGTCTTTGTAACACAGTGTACTTTGGAAACATGCAAATTCTGGTGGCTTCATAAATGACAGCTATTATAAAATTTAAGGAGCCCTCGTGGCACAGTGCTTAAAGAACTTGGCTGCAAACTAAAATACTGGTCTGAATTCACCAACCTCTCTGTGGGAGAAAGATATGGCAGTCTTGGAAACCCCATGGGGTGTTCTACTTTGTCCTGTAGGGTTGCTTGGGCTGGAACTGACTTGATGGCAATGGGTTTGGTTTTCATTTTTTTATTATAAACTTTGGAATTCCTGGATGGCACAAATGGTTAAATGCTTAACTACTAGCTGAAACGATGGCAGTTTGAATTCACCGAGGAGCCTCCAAAGAAAGGCCTGGCCATTTGCTTTCAAAAGATGACAACCTTGAAAACCCTACAGAGCTATTCTATTCTGCACACATGGGGTCACCATGAGTCAGAACTGATTCAACTAACACCATTATTATAAACTCTGGTATTTCCATGTAGTCCTCTATTTCTATATGGAGGGAGAAAATGTGCCAATGTCCACTTCTCTTTTAGCCATTATACTTCTCACTATAAAGTAAAAAGAGGCATTTGGATTTAGATAAGTCTTCCAGGAACTTGGTCCTTTTCACTCCCTTTGTCTGAGCACCTCTAGAAAAGTGCTTCAAAGATTATCTATGGTGAAAGACCACAAAATTTTTTTGTATCAGGGGAGTTCAGGCAAAATGGCGCTCTAGGCAGAAGCACCACGC
>NW_004444097.1:6034447-6046811 GCF_000243295.1 Trichechus manatus latirostris | reverse complement strand
AAAAAAAAAAAGGTTGAGAAGTTAAGAGGGTTAATAGGTTGTGGGGTTGTTAACCAATGTCATAAAAGAACGTGTACTACTGTTTCATGAGAAACTATTTGTTCTGCAAGCCTTCACCTGAAGTACAATAAAATATAAAAAAAAAGAAAAAAAATGTAAAAAAACAAAATTTTTTTTGTATCGTAAATTACTAGAAAAGAAAAATAAAAAACAATGACATATGATACAAGCTCAAAATTTTTATTAGATCCACACAGAAAACTACTCTGTTAAATTGCTATAGAAGTTCTAAATTCTTACTCTCAATTTCTGCAAATGACTTGTCACAGATCAGTAACAAAGGGTTCAGAGACTGGCAGAAGCCTGTGGATCTTTGCTGGTTTTGCTCTAGAGTACTGACAAAAGTCAAACTTCTAAATCTGCAGGTCTGAAGTCAGTGCCTGGACCATGGGGACCCAACTGAAGCATTACCCTTAGTCCTGAGTGATTAACTGGCCACCTAGTGTCCTCTTACTAGCCTTAAGCATGACAGTGTTAACTCCCCGCTCAGAAATCTTTCATTGTACCCCCTTATCTCTAAGGTAAAATTCCAATTCTTTAACCTGTCATTCAGTGCCTTCCAGGCTGATGCCAAACAAGTTTTATTTTTGTCTGACTTTCCACTATCTTCTGCTCCACTACATTACACTGTCCAATATGGTAGCAACTAGAATGTGGCTACTGAGCACTTGACATGTGGCTAGTGAACTGAGGAAATGAATTTTTAATCTTAACTTTAATTACTTTAAAATTAAATTAAAAAATGTACTTGATTTAGTTATTGGGAAATATTTAAGGTGGTTTAGAATGACTTGAGTATGTCAATCTTTTTCAATCGTGTATTTTATGAAATCTAAATACAAATCAATTAGTGAGATGTGCTTTAAGTATAAAATACACACTAAATTTCAAACAGTAATGAGATGAAGAATGTAAAACACTTAAAAATATTTAATAATTTTTATACTGACCACATGCGAAATGATATTTTATTGATAGATTAAATAAAGGATACTGAAGTTAATTTCACCAGTTTCTTCTTACTTACCATAGCTACTAGAAAATTTAAAATTACATATGTGGCTTGCATTATGTTCCTACTGTACAACACAAGCCCAGATAACCATGCCCAATACACCTAGGAATGAATCAATCTTGATTCCTCTCTTACCTTCACTATTCATGTTTGAGGGACTGGACAGGTCTAATCACAAAATACGTCTTGCATCCATCCACTTTCTCCATCTCTACTGCTATATCCTAGTCCATGCTACTCCATTCCTTAAAACGCTTCAATGGCTTCCATAGCACTTAAAACTTCTTACCGAGGCTGTGGAGTTCTTCTACCATTTCTTTCTTTCTTTGCTCACTAGTCTTCAGCCACACTGGCCTCTTTTTGTTTCCTAAACACAACAGTATTAATATCACATGCAAGTAAAATTTTGCTGAACATCATTCAAAAGTGCCTGCAGCAGTATATCAAGAGGAAACTAACAGAAATTCACGCTGGATTCAGAAGAGGATGTGGAACCAGGGATATCACTGCTGATGTCGGATGGATCCCGGCTGAAAGTAGGGAATACCAGAAAGATTTTTACCTCTGTTTTACTGACTACGCAAAGGCATTCAACTGTGTGAATCATAACAAATTATGGATAATATTTAAAAGAATGAGAATTCCAGAACACTTAATTGCACTCACGAGGAATCTGTACATAAATCAAGAGGCAGTCGTTCGAACAGAACAAGGGGATATTGTGTGGTTTAAAGTCAGGAAAGGTGCACGTCAGGGTTGTTTTCTTTCAACATACCTATTTAACCTGTATGCTGAGCAAATAACCTGAGAAACTGGACTATATGAAGAACGGGGCATTAGGACTGGAGGAAGACTCATTAACGAACTGTGTTATGCAGATGATACAACCTTACTTGCTGAAAGTGAAGAAAATTTGAAGCACTTACTGATGAAGATCAAAGACCCTGCGGCCTTCAGTATGGACTACACCTCAACATAAAGAAAATAAAAACCCACACAACTGGAACAATAAGCAACATCATGATAAACAGAGAAAAGACTGAAGTTGTCAAGAATTTCATTTTACTTGGATCCACAATCAACACCCATGGAAGCAACAGTCAAGAAATCAAAAGGCACATCGCATCGGGCTAATCTACTGCAAAAAACCTCTTTAAAAGTGTTGAAAAACAAAAATGTCACCTTGAGACTAAGATGCGCCTGACCCGAGCCATGGTATTTTCAGTCCCCTCATATGCATATGAAAGTTGGCCAAATGAATAGGGAAGACCAAAGAACTGACGCCTTTGAATTGTGGTGTTGGCGAAGAATGTTGAATATACCATGGACTGCCAAAAGAACAAACAACTCTGTCTCGGAAGAAGTACAACCAGAATGCTCACTGGAAGCAAGGATGGCGAGACTACGTCTCACATACTTTGGGCATGTTATCAGGATGGATCAGTCCCTAGAGAAGGACATCATGCTTGGTAGAGGGTCAGAGAAAAAGAGGAAGAACCTCAATGAGATGGACTGACACAGTGGCTGCAACAATGGGCTCAAGCATGATGATGATTGAGGATGGCCCGGGCCCGGCCAGTGTTTCGCTCTGTTGTACATAGCATTTTGCTGTGAGTCGGAACTGACTCAACGCCACCTAACAACAACACACAACAAACTCCTCCTCACTTTAGGGCACTTGCCCTGCTATTCTCTTTGGTCTGGCACGTTGCCTGACTTATTTCTACTCAGGTCTTAGAGAATACCTTCTCAGTAAGGCCATGTCTGACCAACCACCAAAAATGTGCCTGCTGAGGGTCTGAATTGCTGGGCGGAGGGCTGTGGGGACCATGGTCTCGAGGAACATCTAGCTCAATTGGCATAACACAGTTTATAAAGACATTGTTCTACATACTACCTTGGTGAGTAGCATCTGGGGTCTTAAAAGACTAAGCAGCCATCTAAGATACTCCACTGGTCTCACCCCTTTGGGAGCAAGGGAGAATGAAGAGAACAGGATACAAGGAAAAGATCAGTCCAAAGGACTAATGGACCACAGGCCTCCACCAGACTGAGTCCAGTACAGCTAGCTGGTGCCTGGCTACCACTGACTGCTCTGACAGGGATCACAATAGGGCGTTCTGGACAGAGCTGGAGAAGGATGTAGAACAAAATTCTAACACACAAAAGAAGACCAGATTTACTGACCCGAGAGACACCGGAGAAACCCCGAGAGTATTGCCCCCAGACACCCTTTTAGCTCAGTGGTGAAGTCACTCCTGAGGTTCACTGTTCAGCCGGGGATTGGACAGCCCATAAAACAAAACGGGACTAATGAGGCACAGCAGTCCAAGGACAATGACTAGAAGGCAGAAGGGGACAGGAAAGCTGGTGATAGGGAACCCAAGGTCAAGTAAGGACAGTACTGACATGTACTGGGGTTCTTAACCATTGTCATAGCATAATATGTGTACTGTTTCATGAGAAACTATTTTGTTCTGTAAACCTTCATCTAAACTGAGAACAGCAGCACAACTGGAAGAACGTAATCAACGTAACTGAACTGTACATGTAAAAATTTTTGAAATGGTGCATCTTTGGCTATGTATATTTTCACCAAAAAAAAAGAAAAGGGGGGGGCTCCCACAAGGGCGAGAAGGGAGCATGCTGACATGTCATGGGGCTGTTAACCAATGTCATAAAACAATATGTGTACTGACTGTTTAATGAGAAAATATTTGTTCTGTAAACCTTCACCTAAAGTACAATTTAAACAAAACAAAACAAAAAAAAAAGGGCCTGCTCTCTTCCCTAGAGAAACACTTTATTCAATCATCTTCTATTTTCTTCATGGAATTTATCACAAGATATTATCTTTCCTGGTCTTTTTTTTTTTAATTGTTTATAGTCTGGTTTCCCTCCAATACAAACAGGAGTGCAAATCCTGTTTGTTTTATTGCTACTATGTAAGTAATGTGCAGAACAGTGACAGACACAGTATGGGTGCTCTTGAAACAACTGCTGAATGGATGAACATCTATTGGTAAGTGCCTACTAGACACATCTACTTGGTTGGCTCGCAGGCACTTCAAATTCTACTTGGCCGAAACAGAACCTTATTGCTACCCAACATGCTGTGTTCTTTTCCCTTGTTTCTAACCTCAGTGAAGACGTTAGCATCGTATGAGCTGCTCCACCAACATATTTAGGAATCATCTTTGATGTTTTCCTCTCAGTCATTTCCTCATCCAGTCAACCAAATCACCAAGCTCTCCATATCCACTTTGCCCGTGTTTCTTCACTCTTATTTGCCACTTAGTGCATGTCATTACCCTCTTCTGCATTAGTGTTTTCTCTAAATGGTTTACCTTGCCTCCAAGCTTTGTGTAATTGTGCTCTTTCTAAAATGCAAATCCAATCCTATGACACTCTGTTTAAAATCTCTCATGCGCTTCCTATTGGTTCTGAGAAGCAAATTCCTGCACACAGCATTTAGCACCCTTCGTGACTTCACACAAACTATATCTCTACATCCCATCTGAAATGAAACAGCATTGCCTTCTCCACCCAACAGTGTCCCTAGTGTCTTGCCTCTTAAAACATTTGCACTTACTGCTTCCTGTCTCAAAGGCCCTTCCCCAGCTCCTCTATAAAACCTAATTGCTTCCCCAGTCCCACTCCATTCCTCCCTTTGCCCCTAACTTATCAGGTGAGTAAGGGGTTCCTACTCTATGAGATTTTGTTCAGCAGCTTACCACATTCACACTACTGATGATGCCTATTGACCTGTCTACGTTCTACAGCATAACATCATGAGGGCAAGAGTTTATAGCACTCATTAGCTGAATTTTAACTCAAATGAACTCAAGGTTAAAGAAAAGCATGTGACATAAAAAATTTAACAAATGTTTACCAATTGAAGCTATAGAAAATATTAAATCAAAGGAAACCACATATGTGCTCCTATGTCATTTATAGTTTGCTTCTATTTTAGGCATAATGCTTTAATAAGTTACACAATGACTACAAACCTTTACTACATATTACAAAAGGGTAAGTGGAGACAGATTACTTATCTGAGGCCACACAAAATCAGTGGGCAATATAATATGAATTTCATTTAAGCTCATCTGCTCTCCTGGATTAAACTCTTGGCATTGTTCCAGATACTCCCAGCTCCTAAATATAAGATGCCAAAAAATTGTATGGTTAGCAGGTTGGGAAGCCATTCCCAGGCTCCTCCGTTAAAATAATACCAGTGTTGGGTTCCTCAGCAAATCATACATGTAAATTAAGTCTGTAAGGTTTTTCACCAAAGCGAATCACCATTTCAAAATAAAATTTTGCTTTCTTAATAAAGCACAACACTTAAACATCTTGACATTCTAGCCACATAAAAACAGATCTCAACCTATTGCTGAAGTGACAAATGGAACAATTATTACGGTTTACGAAGTATGAGACACCATGTGCATGTTTAAAAAAAAAAGCCTACAGAAATAGGCACATCCTCGTCATAAACCTGACTGCTCAGTTTATGAAAAGTGGAGAAAGAATATCTTTCGTTCCTCATCTTGTACCTCAATAGCGACTCCCGTTCCAGTAGACCTAGTTAAATGTAGGGCCGCTTTATGTTCAAACCTAGCCTCTTGGATGCCCTTCCGATCTCCCAAGATTCTGCTAGGCGGTTCAGTTGGTAAGCTTAGGGTCGAAGGAGTCCGGATGCCCCGTCTTTCAACGGTCATGTCGGAGACCGTTAGCACACGCACATGAGTTCCCAAACTCCTACCCACAGAAGAAACCGGCGGGAAAACGCCGCGGTCGCCCCGGTAGCCCCGCCGCGCACATGGCGGGCCGCAGCTCCCACCTCCGCTGCCGCGCAGGCGCCAGGCGAGCCGGGACTTGCGGTCGCGGAGAGCGGATCATTCCGCCGTTTCTTTGTGTAGTTTAAGCTCTAAAATTGACTTGTTTTCTCTCCTCCGTTAAAAAGAAAAATCACATCTCTCGCCCCTGTCTCCCGCCAGAATGGGGTCGAAGGGTGGGTGGGTGAGGATCGGCTGACGAGGGCAGGGGCGGAAAAGGCTGAGGCTAGGGGATTTAGAGGGCCGGTCCGGGAGGGATGCTGGGAGCTTTGACTCACTCGCACACCATGTGTCCCTCCGCGCGTAGCACGGGGGACTTTTCGGTGGGGATTTTGGGCGCCGACCAGACGCGGCATTTTCGGAAAATAGCGCCCTGTGCAGCTGAAGCGCTTTGTGTGTAGCGGGGCAGCGTCAGCCCGGCCGGGTACGAGGCGCCTCGGGTCCCCGCACCACCTCCTGCTGCTCCCCCGTTGCCGCTCCCGAAGCTTTTCCAGGTCAGTGCGGGTCTGTGTAGGGCCCTGTTACCACCGGATGTGGAAGTTGATCTCTTCGCTGGTAAAAAATAATTCCACTTCCCCCGGAACCCAGATCATCCCCGCGATTTCCTGTTTATTGCATTAAGGCGCCGGGTTTCCGGGGCTCCTGGCCCCGCTTATTCCGTGGGGGTCGGCGGGGTCGGCCTGGGCGCCGGTTCCGCCCGCGCTGCCGCCGTGCTTTGACCGCTGGGCACCGCGCTTCTGGGAGGGGCGGCAGACATGGTGGCGGCCGCCGCCCCCTCCTCGGCCCTGGCGCGCCGCGGCCTCCCCTCAGCTTCCTACCGGACCGTCCCAAGAGGCAGGGCCGGGACGGAATCGCTCCGGGGCTGCGGGGGCTCAGCTCGCGCTGGGAGGCGGGCGGTGGGCGGAAGAGGGAAGGAGGCAGGCGCGGCCCAGACTCGGCGTTTATCGCCCCCCGGCGCCGCCTGCTCTTTTGTCTGGGCGGCCTGACGTCCCCGTCGGGCTCTCCGGCGCGGGGAAGGGGCGGCGTGCCCCCGGCGGGTAGTGCTGCAGGGCCCGCGGGGCTGGGAGGCGCTTGGGCCCTGGCGGGAGCGGACGGCCCAGAGAGGGTTAACGGGGAGCCCAGCCCGTCCCGCGCGGGGCGGTGCGACGACAGCCTCGGTCATGGGGACTCGGATCCCTGAGAGGACGAAGCCTGTCCTTCTGGATGCTCGGGACTTAACGTCTTAGAGACTTTGCTGCGGGACCTGCGAGTGCACGGCTTCGGGAAAGAAGAATTTTGCCAGGTCATTTCTGCCTGGGCACAGTTAATCTGTGTATTTCGTGTGTTTCGTTGAAGCGCCCCAACCTTGTTCAATCAGCCTGCCTAGCTTCCCGGGTGCATTGTGAAAACAAACCAAAGGAATGATATAGGCCTGCTTAGTGTGTGTTTTCCCACGTAAACTTACTTTCAGTACACATATCCTTGCTTTAAACCTGATTGAACTGTGGCGAAGCAGACATCTGTTCAAAGGAAGGGCCGAGACCACAATACTCCTCAAGAGGGCTTGGTATCGGCAAATATTTTAAGTTCTCTCTCCGGACACTGATTTGCTGAGTCGATTCAGGCAAGTTACGTACAGTCTTTTGTCTGGAAAAAGGTTTGAAATAGATAGTAAAAGATCCTTGTAAAAGAGCTTGCCATCCCACAGTTAAAGATGCACCATAATTTATTATGCAGAAGTTAATGGTCAGAAATTCTTTTTGCAGATGCTTTATTAACTGACATGTAACCATCAGCTTTGACACTTCCTCTCAGAACTTACGGAAACTAAAGACAGCTTTATTATTATTTTTTCACTCATTCATTAAATGGCATGTAAGTGAAGAGTGACATTGTTTTGCATTTCTGCACATTTCTTTTATAAATTATTTTGCTTTTGTTATTGTTGAGCATATACACACTAGAACGTACACTGATTCAACAGTTTCTACATGTAAAATTCAGTGACATTGATAACATACTTCGAGTTGTGCATCCATTCTCACTCTCCTGAGTTGTTCGTCTCTCATTAACAAACTCACTTCCACAAATCTCTTTAATACTGGTTTAACAGAAAGCAGATTCTTAAATCTACTGCATTTACTCTGTTGGGGTATTATACCATGTAACTGCTGTAAAACTCCATTGTACATTCATAACTTTTTTTTTTTTTTAATTAAGCTGACAAATGTGTCATTCCTGTCTTGTTCTCATGGTACAAGTCATGTTAAGATATTATGTAAGACAGAATAAAAGTAGGGATAAGAAGGTTGATTCCTATACGTTTTTTCTTGGGCCCTGTCTTTTTTCAAAGTTGGGATTTAGGTGCATATACAATATCAAGAATAAAGAATGCATAATCTGCATATGATCCTGGAAACTCAGGAACATTTGAAAATATTTTAAGTGATTAATTTTAATTCAATTAGTTATTTTTGATGATGTACACAAGTAAAACATGAATCCTGTACTAGATGTACTTTTCAAAGCTTGTGTGTGAATATAATTTTTGAAGAGGGGACACTAAACCACCAAAAGAGCTCCAGATTTAAAATGAATCATGCAGTGTAACCTTTGGTGAAACAAAGAATACTTTTACTGATGCATGTATGTACTCTTAGAGTTAACAGTCTCCTTGAATTAATCTGGATTTTCTAGGTGTAGGGACAATTACACTGTGATGTGTGAAACATTAAGCCATATTTACTTTGGTTTAATGGTTTTGAGAGGAAGCTAAATTCATTCCCAGTTGTTTCTGTGAACTCTAATTGGAATCTGTCAGTCTGTATTTCTCTGCTGTTCCATCAACAGGAAGCATCTGGTCATTCTTCATGTAATTGTTAGAAAATGCCAGGTGTGTTTTTAAAGTTTGCTGTTTAAATGAAAATAAATATCAAATTGGATCTTGGTTTGTTTTATTTGATTGTCTCTCCCCCTCCCCTGCATCTCTAAGGTGTCTTTAGAATTACTGAGGTGTTTAATGGGCTTTATCTCCAGTAGAATGAACTTTTTATTCTTTTGCCCTTGAGTACATTTAGAAATAATAACAGGTAAAGCAAACAAGACATTAAAACAAACAAACCTGTTGCTGTCGAGTCGATTCTGACTCATGGTGACCCTATAGCACAGAGTAGAACTGCCCCGTCAGGTTTCAAAGGAGCAGCTGGTGGATTCAAACTGCTGACCTTTTGGTTAACAGCCGTAGCACTTAATCACTGTGCTGCCAGGGCTGCACAAACAGGGCATAGGAGTTCAGAAATCATGACATGAAATTTTGAATCATGGATCCATTTTTGAGAATGCATGAGGGCCTTACCAGTGCCCCGCTACAGTATCCCTAGCATGGATGAAGTTACTTAGGGGCTTCATCTCTTTGCAAGTATAAGAAACAAACCCAGACAAACAAAATCTTAAACGTTCTGGGGCAGTTTTGTTTTCTGAGTATCATTCCTTTGGCCCCATGGCTTTCCAACAGTAATAATTTGTTTTTATAGTACTAATGTGTGTACCTTGGGACCTCTAGTAGTATACTTTTCTGAAGATGTTTGTTTCATCATGCTTTATAGAAGTAAGTCTGTTAGTACTAGGGCTTTGTGCTTCCTCATCGTGTTGACAACAGTGCTCTGCACAGAGGTTTTGGTGCAATCAGCTGTCAGTTCAGTGGTTGGTGGACTTGTGTACCTTTATTTGGGCTAAGTATGTCCATGATGTATGTGTAGAGGCTTAAGCTTGAAGTGGTTTCTCCCTTAAAGGTAAATCTATTCGCAGGGCCATTGATAAATTTAGAAATCAAAATCTAAAACTCTTAGCCCTAGTTATCTTACCTTTTAATAGGAATAGACATAAAGGCTGGCATTTAAGACTCTAAAACACTAATGTACAAATAGAGGATGTGGAAGAGACTTGATCTAACTGATTGTACATTTAATGTTAATTCTTTTGTATAATTAAAAAAGTAAATGTAATTTTAAGTTGATGGAACAGTATGTAGAAGGAGGAAGGTGTTAGCCCTTTTACTTTGTACTGGTCATATTATAGTTGGAGTATTGTGTCAACTTTTTGGGTAGCATTCTATCATAAGTGGTACCTTACATCAGTTCCCAAACTTTAGTGTCTTCTTCACTTGGAGAGCTAATTAAAAAACAAGCCCAAGCTTGTTGAAGTAAGACAGGACCTGGGCCTGTGTATTTTTCTCAAGTTCCCCTAGGAGATAGACACTCAAGTTTAAAAACCACCCACTATAGAGCATACTCATGAAGTAGGTGATATAATCCCCATTTTTCAGAAGAGAAAGCAGGCATAGAGAAATGAGGTAGCTTGCCCAAGGTAACAGCTATTAAGTGGTAGAGCCAGGACTTGAACCCAAGAAGAGCCAGTACTTTCTTTTGGCATTCCACTCTTTTTTTTTTTTTTTTTAATTTATTGTGCATTAGGTAAGAGTTTACAGAGCAAATTAGTTTCATTCCACTCTTTTTTGGCACATTTTTTTTCTTACTATTTTAATTAATGAGGTTAATTTTTATTTATTTTTTTTTACCATTTTCCCCATTTTTAAGTGTACAATTTGGTGGCATTAAGTACATGTTGTATAACCATCACTATGATTCTGAGAACTTCGTCATCGTCCTAAACGGAAACTCTGTACCTATTGAACAGTAACTTTTCATTCCTACACCCCTCCAGCCCTGGTAACCTCTAATCTGTTTTCGGTCTCTATGCATTTGCCTAAGGAGCCCTAGTGGCACAGTGGTTAAGCACTTGGCTGCTAACTGAAAGGTTGGAGGTTTGAACTCACCGCCTGCTCCGTGGGAGAAAGCTGTGGCAGTCTGCTTCTGTAAAGATTACAGCGTTGGAAACTCCATGGGGCAGCTCTGCTCTGTCCTATAGGGTCACTATGAGTTGGAATCAACTCAGTGGCAGTGGTTTTTGGTTTATGCATTTACCTATTCTGCATATTTTATATATTTCACTTAACATAGTATTTGCAGTGTTCATCCACGTTGTAGCATGTATCAGAATTTCATTCCTTTTTACGGCTGAATAATATTCCACTGTATGGATATACAACATTTTGTTGATCCATTCATCTGTTGATGAACACTTAGGTTGTTTCCACCTTTTGGCTGTTGTGAATAATGTTGTAACGAGCATTGGTGTACAAGCATCTTTTTGAGCTCCTGTTTTAGATTCTTTGGGGTATGTACCTAGGAGTAGGCACGTTCTTTTCTATTACCCATTTTCACGAACCATTCCAAAGAAGGGGTGACTAAGGTTTATTGAATACCTGCTAAGTTTTAATCACTTGCCAGAAATTAGTGTCGTCTGCCCTTATCATAACCCCATAACCCGTCAAGTTGGTTCCAACTCATAGTGACCCTGTAGGACAGAGTAGAAATGCCCCCATAGGGTGTCCAAAGCTGTGATCTTTACGGAAGCAGAATGCCCCATCTTTCTCCCATGGAACGGCTGGTGGGTTCAAACTGCTAACCTTTCACTTAGCAAAGCGAGTACTCTCTATCACTGTGCTGTAAAATTGTAAACAACCAAGTGCTCCACAATGATTGTTAGGGTACGTCTCTACAGTGGAGTACTATATGACCATTAAAATAATGTTAGAAGAAAGTAAAGACATGAAAAGACGTCTTGGCATATATAAGTGAAAAAAGGTTTAAAAACAGTATGAACAATATGATTCCATTGTGGTAAAAAAAAAAAATGTATTGACATCTGAAAGGATGTGTACTAAATTGTTATACGATTATTTCTGAGTGTGGTTTTGTAGGTAATTATGTTTGTTTATCCAAATTTTCTAACTTCTACAATAAATATGTGTTATTTTGCATACTTTTAATTAAAAAAATATATTAAACTGGTTGCCGTGGAGTCGATTCCGACTCATAGCAACCCTATAGGACAGAGTAGAACTTCATAGCCTTTCCAAGGCTGTAAATCTTTAGGGAAGCAGACTGCCACATCTTTCTCCCGTAAAAAACGGTATTAAGATGTTATATTTCAGTAAAAAAATTAAAGATATTAATCTAAGTTGAGATTGGATTTTATAGTATGTTATTTATGCATGTTGACTTAGGAATTGCACACAAATGAGTCTGTAAGTGCATGAAATGTTTTGTTTGTTTGTTTGTTTTAAGTTTGAACTTTCACCATTCAGGAAGTAATGTGTGTTAATTGAATATAGAAAAATATCACTGCCTTCCTACCATCATACCCTAACCAGTTCTCTATTTTGTTGTATTTTCTTCATCTTTCTTATGTGTAATATTTTAAATGTATTAATCCTAGATTAGTCACTCTCTAGCTCTGTAACTTTAGGCAATTTACTTAATTCTACTGTGCCTCCTTTGAAACATAGATAATTATAGTACTGACCTTATGGTGGCTATGGAGATTAAATGAGTTAATGCATGTAAAT
>NW_004444097.1:6030568-6034347 GCF_000243295.1 Trichechus manatus latirostris | reverse complement strand
TTACTTAATTCTACTGTGCCTCCTTTGAAACATAGATAATTATAGTACTGACCTTATGGTGGCTATGGAGATTAAATGAGTTAATGCATGTAAATGATCAGAACAGTGCCTGACACATAGTTAATTGTGCAGTGAATGTTAGCAATTGCTGTTATAGAATCATAGTCCACTATCCAAAATCCTTGGGATCTAATATGCTTTGAAATAAAGAATTTTTCAGATTTTGATAAGGTAATAGTATTTAACCTTTCAGTGGAGTCCAGTACAATACCCCTTTTCAAATATGTTACTATTTCTGCAGCAAAGTTGATGAATATTCACACTAAATGAGTTAAATAGCTTCATGTCAGTTCAGGTAAGCTTTTACTGCCAAATGAGTTATTTTGGTTTTCAGGGCCTTTTTGGATTTTGAAATTGCAGACAAGGAATCTTTAGAATATTTACTCAATTTTGTGTCTTAATTTAGTATTAAAATATATACCTTTTCATGGTATTATATAGCTTTATAATGCATGGTAAAAAATGCATTGAAAATTAACAAATTAAAATCACAATGAAATAATGGAAAATATTCACTTTCATTTCATTTGATTAACATATGCTAAACCCATGGAAACAGTGAGACTGACATACTCTAGAATATTTTTTCTAGAAGAGAAGCTTGAGAGTTTCTCCAACTCTTTACTTTTTTTCTGTCTCATCACACTTGAAGGCTAAGATATTTCTATATTAGAGATTCTTGAAGGGGCACGAGGGAAGTCACAATGATACCTCTAATGCAACTCTCCCATTCTGGAAACCAAGGTGGTTATTATAATATTAATCATAGAACTGGACATTGGAATTAGGTCACTTCCTCTCATGATGAAGCTACTTGGATGAGCAGCCCCTTCTCATTCCTGTAGTGTCTTGTAACTATAACACTTAGCTTATATCCAAAACATAGTATGTACTCAGTAGACATTAATGATAAGTTTGATTTTAAAATTTTGTTTGTATTCCATCTCATTCCACAGAAGAATTTATGGTGGCTTTTGAAAATTCAGATACTACAAAAGTATGAATGAGGGTTGAGGATAAAGGTAAGAAAATTAAGACTAGAAGAGAGATTAAAACATGGGAAAAAATTGTAGTTAAACACTATGAAGTGTAAGTGAATGGTACAAATCTCCCTTATATCCTAAATGGTGTATATGAAATTTTTTACTGTGATTATTGTATATGTCATCACTCAACCTCTGTTCCTTTATCCATTCCATTCACAGAGACCCTCAGCTTCTCTCCCTTAGCTTACACCTGCTTGTTATTGTTAGGTGCAGTCGAGTCAATTCAAACTCATAGCGACCCTGTGTACGACAGAACGAATCACTGCCCAGTCCTGCGCCATCCTCACAATCTTTGCTATGCTTGAGCCCATTGTTGCAGACACTGTCAGTCCATCTTGCTGAGAGTCTTCCTCTTTTTCGCTGACCTTCTGCTTTACCAAGCATGATGTCCTTCTCCAGGGATTGGTCCCTCCTGATAACATGTCCAAAGTATGTGAGACAAAGTCTTGCCATCCTTGCTTCTAAGGAGCTTGCTGGCTGTACTTCTTCCAAGACAGATTTGTTCATTCTTCTGTCAGTCCATGGTATATTCAGTATTCTTCACCAATGCCTTCAGCTCTTTTACTGCTTCTGTCTTAACCTACTGCAGTTTTGGAATGTTGTTGGATACCCTCAAGTCGATTCCAGTCGTAGCGACCCCACGTGATAGAGTAAAACTGCCCCATAGCCTTTTCTTGGCTGTAATCTTTATGGATCGTCAGGCCTTTTTCCCACAGAGCTGCTGGGTGGGTTTGAACTGCTAACCTTTCAGTTAGCAGCCAAACGCTTAACCAGCTGCAGTTTTTGGAATACCATATTCAAACTGTTACTTTAAAGGCTCAAGGAATTTCCATCACTTTTAGATTTGTTACTACCCAGCCTCCTACCTGCTCCTAGTTTTTCTGTCTTTGCTAGTTTCATATAATTATACTTAAACCTTGAAGTTTTCTGTGATGTATACTTCTCTTTCATTTGTTATATCCATCAGTCAGCACAATTTTCAAATTACTCTACTGATCTTAGTCTGTCCTGGTATTCTGCATTGCCTATTAATTGCCCTTTCTAACTTTATGTTTTCCTTCCTCCAATCCATCCTGCATATGACTGCCAGAGTAATTTTCCTAAAGGATTTTTTGAATCCATTGCTACTGAACTCTAAGCAACCCAAGGAGAGAACAAGTAGTATTGACCGTTGCACTCTACATTGTGCCAAGCAAAGTGAATTGAACTTGTGTTGAATAAATGTTTGAATGGGTCACCTTTTGCTCAAAACTTCTAATGATTCCCAGTTATCTGCAGGATAAAGTCCAAACTCCGTTTACTGGATTTCAATCTTTTTCATATTCTGATTGCATTCTGCTTTTCAATCTTGTTCCTTACTCTTTCACATAATCAGTCTGATTATTCCTCTGTAATATACCGTGCTGCATCACAAATCCATGTGTTCTTCCTTTTCCTTTTCTTTGTCTATTCAAGAATGTTCTAGTAACTGTTCTAGGTTCTGCTGTTTTAGTGAACAAAAGAAGACAGTCTCTTTTCTTGGAGCTGACATCCTAGTGGGAGGAGACAGTAAACAAACATAAGATACCAGATGGTAGTGAGTGCAGTGAAAAGGAATAAAGCAGGGTAAGGGGTTAGAGTGATGGGAGGTGGTTGCTAATTTAGGTAGTCAGGGAAAGCTTCTTGCTTTGGGAGACCTGGAATGAGGGAGCAAGCCATGCCATTATCTAAGTGAAGAGAAGAGAAAACAACGTGCAAGACCCTAAGGTGGGAACGTTTGGCTCACTTAAAGAATTGCTGAGAGGCCTGTGTGACTAGAGCACAGTGACTAAGGGAGAGTGGTAGATGAGCTTGGAGAGGCGGTGGGGAGCAAGATTATGCTTCACATGTCCTTCATTTAAGAAGCGTTCCTTGATTTCTTCATCTTGTTTGTTAATTTAAACCTTCTCTGAATCCACACAGCAATTATGATGGTAGCTTTCAAATTATTTTTTATTGTGACCCACACTAAGAAATATATTTTACATCATAGCTGAGGTTTTTTATGTGTGATATCTGAAACAAAGGTTTCATGAAACAGTATCTTTGCTACATATGAAATATTTTATATTCTGTTCTATTTGATTTTAAAAAATGTTCACCTTAACCCACTAAAGTGATTTTGTAATCTGCTCATGGACATGACCCACAGTTTGAAAAACAGTGATCTATAGTATATACCCGCTTTAAAAACAAAATTCAACTACGTATTGCTTTCTGATTGTAAAATGTTTTAGTTAAGGATCATGACTTCCTTTTTTGTAGGTTTTATTTTTTTTTTTGTATAGTGTTTAGTGCTGCATAGAGAATACTTGTTTGGTTTAGCAAATTAGAATACGCGTAAGAATAAAATAATCCTGCCTGACATCCTAAGACTTATGGAAGATGACAACTTGTAAACAAATCATATATAATGTGATGGAGTCCATAATAAGAGAATAGAGCAGTGATTATTTTTACTGAGAAGGTCAAGAGGAGCTTGTTAGAGGAGGTAATGTCTGAATTGGGTTTTGGAGGAAGAATAAGAATACTTGTAAATTGGGGTAAGAGGAGACTTCTTAGGCAGAATAACATGTAAAGGAATGGTATCATGAGACAGAATGGTACATAAAGATAATTGTAGGTAACTTTGTATTATTGGAGTATAAATTCAAG
>NW_004444097.1:6013125-6030468 GCF_000243295.1 Trichechus manatus latirostris | reverse complement strand
AATAACATGTAAAGGAATGGTATCATGAGACAGAATGGTACATAAAGATAATTGTAGGTAACTTTGTATTATTGGAGTATAAATTCAAGGGGGAAATGGTGAGTTAATGAGGCAGGGACCAGATCCTTTAAGGATACATTAGAGTCACCACTTACTCAATGAGTATGCGTAGTAGGTAAAAATGACATATAGTCACAGTTACTTGTAGGAAGTTGCCCCATGGGAAGGAGAGATACCATTCCTCGGTAAGTCCAATAAGGGAAGTTTTTAGTTTCCTCAGTTGTGCCGTAGAGGAAGTTAGCCTACGTTGATGGGCTATGTTGTACAAAATAAATAAATAAAAGCTTTTTAAACATTAGATTGTCATCCATTGCAATGAGAAGTTTAAAAGAAGCATTTGAGACTGAGACTGACTGAGGAAATGAGAGATTCACATTTCAGGATAATTCTGGGACTTATGCTTATGATAGAGAATGGTGGACAGCCTACTGTTTTATTTTTTCGCTTGAAGTTAAATATATATGATTCAGTTTTACTGTATTCTGTAGATGATTTGACAAAACCAAAATTTAGGACTGATGATGTTCAAAATGGAGCCCTGGTAGTACAGTGGTTTAGAGCTTGATTGCTAACCAAAAGGTCAGCAGTTTGAATTCACCAGCTGCTCTTTGGAAACCCTATGGGCAGTTCTACTCTGTCTTGTAGGCTCGCCGTGAGTTGGAATTGACTCAGCAGCAATGGGTTTGATGTTCAAAATATACAAGTTTAAAACAGACTGGTAGGAATAGTTGCAACATATATAATAAATCAGAAGTTATAAATATAATGCATTTCTATGAAGAGACAATGACAGAAAAATAGATAAAAAATATGAACAGGCAGTTTCAGAAGAGGAAACATAAGTGGCCAACAAACATTTGATGAGATACGCAACCTCATTAATAATTTGAGAAATGTACATTAAAACGCAATGATAACATTTTTTACCCATCATACAGGCAAACATTTTTAAAAAGCTTGTTAGTATTAAGTATTGACCATAGTACGGGGAAATAAATATTATAAACTACTGTTGGGAGTATAAGTTGATACATCTGTTTAGGGGTGTGAATTGGTGTGGGTAATTTGGCAGTATCTATTAATTTAAAATGCTTATACCCAACGATTTCATAATTTCACTGTCCATTTTCTGCAGTAGAAAAGCGCTTGTACCTGTGTATAAGGAGATATGTACGAAGATGTTATTGCAGCATTGTTTACAGTAGTGAAAAACTGGAGAAGTAAGCAAAAATGAGCATAAATAGAATTACCAAATAAATTGGTATATTCGTACTGTGGAATAATGTGTGTCAGTTTAATTTTAATAATTTACATGTACTGTTGAATGAAAAGTCGTAGAGCAATATATGTATACTATGATAGCATTTATGTAAATAAGGGAAAAAAACCCAGGGAAACACTATGTTTTGGAGGGATGTTATATGCATATGTTGTTGTTAGTTGCCATCGAGTTGATTCTGACTCGTGGCACTCCATGTGTTACAGAGTAGAACTGCTCAATAGAGTTTTCTTGGTGGTAATTTTAATGGAAGCAGATCACCAGGCCTTTTCTTCTGTGGTACCACTAGGTAGGTTTGAACTGCTGACCTTTAGGTTAATAGTTGAGTGCAAACCATTTACACCACCTAGGGACCGTGCACGCGCGCGCGCGCGCACGCACACACGCAGACACGCAAATGAAAAGAATATGGTTTGACAGTATAAATGCTAACCTGACTACAGTGCTTGACTCTTGGGTGGTGAATACAGGAGTGAGTTTTGGGAGTGAAGATAGGGAGAGATGGTTTTTAAAATTAGAATATTATATTGTACATTTAAACAAATTTATTAAAAATAGTATTGATTAGTTTGACAGCAGTGGACAGTGGTTGGGAAAGGAGGGAGGCTAGAAACAGGGAGACTAGTTAAGGGAGCACTTTACTTATCCAGGCATGAGGCTGCAGCGGCAAAGACAGTGGTGAGAAAAAGACTGATTTGAAAAAAGATGTGAGGGCAATTTGTCTATATCTATCAAAGTTAAAATTATATTTACGTTTGTCCCAGCAATCCCACATCTGGGAATTTATTCTACAGATGTGTAAAATCAGATGATACATCTACAAGTTGTTAATTGCAACATTGTTTATAATAGCAATTGTGTTTATCTAGAGACTGAATAATAAGGCATATCCACACATTGGCTTACTATACAGCTATACAAAAAAAAGAAAAAGAGGAAGCTCTCTATGAATTTATAGGAAAAAATCTCCAGGATGTATTAAGTAAGAAATGCAAGTGAAAAACTGTACTTTTGGTAATGCTATCATTTGGGAATTACGGAAACACTGGAAGGATACCCATGAAACTGGTACACTTGTTGGGGTAGAGGTAATAGCATACAAGGAAGAGAGTGAGATTTTTCAAAATACACATTTTTTGTATTTGGATTTTTGAGCCATATGAAAGTATTACCTATTGAAAAAAGAAATGAAAAGAATATAAAGTAGACACTGTTGGACTTCATGACTGACTATGTAGAGAGATGAAAGAGAGTGAGGAGTTGAGGGTACGTCTCAGATTTCTAAACTGGGTGGTAAGAAGGGTGGTATCATCACAAGGGAATGTATAAAAGATTAGGCTTTGGCATGTACATGGGTAGTTCAGTTTGGGGAATGCTAATTGATAATCAACTGCGTACTATAAATCTTGTCCTTTCCATCTTTCCCTTTTTGGTTTGTGTGTGTGTGTGTGTGTGTGTGTGTGTGTGTGTGTGTGCGCGCGCGCGCGCGCGCGCATTAGGTAGGGAACTCTTGAGCTTATCTTAAACATAATATTAAATTTTCCATTACTGTTACCATCAAGTTGATTCTGACTCATAGCTACCCTGTAAGACAGAGTAGAACTGCCCCATAGGGTTTCCAAGGCTGTAATCTTTACGGAAGCAGACTGCATCCGTAAATATTTTTTAACTTTAGGATTACAGATGTTATATTCTAGGTTTTATGAAGAACAGGTTTGTAATGATGTCATAATCTTAACAATCAAATAGACATAGTGGTATGTACAGATAGAATGTAGATAAATAGAATGCATATCTGATAAACACATAGCTCCTGGGAAGTAGGAAATGAATTTATTAGCATTGTTCCAGTTTAATTACATCTTTTGATACTTGAAATTCAAAGAAACATTGTTGAATAAGGAAGTAACTTTTAGTTCAGGGTATTGTTAGTTGCTGTGGAGTCGGCCCCTGATTCATGGTGACCCTGTGCTCACGGTGACCCCATACACAGTGGAACTAAATGCTGCCCAGCCCTGCACCATCTCCATGGTTGGTTGTGGATAACACCATTATGATCCACAGGATTTTCAATGACTGATTTTCGAAAGTAGAACTACAGGTCTTTCTTCCTAGTTTGTCTTAGTCTAGAAGCTCTGCTCAAGCTTGTTCAGCATCACAGCAACATGCAAGCCTCCACTGACAGACGGGTGGTGGCTACACGAGGAACATTGGTCTGTGCGTTGGAATACACCCTATGAGGCAGTTCTTCTCTGTCCTGTAGGGTTGCTTTGAGTTGGAATTGACTTGACGGCAATGAGTTACAGGTACGTAAGACAAAAAGGTTTAATATAACGAGAGCAAAGGAGTCCCAGCATGTTATTGCAGTTTGATACATGCTGGGTGCTGTCTAAAATATGCGCTTGCTATGTAATTTGGGTTTTAACATTTTTTGAATGAGTTATATTTCAGAATCTATTCTTTGAAGGCCCAATTTATCCACACTGCTTTTACCTGATTTTTGTTTTGGCAGAGTTAAAAAAAAAAGGGAGGAGGGGAGCACAGAGAAAGACTAACTTGTGTATACATTCCAGGACTTGCTAATGAATTTACTAAATTCTTTTCTGGATGGATTTGGGTGTGGAATAGTAATAAAAAGTACTTCCAAATAATTTCAAATAATAATTGTTTGAGTTTTGAATTTTTAACCATTTTATGTATGAAGAGAAGATATTTTGCTGTCAATAGTTTCTTTTTAAAAGTGCTGAAAAATTACGAACAATGTTATCTAGAATCCTATAACGATTTGGAGTTACTCTTGTTTAAGTGAGAGTGAAAATGGGCTGAAGTCCTTACAGTTCTGTCACCTCCAACCTGTACTTACCCCTTTATCCTCTGCCTTTCTCAGTACTGCAGTCCTTGGAAGATTTAGAAAACACAATATGAAAAATCCTGGGTTGGGAAGGGTTGGAATTTGGATTTCAATGGACTCTTCTTTCCTCTTATATATGTCTTTTATATGTCCCATTGTACTGCAGTTCACTTTCATTCAGGAAGCGTTGAGTTCAGTGATTCTTAACCAGGGGTGATTTTGTCCCTAGAGGATATTTGGCAATGTGTGGAGGCATTTTTTTGTCATCACAACTTAGGAAGCGGAATGTGCTAGTGGCATCAAATGGGTCAGGGATACTACTCAGTATTTTATAGTGCACAGCACAATCTCACACAAGAAAGAATTACCTAGTCCAAAATGTCAGTAGTGGTGAGACAGAGAAACTTGAGTAGTTGACACCAGCTGTGGGTGCAGCCCTGTGCCAAAGTACTTGTCAGTGTAAAAGACACTCAGAGTCTTGTCTCTTCCTATAAGCTTATAACTTAGCTAAAGCATTTCAAATTTAACAAGTCTAAACTAATTTCTCACCCACCCTGACACACTCTGTCATCTTTATCTTAGTAAATAGCCCCACTTTCTACCAAATTGTTCAGACCAAAAGCCTAGGTGTCATTCTTGCCTCTTCTTTTTCCTGTATACCTGACATCTAGATAATGGTGGGCTAGATTATTTGGATTAGTCTTCTTTTTGAAAACAACTAAAAATGCTGCATAAAATGTATAAAACACTATCTTAAAAGCTTTGAAGAACTGGGAACATATTGTAATCTGCTAAGCCAAATTCTGAAAGAAAACCTAAACCAAGAGAGTCTAGCAGAATACCTGGAAAACTGAAATTGCTTTTGCCCTGGCGATGTTTGCTGATACCAGGAAACTTTGGCTTATGGGATTAGGCAGACAGATGTCAAGGGTCGGAGCCCATCCAACATGTGGATTTGTGGAGTCTTAAAAGAGATCCTTCCCTAGTTAGCTTTGGATTCCATATGTCTATACCTGAGGGGTAAGAATGAGCTAGAACTAGCCTTCTCCTCTTCATCGCCTACCCCCCAGCCAAGTATCAAAGGATATCAGTGCAGGTTGCTTTGGTACTGAGCGGAGCAGAAGAAAAAAGGGAAAGGAAAGAAGCAAACAAGTTTGCAAAGCTGTGACCATAGCCTAGGTAGATGAGGGAACCTTAGGCCGTAACTTAATTTTGATTTAAAAAAAATTTTTTTTTTACATTTAGTTTCTTTAAATTGGAATCCAAACAGGGCCTGTACATTGTATTTGGTTGATGTGTTGCTTATGTATTTTTTAAATCTACAGGTTCTTTAGGCGAGGAGGATAGAGATTTTGATTAACCTTCGACTTTAATTTGTGGTATAATATTTAGGGAACTACTAAAAGAGCAGAAACAGAGCATTTAACTTCCAAATCAGTAGAAGGAATAAGTAGAATGATTAAAAAAAAAAATCAATCCAAAAGAAGGCAAGAAAGAACAAAAGAAACTGAGTGTGGACAAATGGAAAGCATAAAATAAGATGTTTGATTTAAACCTAGATAATTAAAGGTAAAAGGCATAAATGCTCACATTATGTAATAAAAACAAAAATCATATCGCGGCACTCAAACCTGTTTAAGATGTTCTAACAGCTTCCTAATAAACTCAGGATAAAATCCAGACTCTTTACTAGTGCCTATAAGGCCCTACGTGAACTGGCTCATTTCTGTCTCTATAATTGCATTTTCCGTTCTCTTTTGTCTGGCTTTCTTCACTCAGGGCCAGGGCCTTTACATTTGCTCTTCCATCTCTCTGGATCACTTGGATCAGTCAGAATTCTTAGTTCTAAGCAATAGAAACCACCTCTGGTTAAACTGGCAGAAAAGGAAGTTATCACAGGAAGAAACTGCTACCAGTACTGTCTCTGGAATCTGGATGTAGTTGCTGCTACCCTTGCCGCGATAGACTCTACGTACTCCCTTTTTTGGCGCACTATCTTCTAAATTAAAGTTCAGCATAGATGCTTCTCTGCCAGAGTAGAAGTTACATGACTGTCCTCTAGCGCCGCGGAAGCTGAGAAAGCAAATATTTAGCTTCAGTAGTAGGCCTTTTTTTGAGACTCTTATGGTGAGGAATTCCCCAGATGTGCAAAGGATTCTGATGCTAAGTAGCCAAAAAGAATGATATAAGTCTGTCATGATGCTTTTCCCTGAGATCCTTTCTTGTTTATGTTTGCAAAAGAAGAACAAACCAGAGCCTAAAAAATGTTACCCTATATATGGGGGCGGGGTGGGGGGGAGATGTTTGAAGGAAACAGGGATGGAAGTGAGACTTCTCTGTGTATACCTTTTAGTTTAGTTCTGACTTTTGAATTATGTTGAACTTGAATTGTAAATATCGGTATGAATTCATGATTTCAAAAAATATACATCTTAATTCTATCCAAATAAATATTTCTTTCTTAGCTCTGTCTACTGAAAGGACCTAGAAACAGTGTGCCAGAGTACCACCTTGATAGAAATGAGTACTTCTTGTGCCCAGATTTTGCTCTTTAAATACTTTCATTTAAAAGGTTTCAGAGCTCTTTGAAGAAATGGCTGATCCCAGGTCTGGGCCAGGAAACATACATAGCAAACCTGGAACATATCATGCTAGAAGCGAGAAAACATTCAAAGACATAAGAGCCAACTTGAAGGGGCGGTCAGCTAAAACTGTGGTAATTTAAATATTAACAAAAATAAAGGCAGCAATGTATTGAAACAATAAGTAACAAAAAAACTGGAGATGGCTATTATACCTATTACTCTGAAAATTGGTAATTCAAAAAGAAAGAATTAAACATTGTAACTGCCTTTACTATAACTACACCCGCTCCTCACTTATCAACATGGTTAGGTTCTAAAGACCAGGTCGTTATGGGAAAATTGGCGTTATGTAAAAATGGAGGATGACCACATCAGATCACAAAACGAAGGATGTCTACATCATTACATAACTGCTGAACCACTGGGAATCATGACCCAGCCAAGGTGACACATAACCTTAACCATCACAACCAGCATTATTTTCTTCTCGCATCTCTGTGTTCCTTACTGCCAGACATATGTCTGAATGCACAAAATAGATAGTGGATTGTTTACTATTGTAAACACGAAATATGTGATAACAAGGTAGTTGATAAGTGAAGAATAGGTGTATATTACAGTTAATGAGGAAAGCTCCTCCTTCAATTTTATCAGTGTTTGCTTTATATATTTAGGTGTCCTGATGTTGGATGCATATATGATTGTTAAGTTTTCTTGATTAGTTGACTCTTTCATCACTATATAATGCCCATCTTTATCTCTTCTAACAGATTTTGTCTTAAAATCTACTTTGTCTGATACTAAGATTGCTACTCCAGCTCTCTCTTTTGGTTATTATTTCATGGAGTATTTTTTTCCATCCCTTCAGCCTATTTGTGTCCTTGGGCTTAGGGTGTGTCTCTTGTAAACAGCATATAGTTGGATCATGTTTTTTAAGCCATTCTCTCTGCGTTTTCGTTGGAGCATTTAGTCCATTTGCATTCATTATAATTACTGCCATTTTGTTATTTGTTTTTTGTGTGTCTTAAGCCTTCTTTGTCTTTGTCCTTTAGTACTGCTTGCTTTTGTGTTTTGTTGGTTTATTGTAGTGAGCCCTTTTTGGTTCCCTTTTCCTTTCCTTTTGTGTATGTTTTTTATATATTTTCTTAGTGGTTGCCATGAATATTTCATTTAAGAGCTTGTATTTTTAACATTCTAGGGTAAGTTGGTACCAACTTAACTTTAGTAACACTCCAGAAATTCTGTGTCTATACCATTCCTCTCCTCCCCCTTTTGTTGTTATCACTAATTATGTGTTTGTATTTCATTTGCTTTGTAACATAATTTTGTCCTTGCCTTTTATATATTTCTTATTAAAAAAACAGGAAGGACAAAATATTTAAAATTATGAAGCATGAATAGTTTAGTATTAGTCATTTATACTTGTCTATGCATTTTCCGTTATTAGGGATCTTTCTTTTCATGCATAGCTTTGAATTACTTTCTAGTGTCTTTTCCCTTCCACTTACAGAACTGCCATTAGTGTTTTTTGTAGAGCAGGTCTGGTGGGATATGAACCTGCTTAGCTTCTGTTTGTCTTGGAATGTTTTAATTTTATCCTCATTCTTGAAGGATAGTTTTACTGGGTATAATATTCTTGGTTGACAGTTTTGTTTTGTTTTTTTCTTTCAGTACTTTAAATATATCATTCCATTGCCTCTGGCTTTCAATGTTTCTGAGGAAAAATTGGCACTTAATCTTATTGGGGATCCTTTGTATGTGACTGTTTGCCTCTCTCTCACTGCTTTCAGGATTGTCTGTTTTTAATTTTTGAGAGCCTAACTATGATGTGTCTTGGTGTAGATCTCTTTGGGTTTATCCTGCTTGGGGTTCTTTGAGCCTCTTGGATTTGTAGATTCATGTCATTTGTTAAATTGGGGAAATTTTCTGTCATTGTTTCTTCAGATAATCTTTGTGTCCCTTTCTCTCTCTCATCTCCTTCTGGAATTCCCATGATGCATATATTAGGTCTCTTGTTGTTGTCCTATAATTCCATTAAACTGTGCTCAGCCTTCTTGAGCTTCCATTCTTGTTACTCTTCATCGTCTGTAATTTTAACTATCTTATCCTCTAATTTGCTGATTGTTTTTTCTGCCCCATTAAATCTGTCAGTAAGTCCTTCTATTGTGTTTCTCATTTCAGTTGCAATATCTCATTTTTTAGATCCTCATTTTGTTTTTGCATTGTTTTCCTTATTCCTTTTAGCTCTTTGTCTATGTTTTCCCTTAGCTCTTTATTTTTTTTTATTGTTGTAATTAAATGAAGTTTACGTTTCAAGTTAGTCTCCCCTACAGAATTTTTTTTTGCATACATTGTTATAAGATCCTAATTGCTCACCCCATTCTATGACAGCACACTCCTCCTTTCCCCCCCTGATTCCCCATGACCATTCAGTCCACTCCTAACTCTCTCTGCCTTCCCATCTCACCTCTGGACAGAAGCTGCCCCTTTGGTCTCTTGTATCTTCTTGACTAAGAGGCACACTCTTCATGAGTATCACTTTATGTCCCACAGTCCAGTCCAATCCCTGTCTGAAGAGTTGGCCTCGGAAATTGTTTTAGTTCTGGGCTGATAGAGATTCTAGGGGCCATGCTTTCCGGGGCACCTCCAGTCTCAGTCAGACCATTAAGTCTGGTCTTCTTACTAGAATTTGAGTTCTGCACCCTGTCTTTATGCTGCTCCATCAGGGACCCTCTGTTGTGTTCCCTGTCAGGACGTTCGTTGGTGATAGCCAGGCACCATCTAGTTCTTCTGGTCTCAGGCTGATGAAGTCTCTGGTTTATGTGGCCCATTCTGTCTCTTGGGCCAATACTTTCCTTGTGTCTTTGCTGTTCTTTGTTCTCCTTTACTCTAGGTGGTCGGGACCAATTGATGCATCTTGATGCAAGCTTTTAAGACCCCAGATGCCACTCACCAAAGTAGGATGTAGAACATTTTCTTAATAAGTTCTGTTATGCCAGTTGACCTAGATGTCCCCTGAAAGCATGCTCCCCAGACCTCCCATCCCTGCTACTCTGTCTCTCAAAGATTTTGATTGTATTCAGGAAACTTATTAGATTTGGTTTAGTCCAGTTGTGCTGAGTTCCCCTGTAGTGTGTGCTGTCCCCTTCACCTAAGATGATTCTTACCTACTGTCTACTTAGTGAATAACCCTCACCCTCCCTCCCCACGCCTGTAACCATCAAAGAATGTTTTCTACTGTGTTTAAACCTTTTCTTGAGTTCTTACAATAGCGGTCTTATACAGTATTTGTCCTTCTGTGACTGACTGAATTCACTCAGCATAATACGTTCCAGCTTCCACCATGTTATACGATGTTTCACAAACTCATCGTTGTTCTTTATCGTTGCATAATATTCCATTGTGGGGATATACTATAATTTGTTTATCCGTTTGTCCGTTAATGGGCACCTGGATTGCTTCCATCTTTTTGTTCCCTTTGCTCTTTAATTATGTTTAATGTTGTTGGATTATATTCTTCCATTTTTTTCATTATTTGATCATCCCTAGATGCACTTTCACTCCCTTTGTCATGTTCATTTGGATGGGCCATTGTTTCCCTGTTCTTTGTGTGTCTTGTGATTTTTTGGGGGCAGGGGTACTGGATTTTTCAAGGATGTTAACTGTCTCAGTTTTCCCCAGTATTTGGCACTTTTTTCCATTCTACTTTCTATAAGAAACTCTTAGGTATGCAGTGCTTTTGGCCTTTGCTTACTGTTTTCTCTCCCTCTCTGTGATAGCTCCTTCTCCCTCCCTGATTTAATTGGGATTCAAAAGTTCCAGATCTTGTTTTTCAACTTTTAATCTCTTCCAAACATTTCAGAGAACATACTGTGGTCAGTCTGTCCAACAGCAGACACCATCACTCAGGTAAGATATCATGTACTAATCCATCTGTCCACCAGGAGATGCAGTCCGCTGTCTTTGGTTGTTACTCCCTTCCCTTCTCTGGTTCTACAATCATGTTTTTAGTCAGAAAACCCACACCCAGTGAGCCCCCTTCAGGGCTGGGTGTTGCCCTCTGGTTTTCCCTGAGGTTTCCTTCCCTGCTCTGTTGGGGCTGCTTGTATCTGAGCCGGCATTCAGGGGAAGCATAGGCAGACTTTCTTTTGTTTCAGGAGGAGGAGGGGCTAGCACTCCCAGAAGGACCTCCAGAAGACGTCTTGTTGGTTTCAGAACCCCAGTGGCCCTGTGGTGGTTGGAGGAGCAGTCTCTGCTTGGGTGACCCACCTTCTGATTCCACTGTAGGGAACCTTCTGTAGGAAGTCATATCAGTCTAGTAGCCAACAGTTACCAGTTGAGGAAGGGGTAGTCACACTCCAAATGGACCCCTGGAGGGTCTGCCTTGTTCCTATCAGAGCCCGCCCGATAGTATGTTGGCTGTGGGTGTAACTTCCATTCAAGATACTTGCTTCCTAGGACACAGCAGGTTCTGTTACTCCTGCTTCTTAGCAGCCTCAGTCAGCAGTCTTCAGCATCAGCTGGAAGTGGGACCATACTAACCCTAATTGACCTCCAGAGAGATTTGTCGTGTTGGTTTCAGAAGCCAAAGCTATAGGGTACGCAGGGAGACAGGTAGAGTGCTGACTATGGGAGTGGACTCCATTGCAGGGCCCTTCTGTAACTGTTCACAGCAGGCTTGCAGGTGACAGTGTCCAGGTGGGGGAGGGGCTGTCATGTTCCAAACGTACCTCCAGGGAGGTCTGCCTTGTTGCTGTCAGAGCCCCCCGTGTAGTATGTTGGCTGTGGGTGTAGACTCCATTAAAGATGCCTGCTTCTTAGCACACAGAACCCTCAGTCAGCATTCCTCAGCCCTGACCAGAATGGGGAGCAAACAGACCTGAGCTGACTCCCCAGGAGATCTGCCTATTGGTTTCAGAGGCCTAAGCTATAGGGGTGTGCAGGGAGGCCAGTAGAGTGTTTACTGTGGGAGCAGACTCCACTGCATAGGCCTTCTGTAGCAATTGATAGTAGGCTTGCAGCCAACAGTGTCCAGGTGGGGAAGGTGCTGGCACACTTCATATGGACCCCCAGGGAGGTCTGTCTTGTTATCAGAGCCCCTTCTGAAGTATGTTGGCTTTGAGCGTATTCTTCACTCAAGATGTCTGCTTCCTAGTACACAGCAGCCTCAGTCAGCAGTCCTCAACATAGACTGGAATGGGGAACAGGCAGACCCAAACTGAATCCCCAGGAGGTCTGAGCTATGGGGTGCACAGGGAGGTAGGTAGAGTGTTGAATGTGAGAGCAGACTCCACTAAAAGGGGCCTTCTATAGCAATTCACAGTAGACTTACAGTTAACAGTGTGCAGCTTGGGGAGATGCTGGCACACTCTCAGTGGATCCCCACGAAGGTCTGCTTTGTTGATTTCAGAGCAGAAGCTTGGGGTCCTGACTTTTTGTATAGGCAGGGTGTGTGGTGGTTAGAGAAACAGGCTTTTTTCCTGGGGCTACTTCCCCAATTCACAGCAGCCGGTGGCCCTTGTGGCTGAGGAGAGGGGCAGGGATCATAGGAGAAGTGGTTCTTCTACCATATGTGACTCGTTGTTGATTCTTGCGTGTTTGCAGTTCCCCACTGCTTTCCTCTGAGCCCTGACCCTCAGAGTTCTTCAAAGCCAAGCACTGTTAAAAACCCGTTGTATTTCTTGTTGTCTTTGTGGGGGAGGATCAGAACTATGGTTTGTTTATGCCGCCATCTTCCCAGAATTCTCCAGTGAGGAAAGCTCTTGTATAGATGAATGCCAGAAAATAAATGTAGAAGGAATTATAGAATTAGAAAACCACAATTTGTTGCAACCCCTAATGGAATAATTGACTTGGGCTAGGTTGATTGGAACCCTAGTGGTGCAGTGGTTAAGAGCTTGGTCAGCAGTTTGAATCCATCAGCCACTCCTTGGAAACCCTATAGGGCAGTTTTATTCTGTCCCTTTAGGGTCTTATGAGTCTAAATTAACTCAGTGGCAATGGGGTGGACTAGGTTGATTAGTGGATGCTAAAACTGTTAGTTGAAAGGTTGATTGGGAATTGGGTATTCACGTGGTGCCAAAGTATCACTCCACAGATTACTAGTTGGTCTTGAGGGCAAATAATATAACTTTACACTGGAAGGATCAGCTATCGACAATCTATTTATCAATCTTAGTATTGCTAAAAATGAAACAACTAAAAAATAAATACATCTTTATGTGATTCAATATTAAGTTTATGACATCAAGTATGAAATTTATCTGTGCAAACTGTTTAATCTGAATTTAATAAAACTTAAAATTAACATTCAGTTTACAAGATACATGGAAGCTAAAGAAAGAAATGCCACCCCAAGTAAGCAATCAGACAGATCAAGAATGTGAGATATTCTACATATGAACTGCCATTCTCTTTAACAAATCATTGTCATGGGAGAGAAAAACAAAGACAAGGTGGATAGAGGAAAGGGAAATTTTTCTAGATTAAAATTTACTTAGAAGGCGAGGCCAAGATGGAGTAGTCAGATGCGTCCTGTGGTCCCTCTTACAGCAAATACCCAAAAAACAACTGAATCAATTGTATATGACAATCTAGGAGCCCTGAACATCAAAGGCAAAGTTGAAGAAAAGGATTGAGTGGCTGGCGTTGCCAGAAGTGACCCAGCAGGAGCCGGCACCCTTTAGGCCAGATCAACTGATGGGTGCGGTGAGGCAAGCAGTGGCACTTGAAAGGCATTTTCCACATCAGGAAAGACTGAATGGCAGAGAGTCTACTCAGGCCTCCAGAACCAATGAAAAGTGGCACTCAGTCGGCAAAAGATGAGTACATGCGTCTGACTTACTGCACGGATCTAAAGACAACCCTTTTGGGAAAAACCTCTCTCATTTACCTTTTCCTCTGCTCTGCACCAGGTCCCGGGCCAGCTTCAGTGATTGCCAAGTTCTCTGGGATGAAAGTAGGACCCGCCACACGCCCGGAGCCATTATCCTGGCCTTGGAGAGGGAACAAATTAACAAACAGGAAAGAATAATCTGCCAGCTTTCCTAAGCCAGGAACTCAGGATAGGCACAGCTACTTAGCCTAGGCAAAAGCATAAAGGGTCCACAGACTTTGAGTGCATTTCACCCCTGCATAGACCTGTGTGGGCCCATTTCAACAGTGTAAGCCTTCATTACCACAGTACAACAGGGTATATACCTGAGGCCTAACTTCAGCTGTATCAGCTATATGGTGAGGTGGCTGGTTTGTGACATCTGACACCGCTCTGCCTACTAAGCAGGGTCCTCACCTGCCCACATCAGGGGCCTGAGGACTGTGGCTCCACCCATGCCACCTAGCGACCCATGACGGGTTCAAGAATAAACAGTGCCTCTCAGTCCTAACAGCCAACAGCATTGGGTGCTCATAGTCCGGCTGCAAAACCTACCCACCTACACGCTCTAGGGAACAGGGACACAGTTTCCTCCCAGACAATCAAGGGCAGCCATCAGCCCCTTGCCTTGCTCAAGGTGTGACCCCCTACTGCAGCCAGATACCTGTGCCTACACCAATCACTTCTGCCTACCTAGGACTGTAGGTAAGAACCTGCACCACACATTTGGTGACTGACTACCTGGACATCTGAGCTAAATCCATACAAGAAAAGTGAAGACTCCTGGGCTCACATACCTAGTAACAGATCTAACCAGCCAGTGACAGGACAGAGCTTCAAAGGCGCCAGTAATCAAACTAGCTCACACGAGTAGCCTACTGGGGCATATCAAAACAAGAAGCTAGGACACAGTAAGCAAACATAAAATAAATAAAGATAAGAACTTACTGATGGCTCAGAGACAACAGGCAATATCAAATCACATGAAGAGGCAGGCCATGATGGTTTCAGTGAGCTCCCAAAACAAAGAATCAAGAAATTTTCTGGAAGAAGAGAACTTCTTGGAATTACCAGAGATAGAATACAAAAGATTAAATACAGAACTCTTCAAGACATCAGGAAGGAGATAGGCAAAATGCAAAACAAGCCAAAGAACACACAGACAAAGCAATAAAGGAACTTAAGAAGATTATAGAAGAGCATAATGACAAATATAATAGGCTGCAAGAATCCATAGACAGCAATCAGAAATCCAGAAGATTAACAATAAAATTTAAGAATTAGACAACTGAATAGAAAGTCACAGGAGCAGAATTGAGGCAGTAGAAGTCAGAGTTAGTGAGACTGAAAGTAAAGCACTTGACACCAACGTATTTGAGGAGAAATCAGATAAAAGAATTTTAAAAAATGAAGAAACCCTAAGAATTATGTGGGACTCTATCAAGAGGAATAACCTACAAGTGATTAGAATACCAGAACAGGGAGGGATAACAGAAAATAGAGAGAGAATTGTTGAAGATTTGTTGGCAGAAAACTTCCCCGATATCATGAAAGACAAGACGGTATCTATCCAAGATGCTTATCGAACCCCACATAAGGTAGATCCCCAAAGAAAGTCACCAGAACATATTCAAACTTGCCAAAACCAAAGATAAAGAGGGAATTTTTAAGAGTGGCTAGGGATAAACAAAAGGTCATCTACAAAGGAGAATCAATAAGACTAACCTTGGATTACTCAGCAGAAAGCATGCAGGCGAGAAGACAATGGAATGACATACATAAATTGTTGAAGGAAAAAAAATGCCAGCCATGAATTATATATCCAGCAAAACCGACTCTTAAATATGAAGGTGAAATTAGGGCATTTCCAGATAAGCAGAAGTTTAGGGGATTTGCAAAAACCAAACCAAAATTATAAGAAAAACTAGAGGGAGTTCTCTAGATAGAAAATCAGTAACATCAGATAACAACCCAAGACTAGGACACAGGACAGAGCAACCAGATATCAGCCCAGATAGGGAAGTCACAAAAATAAATCAAAGCTAAAACACTGAAAATGGGGAAACAAAGACGTCAGTTTGTATAAATTGATAAATTCACAACAAAAAGGAAGGACTAAAAAATGTAGTCATAGATCTTTCATATGGAGAGAAAGTCAAGGTGATATCAAGAAATTAAAGGTTGATTTCAACTTACAAAAATAGGGGTAAAATATTAACGTAACTACAAGGGAAACCAACAGTCCTACAAATCAAAATAAAAACAAAGACTCAGCAAATACAAAATCAACAACAATGAAAAAGATGAAAGGAAAATACATAAAGAAAAATGACTCAGCACAGAAAATTAAGTGGAACAAAGAAACTGTCAACAACACACAAAAAGAGACATCAAAATGACAGCGCTAAACTCATACCTATCAATAATTACGCCGAATGTAAACGGACTAAATGCACCAATAAAGAGACAGAGAGTGGCAGATTGGATTAAAAAAACATGATTTTTGTATATGCCACCTACAAAAGACACACCTTAGACTTAAAGAAACAAACTAAAACTCGAAGGATGGAAAAAAATACATCAAGCAAACAACACTCAAAGAAGAGCAGGAGTGGCAATATTAATTTCTGACAGAATAGACTTTAAAGTACAATCCAACAGAAAGGATAAGGCAGGACACTGTATAATTAATTTATATAATTAATTTATTTAATATAATTAAAGGGTCAGTACATCAGAATAAATGTTTATGCACACATCGACAGGGCTCCAAATACATAAAACAAACTAACAGCATTGAAAAGAAAGAAAGATCCACAATAGTTTTAGGAGACTTCAATACACCACTTTCAGTGAAGAACAGAACATCCAGAAAGAAGCTCAGTAAAGACAGGGAAGATCTAAATGCCACAATCAACCGAACACTCCACCCATCAGCAGCCAAGTATACTTTTTTTTCCAATGCACATGATACATTCTCCCGAATAGACCTCATACTAGGCCATGAAGCAAGCCCTAACAGAATCCAAAGCATAGCAATATTACAAAGCATCTTTTCTGACGATAAAGCCATAAAAGTAGAAATCAGTAACAGAAACAGCAAGGAAAAAAATCAAACACATGGACACTGAACAACATGTTGCACAAAGACTACTGGGTTATAGAAGAAATTAAGGACAGAATAAAGAAATTCACAGAATTAAATCAGATTGAAAACGCATCCTCCCAGAACCTTTGGGACACAGCAAAAGCAGTGCTCAGAGGTCAGTTTATAGCAATAAATGCACACATCCAAAAAGAAGAAAGGGCCAAAATCAAAACATTAACCCTACAACTGGAACAACTAGGAAGAACAGCAAGAGAAGCCCTTGGGTGCCAGAAGAAAGGAAATAATAAGAATTAGAGCAGAATTCAATGAAACAGAGAAGAGAAAAACAACTGAAAGTTAACCACACCAAAAGCGGGTTCTTTGAAAAGATCAGCAAAATCAATAAACAACTGGGCAAACTGACAAAAGAAAAACGAAAGGAAGTAAATAACCCAAATAAGAAATGAGATGGGAGATACCACAACAGACCCAACAGAAATTAAAAGAATCAGAATACTATGAAAAATTGTACTCTAACAAATTTGAAAACCTAGAGGAAATGGACAAATTTCTAGAAACTCACTACCTACCTAAACTAACACAGAC
>NW_004444097.1:6011269-6013025 GCF_000243295.1 Trichechus manatus latirostris | reverse complement strand
AAAAATAATTCACCATGATCAAGTGAGATTTATACTAGGTATGCAGGGATGGTTCAACATTAGAAAAACAATGAATGTAATCCATCACATAAATAAAACAAAAGACAAGAACCACATGATCTTATCAATCGATGCAGAAAAGGCATTTGACAAAGTCCAGCACCCATTCATGATAAAAACTCTCAGCAAAATAGAACAGAGGGGAAATTCCTCAACATAATAAAGGACATTACAAAGCCAACAGCCAACATCATCCTAAATGGGAGAGTCTGTAAGCATTCCCCTTGGAAACGGGAACCACACAAGGATGCCCTTTTTCACCACTCTTAATTCAACATTGTGCTGGAGGTCCTAGCCAGAGAATTAGGCTAGAAAAAGAAATAAAGGGCATCCAAATTGGTAAGGAAGAAGTAAAAGTATCTCTTTTTGCAGATGATATGATCTTATACACAGAAATCCCCAAAGAAGCCACAAGAAAACTACTGGAACTAGTAGAAGATTTCAGTAAAGTTTCAGGATACAAGATAAACATACAAAAATCAGTTGGATTCCTCTACACCAACAAAGAGAACTTCGAAGAGGAAATCACCAAACCAGTACCATTTACAGTAGCCCCCAAGAAGATAAAATACTTAGAAATAAATCTAACCAGAGATATAAAATACCTGTACGATGAAAACTACAAGACACTACTGCAAAAAACCAAAAGAGACCTACATAAGTGGAAAAACATACCCTGCTCTTGGATAAGAAGAGTAACATTATGAAAACGTCATTTCTACCCAAAGCGATCTAGAGATGCAATGCAATCCCAATCCAAAATCCAACAGCATTTTTTAATGAGATGGAGAAACAGATCACCAACTTCATAGGGAAAGAGAAGAGGCCCCAGATAAGTAAAGCATTACTGAAAAAGAAAAAGTGGGAGGCCTCACACTATGTGATTTTAGAACCTAACCCTGACCAATAATAGAACCAATAATAGAACCTATTATACCGCCACGGTAGTCAAAACAGCCTGGTACTGATACAACAACATATACGTAGACCAGTGGAATAGAATTGAATATCCAGACATAAATTCATATACCTATGAGCAGCTGATATTTGACAAAGGCCCAAAGTCTGTTAACTGGTGAAAAGACAGTCTCTTTAACAGTTGGTGGTAACATAACTGGATATCCATCTGCAAACAAATGAAACAAGACCCATACCTCACACCATGCACAAAAATGAACTCAAAATGGATAAAAGACCTTAATATAAAATCTAAAACAATAAAGATTATTGAAGAAAAAATAAGGACAATGCTAGGAGCCCTAAAACATGGCATAAACAGAATACAAACCATAAGTAACAGTACACAACACCAGAATAGAAACTAGATAACTGGGAGCTCCTAAAAGTCAAACACTTATGCTCATCAAAAGACTTCACCTAAAGAGTCAAAAGACAGTGTACAGACTGGGAAAAATTTTTTGGCTATGATAAATCCGATCAGTGTCTAATCTCTAAAATCTACAAGATACTATAAATCCTCAACAACAAAAAGACAACCCAATTAAAAAATGGGCAAAAGGTATGAACAGGCGTTTAACCAAAGAAGACATTCAGGTGGCTAACAGATACATGAGGAAATGCTCACAATCATTAGCCATTTTAGAAATTCAAATCAAAACTACAATGAGATACCATCTCACCCCAACAAGGCTAGCATTAATCCAAAAAACACAAAATAATAAATGTTGGAGAGGTT
>NW_004444097.1:6002248-6011169 GCF_000243295.1 Trichechus manatus latirostris | reverse complement strand
CTACAATGAGATACCATCTCACCCCAACAAGGCTAGCATTAATCCAAAAAACACAAAATAATAAATGTTGGAGAGGTTGCAGAGAGACTGGAACACTTATACACTGTTAGTGGGAATGTAAAATGGTACAGCCACGTTGGAAATCGATTTGGCGCTTCCTTAAAAAGCTAGAAATAGCAGTACTATACGGTCCAGCAATCCCACTCCTTGGAATATATCCTAGAGAAATAAGAGGCATCATACGAATAGATATATGCACACCCATGTTCATTGCAGCAGTGTTCACAATAGCAAAAAGATGGAAACAACTTTGGTGCCCATCAGCAGAGAAATGGATAAACAAATTATGGTATATTCACACAGCGGAATACTACGCAACGATTAAGAATAATGTTGAATCCATGAAACATAACATGGAGGAATTTGCAAGGTATTATGCTTAGTGAATTTAGTCAGTCGCAGAAGGACAAATATTGTATAAGAACCACTATTATAAGAACTCAAGAGAAGGTTTAAACACAGAAGAAAACATTCTTTGATGGTTAGGAGGCTGGGGAGGGAAGGAGAGGGGTATTAACTAATTAGATAGTAGATAAGAATTATCTTAAGTGAAGGGAAGGGCAACACACACTACAGGGGAAGTCAGCACAACGGGACTAAACCAAAAGCTAAGAAGTTTCCTGAATACAACCTAACATTTCAAGGGACAGAGTAGCAGGGACAGGGGTCTGGGGGCCATGGTTTCAGGGGACATCTAGGTCAGTTGGTATAACAAAGTTCGTTAAGAAAATGTTCTGCATCCCACTTTGATGAGTTGCGTCTGGAGTCTTAAAAGCTAGCAAGCGTCCACCTAAGATGCATCAATTGGTCCCAACCACTTGGAGTGAAGGAGAATGAAGAACACCAGAGACACAAGGAAAATATTAGTCCAAGAGACAGAAAGGGCCACATAAACCAGAGACTCCAACAGCCTGAGACCAGAAGAACTAGATGGTGCCCGGCTACCACCAATGACCACCCTGACAGGGAACACAACAGAAAGTCCTTAATGGAGCAGGAGAAAAGTGGAGAGTAGAACTCAAATTCTCGTAAAAACACTAGGCTTAATGGTTTGACTGAGACTGGAGGGACCCTGGAAGACATCGCCCTCGGACTCTCTTGTTAGCCCAAAACTAAAACCATTCCCGAGCCCAACTGTTTAGACAAAGATTAGAGTGGATAAGGGACATAAAATGATACTTATGAAGAGTGTGCTTCTTAGCTCAAGTTGATACATGAGACTAAATGGGCAGCTTCTGTCCGGAGGTCAGATGAGAAGGCAGAGAGAGTCAAACTGTTTGAATGGACACAAGAAATCCGGGCTGGAAAGGAGGAGTGTGCTGTCACAGTATAGGGAGAGCAACTAGGGTCATATAACAATGTGTATATAAATTTTTGTATGAAAAACTAACTTGAATTTTAAACTTTTACTTAAAGCACAATAAAAAAAATTAAAAGAAATTTAAAGGTGTAGCACTCAAATGCAGTGTGTCAGCTTTATAGTACTTTTTTTGGAAAGGAGTAGGATGAAGCAGGATGGTCAACTTTTAAAATATGAGCGATGAGTATATGAGTGTGTGTGTGTCTATACACACATATATACATATAATGCATATGCGTATATATAATATGTACTTTTTCTATATTTGAGAAAGTTTATAATAAAATTTAAATTTTTTCTGTTGATAGGCATTTAAGTTGTTGTAATTTCTTTTTTTCTATTACAAATAATGTTTCTGTAAACATCAGGAATTTTCCTTCAGTGTTTCTGTATACATGTTTTAGAGTACACAAGGAGATAGAATAGCTTCCTAGCAGTAGAATTCCTGGGTTAAAGGGAAGACATATTTTCAACTCTACTAGATAATGATAAATTGTTCTTCAGAATGGTTGTACTGATGGGTTTCTTGAACAAGAGAACCACGAAATCTATGTTTTTACTAGATTGTGAATTTTTTGAGGGCAGGTACTATTTAGAGGCTCACATACAGAAATATTTGAATTGAATGAAATTGTATTTTACGGGCATTGCCTGGCAGCAGGATGGAAAGACTGGAGTTAGGTCAGTCAGGAGGCCATTGTGATATTTACAATGAGTGTGTAAGAGTGGAGATAGTAGAGAGAAAGGAATGAATATGAGAAATCTTAGAAAGAAAGTAACAAAATATATATGTTCTTTTGATGGACAGGATAATTATAGTTCACTGTTGTAACTTATAACAGCCAGTAATTTATTGACTTCCCTTTGTAGTAAGCAAGTAAGTTATGCTTCTCTGATTTATTAAAAAAATACTACTAGCTTAGTTCCGGTAGAGTTATGGCCCTCTCTTCATTCTCTGCTTCTACTTTTTCAAGGCTCTTCCTGGGTACACTTCCTGCATATAATACAGTGGCACATGTGATTTAAAAGAGACTAGTGAGTTGCAAAAATGAAGAGAATTTAGTAAAATCCGTGGGTACCTTAATCCCCAAATGAATTCGGGGAGTCTTACAAGGACAAAGGCCATATCTTCCCATAGTCTTTAGAGGGGAACTATCCTATGTCATAACAGGAGTAATTCACCAGATGCGGTTTTTCTTTTCTGTGTTTTTTTTTTAAAGTCCGCATATTTTATCTTAAAAGGTTATAACTTTTTGCAAATTCTGAAGTTGATGCCTTCAAGAAGTTTTGACTAATCGTTCTAGAACAACTATGTCCAATCAAAATATAACATGAGCCACATATTTAATTTAAAAATTTCTATTAGTCATATTAGAAAATAAAAAACAGGTTAAATAAATTTTAATAATATTTTTTATTTAACCCAGTGGAACCCTGGTGACATACTGGTTAAGAGGTCAGCTGCTAACCAAGAGCTTGGCAGTTCAAGTCCACCAGCCACTCCTTGGAAACCATATGGGGCAGTTCTGCTCTGTCCTGTAGGATCGCTATGAGTTGGAACCAACTCGACAGCACCTAACAACAGCAACAACATTTAATCCAGTATATCCAAAATATTACCATTTCAACATGTAATCAACATAAAAGTTATTAATATTTTACACTCTTTTTTGGTGCTAAATCATGGAAATCTAATGTGTTCCACTTATGTTGTCACTGTTGTTAGTCCCTGTCAAGTTGACCCCTAAACATGGTAACCCCATGCACAATGGAACAAAACACTGCCCAATCCTTTGCCATCCCCATGAATGGTTGCAGGTTGGACTGTTGTGATACATAGGGTTTTCATTGCCTGATTTTTGAAAGTGAATCACTAGGCCTCTCTTCCTAGTCTGTTTAAGTCTAGAAGCTTGGCTGAAACCTGTTCAGCATCATGGCAACACTCAAGCCTCCACTGACAGACGGGTGGTCACTGTGCATGAAGTGCATTGGCAGGGAATTGAACCTGGGTCTCCTGCATAGAAGGTGAGAATTCTATCACTGAACCACTAATGTGTTACACTTATAGAACATCTCAATTTGGGTGAGCCACATTTTACTGCCCAGTAGGCACATATACTAGTAGCTACTATATTGGACAACTTATCTTCTAGAAGATACTCAGTTGAATCCTTTGAACTCAGCTTGGTATTGATTTGATCCACTGTCATTGAGAGTGGCCCTGAGCTGATCTTGCTTCACAGTTCTGTTGCTGGTTATTTATTAAATAAATTGTGGATTCTTGTCCAGATACTTCTAACTTGGCAGGTCTGAGGGTCCCAGACAAAGCCAATATCCAGATGTATTGATTATGTTTTAAATTTTTCCTTTGGACTCAGAAGACACAGAATTGACCTCAGATTTTCTGAGTCAAGTGTGTCAATTTGAGTTACTCCCAGTAAAAGGAGATGGCCTCAGGGGATGTCCAATCTCACTCAATTATAAGGAATTCAGTTATAAGACAGACTTAGGAATTCGGTAAGCATTCTGTTAATTATGGTACTTCCTAGAGTTTGAGAGATAGTCAGCTTGTTTACTTTTAAAAAGTCATATAGTTCTCTATTGGTTATTCCTAGTACTTCTGGAGTTTCTGTGGTGTGAAACAACGTTTATTCATTTAGTGAATGAGTATTTATTGAGCATTTACCACTTACTAGGGACCACAGTCCAGGCACAGTATCAAGTCATAGCCATGTAAACAGGCAAATTTAATGTGGAATGTAAATGCCATGATAGGGATAAACTTAGGACATTAGAAGAACACAAGAGAAGGACACTTTGAATTAATTTAGGGAGATCAGAGAAGGCTTTTCTGAGAGATAAGCTGAATTCTGAAGTATTGGAACGGGTAAGAATGGCAAAAGTGGGCATGAGAAAGAGAACATTGTTCCTGGCAGGGGAATGCTTTGTTCAGAGGCTCACAGGTGAGAAAAAGAGCGTGGTATAACATGAGTTCAGCCTGTCTGGAGTATAGATTTCAGTGGGAGAGGAGATAAAGTGGGGATGGGGGTGATGGCAACGGATGCCATGCTGTGAAAGACCTTGTACGCCAAAGAGTTTGACTTTAGCTGAGTTAACTGAGAGAAGGATATGGTTCTGTTTAAGAATTGTTAAGGAGTTTGGTAGCAGAGTGGAGAATAGATTAAAGAGGAGCAAGATGAGGCATAGACACTTGTTTGGAGGCTCTTTAAGAGAGAAAGGATGAAGGCACAGGCAGAGATTGTGGCAGAGGAGAAAAGCCAGTCAACAAATATTTATTGAAGGCCTACTATGTATCAGTGTAAAGAGGTAGAAGGATTTGAGAGATATTTAGGAGGTAAGAGTGACAGGTCTTGATTCATGGGAATTGGGGGATGAGGGAGAAGGAGTCAAGGATGACTTTAAAGTTTATGAGCCAGAGAATAAGCTGGTACTTGGACAATTTGAATTTTATTAAAAAAAAATTATGGTAAAATATATATAACAAAATTCACGTGCCTTGAGATCTATAGGTGGAGATGTATCTCTACAGTTGAATATTTGGGTATGGTGCTGTGGAGAGAGATTTAGACTGAAGATAGAGTTTTGGAAGTCCTTAGGTAATCATGGCTAAGGAAGTAGATAAAATTCCCTAGAGGAGAGAATGTAAAGAAAGAAAAAGAGGGCTGAAGATGGAACACTGGGGAACACCAATATTTAAGGGAAGAAGAAAAGGAATGCAACTGAAAGATATAAGCTACCATCCTTGCTTCCAAGGATTTTATAGTTTAGATAAGACATACAAACACGAACCATCTGATGACCAAGAGTATAATTTGGTGCCAAGTTCTGTTGTACCACTTCTGTGTTCTGTGTGAAATGAAGGTAGGTGAGTAGAGGGTGGTTAGTGTTTAGGCCAGGGAGTTGCATTGGTGGGGCTACATTCAGTAGGGACAGTCTGGCCTATGGTCCCTAGGAGAACTGAGACCATGGGGTATAGCGTAATGATTATAAGCACGGGCTCTGGAGCCAGACTGCGTTGGTTCAAATTCCCACTAACACAATATAACCTTGGGCAGTATGACCTTCTGTTATGGATTGAACTGTGTCCCCCAAAAATGTGTGTCAGCTTGGCTAGGCCATGATTCCCAGTATTGTGTGATTGTCCATTTTGTCATCTGATGTGATTTTCCTGTGTGTTGTAAATCCTACCTCTATGATGTTAATGAAACAGGATTAGAGGCAGTTATGTCAATGAGGCAGGACTCGATCTGTAAGATTAGACTGTATTTTGAGTCAATCTCTTTTGAGATATAAAAGAGAGAAGAGAGCAGAGAGATAGGGGGACCTCCTACCACCAAGAATGAAGACCCAGGAGTGAAGCATGTCCTTTGAACTTGAGGTCCCTGCACTGAGAAACTCCCAGAACAGGGGAAGATTGATGACAAGGACCTTCCCCCAGAGCTGACACAGAGAGAAAGCCTTCCCCTGGAGCTGGCACCCTGAATTTGGACTTCTAGCCTCCTAGACTGTAAGAGAATAAATTTCTCTTTATTAAAGCTCTGTTACAGCAGCACTAGATAACGAAGACATCTTCTGTGCCTCAGTTTCCTCATTTGTAAAATGGGGATAATAATAACTCCTACTCTATAGTGTTGTGAGATTAAATGAGTTAATACAGTATTAACTGGCACAGTCTATGTAGTATTATATAAATGTTTGGAATTATTATTATTTAGTAATTGGTGATTTGGTGGGTCAGATTAGGGCCCATGTTTTGGACAGGATAGGCAGGTACCAGAGAAGGAAAAGGCTCCCAGACAAGGAATATTCATTTCCTGTATAGAATTTAATGTGAACATACACGGTTTTGGGCTGGCTTTCACTGATAAAGTGGGTGAAAGATACCATGGCAGAATCGAAGAAAGGCATTTTTTCCCCGACTACCAGTTAGGTCAAAGCAAGGCCTTTTAACAAAGGCTGCAAAGGTGGTGGTAAAAGGGTTGAGTCCTTTACCTCTTAAGTCTTGCTCTCCTGGTGTGGTAGTGGAATTCCCGCAGATCATGATTCCTGAAAGAATTAGCCCGGAAGGGAGTTTTTCATCAGCTTTGTGAGTGTGACATCACTGGTTACTTGGCCATGACTTTAACCAAACCAAACCCGTTGCTCTCTTGTCAGTTCCAACTCATAGCCTTGACTTTAGCAAGACTTAGATTGAGGATCAAGGTTTTGGCTTTGGGAGTGGGGACCTTGGAACCAGACTTTGATACGTTAGGAATTCAGAGATCTGCAAATGGTATGGTCAGGAGTCAGCGAAAACATATGGAAGAAACAATAGGAAGGAGAAAAAATGTGAGCCAAAGCACCAAGATCTCAACCATGCAATGCTTATGGAGCAGTGGCCTCTTTAGAATGTTGCAGGAGAGGGGAGCTGTGAGGCAAGAAGAAGGATTAAGAATATGGGTATTATCTTTCCTTCGAAACTAGTGACCTTTGGTAAATCTTTTTACTTCTTTCTTGCCGCCTTTGCAAAACGGACACAATAGCTATTTTAGGCTGTTCAGATTAAATGAGACAATGTAAATAAAGAGTAGAATGAAGCTAAATTGCTGGGTACTATTTTTATTATTTTTGAACTTTTCTTATGAGATGTAGACAACTAAATTCTGATACCCAAGAATATTTTCATGTATGCATACATACATATGTGTATATGTATAATATAGTCACACACGTGGTTCTGATATGTTTAATTTTACTTTAAATCACATTTTATATCCTTTTATTATATAAAAAAAAGTTCTTTCAGCATTCAAGAAAGATACCATGCTTGGTAAAGTAGACGGTCAGTGAAAAAGAGGAAGACCCCCAATGAGGTGAATTGACACAGTGGCTGCATCAGTGGGCTCAAGCGTATCAACTATCGTGAGGTGGCTCAGGACCTGGCAATGTTTTGTTCTGTTATACGTAAGGTCGCTATGAGTCGGAACCAAATCAACAACACCCAATAACAGTAAGCCTACCGGCAATCTATAAATTTTGATGGAGAGCTTTTATAAAAGTTTAATTTAAATTACATGAGTAACATATGATCATTATAGAAAACCTACACAATAGGGAAGAGTAGACAAAAAGGAAGAAATCTTTAGTTTTCATTAGCTTGGTATATTATCTCCAGACGTTTTCCTATGAATTTTTTACATAGTTATTCAGAGTGTATATACAATTTAGAGTCCTGATTCTTATATTGTTACATACTATTGGTAAATAATATTTAAAAATGACTACACTATTATGTGTAATAGATGTTTTTATGTTTTAGAGATAGATACTGAAATATTTACAGATAAAATGATATGTGTAATTCTTCAAAATAACATGAGGGCGTGGGAGGTGGTCTGGCCATGAGCTGATAATATTTATGCCAGGTAGTGGCTATGTGGGGGTTCATTATACTATTGTGTCTATTCTTGTATATGCACAAAATTTTTCATAATAGAAAGTAAAAAAATAAAAATAAGTATAAGACTACAGTATTCCATTATGATGTATCTTAATTTCTTTACCATTGTTTGTAGTTGGGCATTTCAGGGTTTCCCTATTTTAATATTGCTATTAAATATTACTATTAATCTATTTATGTTTCAGATAGTTTCCTTATGATGGATTTATATGAATGGAATTACCAGTCAAAGGGTATAAACATTTTTAAGGCATTTGATACATAGATTTTGCTAAATTGCTTGATGAAAAACTTCGGAGGAATTTTATCAAATTTGTAATTGTACTCATTGAGGAGAGGAGTGATATAGCAACTTTGTATGTGAGACAACCAAGGTTTATTAAGTATATTGTTGAGTCAGCTCTGACTCATAGTGACCCTATGTAAAACAATACAAAACACTGCCCAGTCCTGTGCCATCCTCACAACCCTTGTTATGCTTGAGCCCATTGTTGCAGCTACTGTGTCAGTCCATCTCATTGAGGGTCTTCCTGTTTTTCACTCACCATCTGCTTTACCAAGCATATGTCCTTCTCCAGGGACTGGTCCCTCCTGATAACATGTCCAAAGTATGTGAGACGAAGTCTCTCCATCCTTGCTTCTAAGGAGCATTGTGGCTGTACATCTTCCGAGAGAGTTTTGTTCATTCTTTTGGCACTCCATGGTATATTCAATATTCTTTGCCAACACCATAATTCAAAGGTGTCAATTCTTCTTTGGTCTTCCTTATTCACTGTCCAGCTTTTGCATGCATATGAGACAATTGAAAATACTGTGGCTTGGGTCAGGCATACCTTAGTCCTCTAAGAGACATCTTTGCTTTTTAACGCTTTAAAGAGGTCTTTTGTGGCAAATCTGCTAAGTGCAATATGCTGTTTGATTTCTTGACTTCTGCTTCCATGGGTGTTGATTTGGATTCAAGTAAGATGAAATCCTTGACAACTTTAGTATTTTCTCCGTTTATCATGATATTGCTTATTGGTCTAGTTGTGAGGATTTTTT
>NW_004444097.1:5999866-6000923 GCF_000243295.1 Trichechus manatus latirostris | reverse complement strand
CTTGGTTATCAGTGTTCGGTATATCAAATCTATTCTTGAGATGGTCTCTAAATTCAGGTGGGATATACTCTAGTTCGTATTTTGGCTCTCGACTTGTTCTAATTTTCTTCAGTTTCTACTTGAACTTGCTTATGAGCAGTTGATGGTCTCTTCCGCAGTTGGCCCCGGCCTTGTTTTGACTGATGATACTGAGCTTCTCCATCGTCTCTTTCCACAGAGGTAGTCGATTTGATTCCTGTGTATTCCATCTGGCGAGGTCCACGTCTATAGTCGCCATTTATGTTGCTGAAAAAAGGTATTTGCAATGAAGTTGTTGGTCTTGCAAAATTCTATCATGCAGTCTCTGGCCTCATTTCTGTCACCAAGGCCTTATTTCCAACTACCAATCCTTTTTCTTTGTTTTAAACTTTTGATTCCAATTACCGGTAATTATCTGTTCATCTTAATTGCAACTTTGATCAATTTCAGACTTTAGAGGATGATATAAATTCAATTTTCTCATCTTTGGAATTAGTGGTTGGTGCATAAATTTGGATAATAGTGATATTAACTGGTCTTCTTCGTAGGTATATGGATATTATCCTGTCATTTGTAGTGTTATACTTTAGGAGAGATATTGAAATGTTCTTTTTGACGATGAATGCAACACCATTCCTCTTAAATTTGTCATTCCTGGCATAGTAGACCATATGATTGCCCAATTTATAATGGCCAATACTAGTCCATTTCAGCTCAGTAATGCCTAGGATATCAATGTTTATGTGTTCAATTTCATTTTTGACGACTTCCAATTTTCCTAGATTCACACTTCTTACATTTCACATTCCAATTTTAATGGATGTTTACAGCTGTTTCTTCTCATTTTGAGTCATGCTACCTCAGCAAATGAAGGTCCTGAAAGCTTTACTCCATCTGTATCATTAAGGTTGACTCTATTTGAGGAGGCAGCTCTTCCCTAGTTGTATTTTGAGTGCTTCCAATCTGAGGGGCTCATCTTCCAGCAGTATACCAGACAACGTTCCACTGTTGTTCATAAAGTTTTCAAAAGTAGACCGCC
>NW_004444097.1:5997343-5999642 GCF_000243295.1 Trichechus manatus latirostris | reverse complement strand
AAATAGACTTTAAGCTTTAAAATGTAATTATTGGCAGCAGTTCCTATTTCCACTAGATGGCCCTATCAGCATGTACTTTTGAGCAAAAGTAACTACTTTGTAGACATTTTGAAGTCTCCCTGTAGATATTACTAAAATACATTTTAATTGGAGTTAAAAAATAATGGTTTTTGTCAGATTGTGATAAGTTTATTAGAAGTGGTAGCGAAATTCAAGATGGAATTTATTAGTGATTCTTTTTTTCTTGGTTACGTTTTTCCTCAAGGAGAAGGCAGGATTAAACTCAATGGCATTTAGTGTCATTTGGAGTAGATTTTCAGTATTTTAAACATTCATTAAAAGTTGTTGAGTTATGCTTCTTCATTCATTTGATTTGAGGAAAAGTTATTTGCCACGCCAAAAAAAGCAACATATTTTTATTGCTAACTCTATAAATGGTTTTATTTAAATTAGTATATATTCAGCTGAGTAAATTGGGGGCCAGACCTGGAGCAGTGGTCCCTTTGGTTAATTTTGTTGTTTTATGCAATTGAATTCCTTTAAGGGTCATAATTATTCTACTACATGTGTGTAGTTCCTGGCATGTGAGAATCAAAAGTGAAATTCTGTTTTGGTATTTTCATTATTTGAAGTGTTAGTAATTATATTGACAAGAAAATTAGAGTACTTTTGATTTTGGTCTTATTTGATATCGTGTATTTTCTTGCATTGATTTTTTCAGTCTCATCAGATCCATTGTTACTTTTTTTATAGTAAATATTTTTATAGTTCCTTCTGTTTACTTGAAATGAAAATCAGTTAATATTTTCTATCTGTATAATTTAAAAAAATTCACTATGATGTCCTAACTGTAATATAAAAAGAGAAATAGAAGGAAAAATTTGAGATTCATTAACATTATGGAAAAATACATTTTGTTTACATGTTAGTTAAGTTATCCCCTTAGATATATTTAGTGGAACCTTTGAAAGTCATCCATAACGTGACAATTCTTTGCCATATGGGATTGTTCTCTGCATTACAGGACCTATAGTATTTGTCCATTCAGTGCTAGTAGAGCCTCCTTCCTCCTCTGCCCCTCTCCCCACCAATAAATCCCAAAAATGCCTCCACAAATATCCGGAGGGTCCTCTAGGGAGCAATGTTGCTACCGTTTAGAACCACTAATTTAAGTTTCCAGCTATGTTAGTCTACTACACAGCTGTATTGTGCATGGAATTTTAAAGTCATAGTAACTGTAAGTATTCTAGGTCCTTAAATATGATGTGTTTTAAACAATTAAGACAGTTTCAGAATTATGGCAGAAGATTTATTCAAATGCTTCATTCTTAGATCAATAGTTTATTTTTAGCGCTCAATATCCTGCATTTTCTTTATTTTTCCCACTTTTTCTGTTTAGTCAGTCGGTAGTGTATAACTTTCTTTAATGTCATCACTTTGATGCCAGTCATATAATGTAATTACCTTAAAAACACTTTTTAAATTAGGAAGATAATATAGTAACATTATACAAAATTTGTAATGTGGAAATAAAATTTCTCATAATCATACCACCCTAATGATTGTTAATATTTTTTAGTATTCTGTTCTTTATATGCATATTTTGACATTCAAAAATTAGTTTTATATCTTAAATTTTCACTTAATATGGCATCAATTTTTTATGTTGTTATATGCTTTCAAAACTATTTTAAGTTACTAAATCTCATTCTGTTAGATTCCACAATTTAACCATTTTCCTAACCTTAGATTATTCACATTATAAATAATGACTATATATATATAATATATATATTTTGGAACATATGTGTGTGTTTGTGTATAATCTTTATCTATAGATCTGTTTCAATCTATACATATTTTTTCCTTAGAATATATTCTCTGAAGTGGGATCATTGATAGGGTCAGTAGACTTGGACATTTTTGTAACTTTTGTCAATGTTGCTGTATTGGCTTAAGAAAATAAAATTGATCCACTTTATTTTGCTATCAGCATATTGAGATGTCAATATATGAAAGTATCAGTTTTACCTCATCCTCGACTACATCTGGAATTACTATAAAATTACTAACTTTATATTTATTTGGGTATCAGTTAAGCTGAATATTTTTGATACTTGTGAGTTATTCCTATTTTCTCTTTTGTTAAGTGTATGGTTATGTCCTGTGACTAGAATCTTGGTGTTTATTTTTTTTCCCTTTTCATTTTGAGTCAGACCTTTTAAATAATTAAAATATTAATGTTTCTTCCAGTGATTTTTACAGTAAACATTTTCCCTTTCTGTCTTTTGATTTTATT
>NW_004444097.1:5992598-5994963 GCF_000243295.1 Trichechus manatus latirostris | reverse complement strand
CCCTTGTATCTGAACATCTCGGATACATTCAAATCTTTATCAGCTATGTACTCCTGTGATGATCTTTTTATAACACATATTTCTATATTTCTTACGCAGTGCACACACACACTCACATGCATACAGTATGCTGGGGATTAGCTTTTTCAGGTATCTTGAATTCAAGGTACGTTATATACTTTTCTAGCTTCTTTTATTACTTTTTGTTGAGAATATACACAGCACAAACATACACCAATTCAAGTTTCTACATTTATAATTCAGTGACATTCATTACATTATTCTAGTTATACAACCATTCTCAACCTCCTTTTCTGAGTTGTTTCTCCCCCATTAACATAAACTCACTGCCCCCTAAGGTTCTTATCTAATCTTCAGTTGGTATTGTCAGTTTGATCCTATGTAGATGGATCTTAAAAGAGCACAATGCTTAAGGCAGGCATTCTTTACTAGTTAAGCTAAACTATTGTTTGTTTTTAAGAAGACTTCAGGGGATATTTTTGATTTAAAGATTATCTCAGTTTTAAGCATTCATCCAGTCTCCATGGTTCCAGAAAGACTGGATTCCATGAGAATTTGAAATTCTGTGGTGCATTTTCCCCGTTTTGATCAAGATTCTTCTATAGAATCTTTGATCACAGTGTTCAGTAATGGTTGCTGGCACCATCCAGTTCTTCTGGTCTCATGGCAGAGGAGACAGTTGTTCATGGAGGCAGTTAGCCACATATCCATTTCCTCCTCCTATTCCTGACTCTCCTCCTTCCTCTGTTGTTCCAGGCGAATTGAGAACAATTGTTGTGCCTTGGGTGGTTGCTTGCAAGCTTTTAAGACCCTAAGCACTATGCAGTGAATTAGGAGGTAGAGCAGAAGCACTAAACACATTATTAGCCCAATTAACTAAGATGCCTCATGAAACCATAACCCTCCAAACCAAGGAACCAAATCCACTGAGGTATTCGGGTGTACATAAGCAGCCTCAGCAGCTACTCTTTTTTTTTTTTTTTTTTTTGGTCGTAAATATATCTATCACACAACTTTTTACAGTTATACAGCTTACTGATAGCACTTACAATAATCAGCTATGCAGTCCTACCCTTAATATGATTTTTCCACCACCGTAAACCGAAATTCACTGCTCTGTAAGCAATAATCTCCTCTTACCTCTTTCCTCCCACGCCTGGTAACTACTAAGAAACTTTAAACTCTGTACGTTTGCCTGTTCTTGTCTTTCTATATAAGTGAGATCATGCAATATTTGTCCTGTTGTAATTGACTTATTTTAGTCAACGTAATGTCTTCAAGCTCTATCCTTATTGTAGCATGTATCAAGACTTCATTTCTCTTACTGATTGAGTAGTATTCCATTGTATGTATTTGCCAAATTTTGTTTATCCGTTCATCCCTTGGTGGGCACCTTCTAGCTTCTTAATGAGACACATACTCTATTTGTAATACTTAGACTCTCTTTTCAATTTTTTCTTGGAATGTGAATTGTACTCTTTTCTGGAAGAACATAAATGTACATTGCATGTACAAAGGTGAGAAATACTTATTTCAAATTTCTGAACACGTTTGGCAAAAAAAGTTATTGTAGATTTAGTTTAATTTGCCTCAATAACAGAGAACAATATCTTGTACCTTATTTCTGTATACTTTTGTGAAAAACTTTATTGCTGCAACTCTTCCAGTGAAAACAATTAGTTGCCAAGTTTAAATTTTAGACCAGCTTTTCTTTGCTACTTACCTCTTCTACCTTTCTTTGCTACTTATCTCTTTTTGTTCTTAGAAAATTCAAACGAATTTTTTATCCTGTATAAAACTTAATGATAAAGTCACCCAAACAAAACCTACTGCCATTGAGTCGATTCCGACTCATAACGACCCCATAGGGTTTCCAAGGCTGTAAATCTCTGCAGAAGCAGACTGCCACATCTTTCTCCCACGGCACTGCTGGTGGTTTCGAACTGCTGAGTTTCAGTTAGCAGTCGATCGCTTTAACCACTGCGCCACCAGGGCTCCTTTGATAAAGGGACATCTACTCCAAAAATCCAAACATAAATTGTTTTTGTGTGATACGTAGTTTTAAATTAACCATGCCACAACTTTTTGAAGGCATAATTGAGAAATGACTTTTTAATAAAGACAAGGGGAGGGGAAAGTCATGTCATAACATATAAATGGAGATGTTGATGTTAAGTTCATTTGTATTTTTTTTAGATGTCCCTGGTAGATTTGGGAAAGAAGCTTTTAGAAGCCGCACGAGCAGGTCAAGATGATGAAGTTCGTATTTTGATGGCAAATGGAGCTCCTTTTACTACAGACTGGGTAAAGAATGATTTAAATGTTGTAGTGTTTTTTTTTTCTT
>NW_004444097.1:5990046-5991494 GCF_000243295.1 Trichechus manatus latirostris | reverse complement strand
CCTTGTAAACCCTATAGGGCAGTTCTGCCCTGTCCTACAGGGTTGCTATGAGTCAGAATCTACTCAGTGGTAATGGATTTTTTGGGCATGGGGTACTGAAGACAAAGCCCTGGGACTGCTCATGGAGAGAAGTCTGATATGAGATCCTCCCCATAATTCTGGAATCCCAAAGAACTGTAACTTCACTGTAAGGGTAAGCCAGAAATACCCCCCTTCTTCCTCCTACCTGCTCCTGCTCCTGTCTCTGCCCCTAGGGAACTGCAAGGAAAATTACCTGACTTGAACCAAGGCACTGAATGGAGAGAGGAAAAAAATACGGATGAAAATCTGGAATCACAAGTCATCCCTCACCCACGTTTACAGCCTAAATTCAATACCTGTGTGTTCTGAAAAACTGTAAGTCAAGAAACTAATTTAGGACTAGGAAGTACCTTAGGTTTCTGGCAAAAGCAAATGCATATACTCTCTGGAGGAACCTAACTTCATCCCAGGCTTCATATATATAAATTAAATTCTAAGGAAAATGAGCAGTCAAAAACAAGTAAACAAGGACACAAGGCAACTTGAGCAATAACCTACTGAAACAATCAACAACAGAAGGAGACCTACAGGAACTTTAGATAAGATTTTAATAGCAGATTAGAAACAACTAAAGAGAAAATGAGTAAACTGAAAGATATGAAAAAGTTATACAGAATGCAGCACAGAGGAAAATATAAAAGAGAAGTTGAGTCACGAAGGGTAGTATGAGACATTCTAGTATATATCTAATTATAGATTTAGAAAGAGCATGAGAATAGGGATGAAATAATTTAAAGAAGTAATGCCCAAGAATGTTCCAGAACTGATTAAAGATGACACTCCACAGAATCAAGTATCCTAACAAATCTCAAGCAGGATCAATGAAAAATCTTTATCTATACACATCATAGTGATAAAAGAATCTTAGGAAGGATTAGTATCCAGAACGTAAAGAATACCCAAGGATAAGTAATAAAAAGACAAACAAGACAGTAGAAGAATGGGTAAAGTACTTGGTATGGTACTCTACCAAAGAGAACATTTGAATCATCAGTAAACATGAAAAGATACTCAGTTACATTAATAATTGGGCAAAGTAAAACCATGAAATACCATCATATTATCAAAACAAGTTTGACAGTACCAAACTTTGTTGAGGAGATGGTAAAATGGGAACTCTAAAACACTTTTGGTGGAAATGTGAATTGGTATAATTACTTTGAAGGACAGTTTGACAGTACAATAAATTTGAACATGTGCATACACTATGACCTAGCAATTGAGCTAAGTATATTCCCAAAAGAAACTTGAGGTGGAGCAAACATGGCACCCTAGACAGACATACCATGGTGTCCCTCTGCAACAAAGACCTGAAAAACTAAAACAAATACAAACGTCAGTCCTAGAACACTAAGCACCAAATGAAG
>NW_004444097.1:5987885-5988896 GCF_000243295.1 Trichechus manatus latirostris | reverse complement strand
GCCTCCACGCCCTGATACCCACCATGCTGCCATTTTTTTCCTTTTTCTTTTTTGTCTTCTTTCTTTCTTCCTTTTCCTTCTCCCTCACACCTAACCCTGTACACCACCTCCGCCACTTCTACTGGCCCTAGGGTCCGCCCAGCCCCTATCCGCCAGCTACCACTGCACCTTCCTCTTTTTTTCTCTCTGTCTCTTTTCTCCCTGCCACCTAGCCCCCCCTTCCCACTGGTGTCTGCTGTGCCACTGTGGCTACAGCGTCCCCATCGATCAGGCCTGCCATTGCAGTGGGCCCACACTGACCCTCCCCTCCCAACACTCTATCAGCTGCTGAACGGTGGGAAGCAGGCTTGCAACACTCCCGATATCACACCCTCGCCTATCTGGTGAGGGACCCTGAAAGCTCCCACACCACTGGACCAACATTCAGAGACTCACAGCACCTGTCCAGTTCACCCTCAGCCATCTCGCCAAGCCAATGTACAGCAAAGTGGGTTCGCCCTGCCTGCTGCTGCCCTGCCCACCTGGACAAGGTAATGAGAGCTATTGTGCCCACAGATGAGCAAGCAACAAAGCATGCCTGCCCAGCTGCCTTAACATATCAAAACAAAAAAGCAGGACGAAACAAGCAAATACGTAATCAGTAAATAAAATAATACCTTAATGTCTAGAAGACAGCAGCTAATATTAAAACACATAAAAAAGCAGGACAAGATGGCTCTAGCAAGTGACCAAAATAAAGAATCAGATAACCTTCTGGTAGAAGAAAAGCAGTGGAACTACCAGATATGGAATTCAAAAAACCAATATTTAGGGCTCTCCAAAATATTATGGAAAAGATCCCAGAAAACCCAGGTAAAACCAAGGAAAAAAAATAAACAAAATCAGGGAAAACACAGACAAAACCAATGAAAACATAAGCCAAAGTCAAGGAAAACACAGACAAAGCAATAGAAGAATTCAGAAAAATAATACAAGAACAAAACATCAAAATACGTAAACAATTAGAAATCA
>NW_004444097.1:5986000-5987288 GCF_000243295.1 Trichechus manatus latirostris | reverse complement strand
ATGGAATGACATAAATAAAACCTTGAAAGAAAAAAGCTGCCAACCAAGAATAACATATTCTGCAAAACTGTCACTCAAATATGATGGTGAAATTAGGACATTTCCAGATAAACAGAAATTAAGGGAATTCATAAAAACCAAATTAAACTTACAAGAAATATTAGAAGGAATCCTTCAGTTAGAGAATCAACAACATCAGACAACAACCTGAGTCTAGGACACAGGACGGCATCAGCCAGATACCACCCTGGGTAAAGAATGCTCAAAATAAGTACAACAAAGCTACAAAGGAAACAGAAATGTCAATTGATAAGGATGCCAGTGTCAAAACAATAAAAGGAGGAATGAATAGTGTAAGTATAGAACTTTCAAATGGAGAGGAAGTCAAGGTGATATCAAGTAATAAAAACTGGTTCAAACCTAGGATGATATGGGTAAATTTCAAGGTAATTACAAAGAAAGTAAACAAACCTTATCATCAAAATAAAAATGAAGAAAATCATAAAGACCCAGCAAACACAAAATCTATAATAACAAAAGAAAAGAAAACCCAAAAACAAAAGGAACTCAGCACAAGAAAGTAAAAGGAGCAAAGAAAATGTCAGCACCACACACACACCAAAAAAGAACACAACACAACAATATAACGGCAGTAAACTGATAACTATCAGTGATTACCCTGGTGGCGAAGTGGTTAAGAGTTCAGGCTGCTAACCAAAAGGTCAGCAGTTTGAATCCACCAGCCACTCCTTGGAAACCCTATGGCGCAGTTCTGCTCTTGGCTGCTATGAGTCAGAATTGACTCAACAGTACACAACAACTGTATCAATGATCACACTGAATATAAATGGTTTAAATACACCTATAAAGAGAAAGAGAGTGGCAGAGTGGTTAAAAAACACAGCCCCTCAATATACGGTTTACAAGGGACATACCTTAGAAAAAAGATGTAAATATATTAAATATCAAAAGGTGGAAGAAAATATCTCAAGCAAACAGTAACCAAAAAACAGGAGTGGCAATACTAATCTCAGATAAAATAGACGTTAAGGCAAAATCAACCATAATAGACAAGGAAGGACATTATAAAATGATTAAAGGGACAATCTACCAAGACGACATAACCCTAATTAATATCTACATACCCAATGACAGGCCTCCAAAACATATAAAACAAAATACAGCAGTACTGAAAACAGAAATAGACAGTTCTACCATAATAGTAGGAGACTTCAACACACCACTCTCAGTAAAGGATAGAACATCTGGAAAGAAACTCAACAAAGAT
>NW_004444097.1:5984573-5985900 GCF_000243295.1 Trichechus manatus latirostris | reverse complement strand
AACCAACTTGACTTCATAGACATATATAGAACACTTACTCCCTCCAACAGCAGCAAAGTATACATTCTTTTCCAAAGTACATGGAACATTTGCCAGAATAGACCACGTTTTAGGCTGCAAAGCAATTCTCAATAAAATCCAAAACATCAAAATAATATAAAGCATTCTCTCTAATCACAACACCATAAAAATAGAAATCAGTAACAGAAAGAACAAGGAAACTCAGTAACACCTTGCTTAAAAACAACTAGGTAATAGAAGAAATCAGAGGGAATAAAAAAATTCTATAATCAAATGAGAATAAAAATACATCATACCAAGACCTTTTGGACACAGCAAAGGCAGTGCTCAGAGGTCAGTTCATAACAATAAACGCACACATCAAAAAAGAAGAAAGGGCTAAAATCAAAACATTACCCCTACATTTCGAACAAATAGAAAAAGAACAGCAAAAGAAGCCCACAGTTACCAGAAGAAAATAAATAATAAAGATTTAGAGTAGAAATAAATGAAATAGAGAACAGGTTTAAAAAAAAAAAAGTCAACAAGACCCAAGTTGTTTTTTTGAAAAAATCGACAAACCATTGGCCAAACTGACAAAAGAAATACAGGAGAAAAAGCAAATAACCCAAATAAGAAATGAGATATGCAACATTACAACAAACCCAACTGAAATAAAAGAGATCATAACAGAATACTATGAAAAATTCTACTCCAGCAAATTTAAAAACCTAGAGGAAATGAACAAATTTCTAGAAATACACTACTTACCTAAACTAACACAAACTGAGATAGAAAATATGAACAGACCCATAACAAGAAAAGAGATTGAAGAGGTAATAAAATAAACTCTCAACAAAATAAAGCTGTGGCCTGGATGGTTTTACTGGAGAATTCTACCAAACATTCAGAGAAGATCTTACCCCAGTACTACTCAAACTATTTCAGAGAATAGTAAAGGAAGGAATACTCCCAAATTGATTCTATGAAGCCAGCATAACCCTGATACCAAAGCCAAGAAAAGACTCCACAGAAAAGAAAATTACAGACCAATATCTCTAATGACTATAGATGCAAAAATTCTCAACAAAATTCTAGCCAGTGTAATTCAGCTTCATATCAAAATACTAATACATCACAACCAAGTGGGATTCATACCAGATATGCAATGATGACCCCACGCCTGTGTCAGTTTGTCGTACTGTGGGAGCTTGCATGTTGCTGTGATGCTGGAAGCTATGCCACTGGTATTCAAATACCAGCAGGGTAACCCATGGTGGACAGGTTTTAGCTGAGCTTCCAGACTGAGACAGACTAGGAAGAAGGA
>NW_004444097.1:5980190-5981239 GCF_000243295.1 Trichechus manatus latirostris | reverse complement strand
TTCACAATAGTAAAAAGCTGGAAACAACCTAAGTGTCCATCAACAGGTGAATGAATAAACAGATGAATGAATGTACATACAGCAGTGTGACGGGTCACTTTTGTGTGGCCTTTCTAGCCATGGTTATGTAACTCCCACCCAAGCGATTGGGTGGGACTGTGTCATAGGGTAATTGTGGCCTACCAAAGGTATTGGTCAGTTTTGCCATCATGCTGGGCTTGAAATGAGCCACCCTAGAGGCGGGAAAAGAGAAGGTCCTACCACCACCAAGGAAGAACAACTAGGAGCCAGCATGTCCTTTGGACCAGGGATTGCTGTGCTGAGAAGTTCCTGAAAGCAGGAGACAGAGCGAGTGAGCTCTAACCCTGAAGACAGTGAGAAGCAGTGGCAGGAGAGACTTGGCAGCAGGAGATGGTGCAGAGAGAGAAAGCTGAGTGCCTTTGGGCACGGGACTAGGGCCAGGGAGAGACATGCCTGCGAGCATGGCTGAGAAGAGGCTGTCCTGATGAAAGAACTGTATCCAGAGTGTTCCTGAGCCTGAATTGTAACTGTTACTTCCCTTATACACCCTATAATCGTGACTATTGTTTGTGAGTTCTGTGTTGCCATTGCAATGAATTATTGAACCCAGCAGAGTAGAAAGTACCATGGGAGTGACAGTTGGTCTCAGAATTGGTAAAGGTGGCAGAGAGAGGAGGCATGTCTGACCTCCATCTCATAGCAGTCAGCCTTGGGCTGTTGATCTTTATTCTCCTTCCCCCTTGTGAAGTTACAGTAGGTCAGAAACAGCCCTCATGCCATTTTTACCATACACAAAATGCAATACTATGCAACAGCAAAGAACAATGATGAATCCAACAAACATCTCACAACGTGGATGAATCTGAAGAGCGTTATGTTGAGTGAAATAAGTCAATCACAGAAGGAAAAATACAGTATGAGACTACTGTTATAAAAACCCAAGAAAATATTTACTCACAGAAGAAAACAATCTTTGATGGTTAAGAGAGAAGGGGGGAGTGTTGGGGGGGGGAATCACTTACTAAATA
>NW_004444097.1:5978306-5979301 GCF_000243295.1 Trichechus manatus latirostris | reverse complement strand
GGGGATTATAACCAATGTCAAAAAACAATTCGTGTATAAATTTTTGAATGAGAAACTGAATTGCTCTGTAAACTTTCACCTAAAGCACAATAAAATTAAAAAAAAAAAAAAACTCTTGTTTATGGGTCTAAGACATATGCAATACTTTTTAGCAGCAGCATTATTTATAATAAAAAATTGGAGACAACCCATATGTTCACTGGTAAATTTGTTAACTTAATTGTGGTTTATTTGTTGAATGAAATATGATAAAGCAGAGAAAATTATTGAACTACGCTTACATTCATCAACATGGATGAATCTCAGAAATGTAGTATTAAACAAAAGGCAAGTCACAGAGAAATAGATATATGATTCTATTTAAATAAAGGTCAAAACAGGCAAAACTTAAAGTTTATTATTTAGAGATGAATAAGTGGTTAAACAAAATAAAGAAAACCAAAGGAATGATTATCACAAAATTCAGAATAGTTGTTACTTCTGGAACTGAGGGAGGGACTTGTGATCAGGGAGTGGCATGTGGGAAGATTTTAAATTACTGGCAATGTTTTATTTTTAGGCCATTGTGGTCGTTTCACAGGTATTTGTTGTTTTTTTTTTTTCCGGTACATATATGTATGTGTGTATCTTTTCAACAATCTAAAAGGGAAGATCTGAAATAAGAAAAAAAATACAAAATAGACTATAATACCACACTGAGCAAAAGTTGTAGTTGCCAAATGGGGTATTGAGATAATTTCATTAAATGTTAGAATTTTATAAGTGTAGAAAGGGCTATTTATGGGAAAAGATGATAAGGCATGAGAAGGAATTGTTCAAGAATCCTTTTTGATCTGCTAGAATGACCTTCTTTTAAAAATGTAAGGTTTTTGATAATAACAAGATACTTACTCCCAGAGTAAGTGATTTCCATTTTGCCACATATCGAGAGATGATAGAGCACATGCCTAGCTTTGTATAATGGCTCTTACTTGTGTAACTTTAGGCAAACTACT
>NW_004444097.1:5975642-5977691 GCF_000243295.1 Trichechus manatus latirostris | reverse complement strand
AAGCAAAATACTAGCATTTCTTCTTCACTGAGAAGTATATGGGAATTCTTGAAGGCCTCTATGAAGAGGATGTGTTAAGCATTAATGAAGTTATTTCAAGTTTTAAGTTACCATATAAATAAATAATATAATCTGTTTACTCTGTAAGCAGAAAATATAAAATAAAAGGTAGTAGTAGAAGTATATTGAAAGTGACTACAAATGTGGGTTTTTTTTTTTCTTGTGGTATAGCTAGGAACTTCTCCACTTCATCTGGCAGCACAATATGGTCATTATTCCACCACAGAGGTGCTACTCCGAGCTGGTGTAAGTAGGGATGCCAGAACCAAAGTGGACCGGACACCCTTACATATGGCAGCTTCTGAGGGTCATGCCAGGATAGTAGAGGTTTTGCTTAAGGTACGTTTTTTCTCTTTGCTCTTTGTTTTTGAAAGTAAGCCCCTAAAGCTTTTATGGTTTTATAAAAGGGAGAAGAGAGCTAGTTTTATTGAATGCCTTAGTGTTTTACCTATGTTATTTCATTTTTGTGTGTGCATGTCCAAGCCCATCAATTGAAAATTATCGTAAAGTTTTCCTTTGTTGGGGGCGCGGGGACTTCTTTTAGGTGTAGTCTTAGTTAAGTGAACAATTGATTAGGGTTAGGGTTAGGGACAATTGATTAGGGGCTACAGCTTTGTCTTCTGCACTTTTAACTGTACTCAGTACACTGTTAAAACGCTCATGGAAGGCAACATTAGGGCTGAATGATTAACAAACAAATGGGTATTTTTATTTAGTCATCTAAGTGCCAAAGAGTTACATAGAAAATTCTGAAATGGAGAGTGATAGATTTAGACGTTATTCTTAATCCTTTTGATCCTGGAATCTAGATCAGTGCTATCCAAAAGAAATATATTGTAAGCCACAAGTGCAAATCACATGTAATTCTAAATTTTCTAGTACTGTAACTACATTTAAAAAAGTAAAAAGTAAATTTAATATATTTTATTTAACCCAATACATACAGTATTATTATTTCAACATAATTAATATAAAAATTATTAATGAGATATTTTACCCTTTTTTTGGTACTAAGTCTTTGAAATCCAATGTATATTTACACTTACAGCACATCTCTATTGAGACTGTTACATTTCAAGTGTCTAGTGGCTACTATATTAGGCAAGCATACCTCTAGATAGCTCTCTTTTAATTCCTTATATTGCACTGGTTTTGAAAGCAAAGAATATTTTTGTGTAAATTAGGAACTAGGTAACCAGCTCCTTTAACAGCATTAAAAAAGGGTTTGGAGGAATGCTTATAGTTTTCCTTCCTTTCGGATGCCTTTTTAGCCCCTTATGCCCATAGCTGGATGAATGAAAAAAATAATTGCTGGCTTCCTATGAAATTAGAAGGAAAGCATTAGGAAAGTCAACATGATAGAAAAATGATTAAGTGACAGATGGGTGGTGGTGATTTCTGGAATTTATGGATTATTTAACACAAAAAATAAAGAGTTCATCATGTTGGTAGCAAATATTTGCTTTAAAGCTTAGTGACTAGTATTTTCATATGAGGAATTCATTATATTTCATATTTTAACAAACTCTTATTTTGAAATATTTTTGTAGCATGGTGCTGATGTCAATGCAAAGGATATGCTAAAGATGACAGCTCTACATTGGGCCACAGAACACAATCATCAAGAAGTGGTGGAACTTTTAATCAAATATGGTGCTGATGTACACACCCAAAGTAAATTTTGTAAAACTGCATTTGATATTTCAATAGACAATGGGAATGAAGATTTGGCAGAGATATTACAGGTAACTTTTGACTTTTAAATTAAGAAAATCAACAAAAGGAAGATTTTCTTTATGGATCTCTGTCTTGTGGATGATTTGAGCTATATAACTTGTAGCTTTTCATTTTGGACTTAGTTATTTTGGACAGGCCATTTCCTCTTTTACTTCCTCTTTGTTCATTACTGTTCACACTCATGATTATATACCCACAATCTTTTTTTTTTGCTATTATTCATTGTTATGTTCCTCAGTGCCGAGTACAGTG
>NW_004444097.1:5969290-5974763 GCF_000243295.1 Trichechus manatus latirostris | reverse complement strand
ACACCATGGTTTGTGTTAGGCTCACCTTAATCTTCAAGGTGACATCTGTGCTTTTTAACACTTTAAAGAGATCTTTTGGAGCACATTTGCCCAATGCAGTGCATCTTTTGATTTCTTGACTGCTGCTTCCATGGATATTGATTCTGGATCCAAGTAAAATGAAATCCTTGGCAACTTCAGTCTTTTCTCCATTTGTAATGATGTGGCTTGTTGGTCCAGTTGTAAGGATTTTTGCCTTCTTTATGTTGAGGTGTAATCCATAGAAGGCCGTGGTCTTTGATCTTCATCAGTAAGCTCTTCAAGTCCTCTTCACTTTCAGCAAGTAAGGTTGTGTCATCTGCATATCTCAGGTTGTTAATGAGCCTTCCTCCAAACCTGATGCCACATTCTTCTTCATATAGTCCAACTTCTCAGATAATTTGCTGAGCATACAGATTGAATAAGTATGGTGAAAGGATACAACCCTGACACACACCTTTCCTGACTTTAAACTCTGCAGTATTCCCTTGTTCTGTTCGAACAACTGCCTCTTCGACTAAGTACATGTTCCTCATGAGCACAATTAAGTGTTCTGGAATTCCCATTCTTTGAAATGTTATCCATAACTTGTTATGATCTACACAGTTGAATGCCTTTGCGTAGTCAATAAAACACAGGTAAACATCTTCCTGGTATTCTCTGCTTTCAGTCAGGATCCATCTGACATCAGCAATGATATCCCTCATTCCACGACCTCTTCTGAATCTGGCTTGAATTTCTGACAGTTCCTGTCAATACAGTGCCACAACCGCTTTTGAATGATCTTCAGCCAAATTTTACTTATGTGTGATATTAATGATATTGTCGATAATTTCCACATTCTGTTGGATTACCTTTCTTTGGAATGGGTGTAAATACGTATCTCTTCCAGTCAGTTGGCCAGGTAGCTCTCTTCCAAATTTCTTGGCATAGACGAGTAAGCACTTCTAGCATTGCATCCCTTTGTTGAAATATCTCAATTGGTATTCTTTCAATTCTGGAGCATTGGTTTTCTTCAGTGCCTTGGCTCTTCCCTCTGTACCATCGTTTTTTGATCATATGCTACCTCCTGAAGTGGTTGAACAGTGACCAGTTCTTGTCGGTACAGTGACTCTGTGTATTCCTTCCATTCTGTTTTGATGCTTCCTGCATTGTTTAGTATTTTCCCTGTGGAATCCTTCAATACTGCAACTTGAGGCTTGAATTTTTTCTTTAGTTCTTTCAGCTTGAGAAATGCAGAGCGTGTTCTTCCCTTTTGGTTTTCTAACTCCAGGTCTTAGCACATGTCATTATAATACTTTGTCTTCTCAAGCTGCCCTTTGAAATCTTCTGTTCAACTCTTACTTCATCATTTCTTCCATTTGCTGTAGCCACTCGACATTTAACAGCAAGTTTCAGAGTCTCTTCTGACATCCGTTTTGGTGTTTTCTTTCTTTCCTGTCTTTTTAATGACCTCTTGCTTTCCTCACAGATGATGTCTTTGATGTCATTCCACAACTCGTCTCGTCTTTGGTCATTAGTGTTCAGTGCGTCAGATCTCTTCTTGAGATGGTCTTTAAATTCAGGTGGGATATACTCAAGGTCCTACTTTGGCTCTCATGGACTTGTTCTAATTTTTTTCTACTTGAACTTGCATATGAGCAATTGATGATTTGTTCCATAGTTGGCCCCTGACCTTGTTCTGACTGATGATATTGAGCTTTTCCATCATCTCTTTCCACGGATGTAGTCAGTTTGATTCCTGTGTATTCCATCTGGCGAGGTCCACATGTATACTCACCATTTATGTTGTTGAAAAAACGTATTTGCAATGAAGAAGTCGTTGGTCTTGCAAAGTTCTATCGTGTGATCTCCTGATCATTTCTATCACCAAGGCCATATTTTCCAATTACCAATCCTTCTTTGCTTCCTACTTTTGCATTCCAGTTGCCAGTAATTACCAGTGCATCTTGATTGCATGTTTGATCAGTTTGAGACTGCAGAAGTTGATAAGAATCTTCAATTTCTTCAACTTTGGCCTTAGTGGTTGGTGCTAGATTTGAACAGTAGTTGTATTAACTGGTCTTCCTTGTAGGCATGTGGATATTATCCTATCACCGACAGCGTTGTACTTCATGATAGACCTTCAAATGTTTTTTTGACAATGAATTTGATACCCTTCCTCTGCAATTTGTCATTGCCAGCATAGTAGACCATATGATTGTTTGATTCATAATGGCCAGTACCAGTCCATTTCAGCTCACTAATGCCTAGGATATTGAAGTTTGTGTTCCATTTCATTTTTTGACAATTTCCAGTTTTCCTAGATTCATACTTCATACATTCCACATTCCTGTTATTATTTTGCAGCTGGTTCTTCTCATTTTGAGTTGTGCCACATCAGCAAATGAATGTCCTGAAAGCTTGACTCCATCCACGTCTTTAAGGTCAACTGTACTTTGAGGAGGCAGCTCTTCCCCAGTTGTATTTTGAGTGCCTTCCAGTCTGAGGGGCTCATCTTCCAGCACTATATCAGACAGTGTTCTGCTGCTATTCATAAGGTTTTCGCTGACTAATTTTTTTCAGAAGTAGACCCTCAGGTCCTTCTTCCTAGTCTGTGTTAATCTGGAAGCTCAGCTGAAACCTGTCCACCATGGGTGACTCTGCTGGTATTTGAATGCCAACGGCCTAACTTCCAACATAACGCAAGCCCCCACAGTATGACAAACGGACAGACACATGGGTGAGGTAGTTCTTATAAGAGCGTAATGCCCCAGGCAGACTTTTTTTTTACTATTTAGGCTGAACTATTGTTCATATAACCACCATGTTTTAATGTAGCATCAGTAGATTGGATAAAGTGATTACTCTCTGTGTTTAAGTTCCTGAATTCCCCTTCTAGACATTTTATTCTATTAGATATTTTGTTGCATATTTGGATACCGTATGGGTTTTTCAAAGCCTATTATACTTCCATTAAAAAAGTTTTTTTTTAGCAACCATAATAACGTCCATTAAGTGAGTGATCTAATCTTTATCATTCGTTTCTTTTATTTATCACCATTCTCAAAAATCTGTTTGCAACTGTAGTTATTTCTAGTTTTTAGCAAGTTTTTCTAGTAACCAACATTATTTCTTTTTTCTTTAGTTAGATGACATTGATGTAAATTATCTTCTTTACTTACTGTCTCTCCTTCTTTCCTATCTTCTTATTTCCTTTCCCAGTAGAACTCTTCCTCCCTCAAACCATTTGACTCCATTGAACTTCAGCTTATTACTTAAAAGATGTTCTATGTTCAGGAAAATGAATTTTGCCATGCCTCTTCTCATTCTTTTACTCCTAGGAGTGCAGTTTGGGGGCCAGGATTGAAGATAGGGAACACTAATTGGGAAGATCTGCTTTATATATGTAGTGTTGTGTAATGCTGAATGTAGTAGAGAGGAAAATAGTTTGATAATTGTATTTCTGTAACCACAGGGTATCAGAATATCTTTCAGTATACAGTATATCTCTGTTCTTTATAGCCTTTCAGATACCCATTTCTCTTCTTATGGAATTTTGCTGCTGTACCAGATAGAGGAACTTAGATCGCAAATTCATAACTACAATTTAGCACTATACTGTCAGTACACCATGAGCAAAGATTTCCATTTTGTATTGTATGATTCCCCTTAAATCAGAGAATGTTCCTTTTTTATATATGTTTGTACTACATTGAGTATCTATGCTATATGTTCTGGTTATAATTCTGAAACCATTTTGGTGACTTGTCCTTTAGATTGCAATGCAGAACCAAATCAACACAAACCCAGAGAGTCCCGACACTGTGACGATACATGCCGCAACACCACAGTTTATCATCGGACCTGGAGGGGTGGTGAACCTAACAGGTCTGGTATCTTCAGAAAATTCATCCAAGGCAACAGGTATTGAGATGCATACAGGATAGCTGTTGGACAGTTATTACGCTTTTAGTAGGTATTCATCCTTTTAAGAAAGGACTGTTGAAGAATGAGGGTAAGATTATATCAGCTACCTTGGTCTTTGTATCACTGGAAAAAACAAATTTTTCTGAGACAAAATAAAGAAAGATAATATTGCAAACACTGCAATATTATCTTCAAAAACTAATGCTATCCAAGCTTGTTTTTTATAAAATGAATACTATCTGAGCTTCATGTAAGAGTTGAATAAAATAAAATAGAGTATCAGGAATAGGCATTTAATTCAATGCCTTATAAATTCAAATCTGTTCTTTCTTTTCTCATAGATGAAACGGGTGTATCTGCTGTTCAGTTTGGAAACTCATCTACATCAGTATTAGCTACATTAGCTGCCTTAGCTGAAGCATCTGCTCCGTTGTCTAATTCTTCAGAAACTCCAGGTTAGAAAATCAAGTCAAATGTGTACATTAAAAGTTGCAGATTCAAATACTTACAAAGGCCAGGCAGGTAATAGAAAAGGCTATGTGGGCAAGGTTGAGATTACGTTCAACGAAGAATGTGGGGTGGTGAAGGAAGACATATGCTACTCACCTGTAGTGGATTATAGTCATGTGCCCAGTTTATCAGATGCTCTTTTTTCCACAGGAAGCTGAAAATCTGTATTTTAAAAGAATATTAAATCTTGATATTAAATATTGGCAGGTAATTGAAATTAAAAAACAAACTTGTGTGGTTCACAGAACACATATCTATGTGTCCAGTTTGCCCCTTGTTTTACCAGTTTGTGACCTTTTGTATAAATAAAGTAAATAAATATATATGAAGTTGCTATCCTTTTCATAACTTTTCATTTATGGCAATTAGAATCACATAGATTCTTAGCGACTGACAACTAGGAAATAGCCTACCAAAACCACCATCAAAGGGATGTCTGTTGTTAAATGATGACAAGCAGTATTAATTAATAGCCAGTATAGACAGAGTTTTCCTATATACTTAACCAAAATACTTATTTTTTAAAATTAAAATTTTCTTTTACTGTGGTAAAGTATATATAACATAAAATTTGCCATTTTAGCCATTTTTAAGAATACAGTTCAGTAGCATTAATTATATTCACAATATTGTATAATCATCACCATTCTTTATTTTCAAAGCTGTTTCATTGCCCCAAACAGAAACTTTGTACTCATTAATCAATATTTCCCATTCCTCTCTATTTCCAACCTCTAGTAACCTCTAATATACTTTTTGTCTCTATGAATTTACCTATTTCGATATTTTATATAAATAGAATCTTACAATATTTGTCCTTTTGTGTCTGGTTTATTTTACTCAGCATAATGTTTTCAAAGTTCATCCATTTCATAGAATGTATCAGAACTTCATTTTATTTTATGGTTGAATAATGCTCCATTGTATGTATATATCACCTTTTGTTTATCCATTCATCTGTTGATAAACACTTGGGTTGTTTGCATGTTTTAGCCGTTGTAAATAATGCTGCAGTGAACATTGGTGTACAGGTATC
>NW_004444097.1:5966245-5967888 GCF_000243295.1 Trichechus manatus latirostris | reverse complement strand
TAGCTTTCTTGTGGATTCTTTGAGGTTTTCTATGTGTAGGATCATGTTATCTGCAAACAGAGATAGTTTTACTTCCTTTCTGATTTGGATGCCTTCTATTTCTTTCCTAATTGTCCTGGCTAGAACTTCCAGTACAATGTTGTTGAATAGCAGTGGTGAAAGTAGGCATACTTGTCTTGTTCCTGATGTTATAGGAAGGCTTTCAGTCTTTCACTATTGAGTATGATGTTAGCTGTGGATTTTTCATAAATGCCCTCTATCACGTTGAAGAAGTTCCCTAATGAAATACTTCTTGCCATAATTATTATGTATAAAAATTGTAATTAGAAAATTTTAAAAATTCCAAGAAAATATTCCTTTTAATATAGTTTTTAAGCTATTATATTTGTGGCAAGGTTTATAAAAGTAGAGAATAATTTGTTGTCATTTGTTTTTTAAATTAATGTTTTTTCAAGATGTGATCAATAATAATAATAATTTATTGAATGCTTACTGTGTGTGTGAAGCACTGTGGTAAATGTTTTACTTATAATCTCATTTAATCCTCACCAAAAAGTTTCAAGGTAGATATTACTGGATTTTTTCTTTTTGACTCTTTAAAGCGTCACTGATTGAAAGATGTATTTTTTTCAGGGAATGAAAAACAACACTACCTTTTCTGTCTTTTTTATTTTTAAACTAACCGGTGATAATAAACATTTATCCATTTTTCTTGCTTTTTTGGCATCATAATCAAAGTTTGAATCCAAGCCATCTTTTATTTGGAAGTCTTAAGATTTTTCTGAATCACTTTTGGCCATTAGCGTTTTGTGCATCATTATAGTGACATGCTACTTTTGTAACCTCTGCCTTGATCTCTTTAGATTAGGTCTTCTGATTTTAGAAATATATACATATATTCGAGGGCGCCTGAAACCCCAAAAAACCAAACCCATTGCCATCAAATCAATTTCAACTCATAATGACCTAGTAGGACAGAGAAGAACTGCCCCATAGGGTTTCCAAGGCTGTAATCTTTACAAAAGCAGACTGCTGCATCTTTGTCCTGCGGAGAGGCTGGTACCTTTAAACCTCTGACCTTTTGGTTAGCAGCCGAGTGCTTAAACACTGTGCCACCAGGGCTCCTCAAAGGACACTTGATCTGGGAAATATAGTAATTGAATGAAATATGAATATGAAGCTGAAGTATGCATACGCATATCAAATAAAACTATTTTATTGGTACTTCCTGTGTGGGTAAGGGGCCCTGATGAGTCAGTGGTTAAGAGCTACGGCTGCTTACCAAAAAGTCGGCAGTTTAGTCCACCAGCTGCTCCTTGGAAACCCTATGGGGCAGTTCTACTCTGTCCTGTTGGGTCACTATGAGTTGGAATCAACTGGATGGCAGCAGGTTTTTTGGTTTTATTTGGTTAAACTTGTTAATTTTTTTCTTTAATTACGTTACATATCCTTGATAATTAAACACATTTTTTTAATCGTTAGCTGGAAATTTTGACATTAGACATCTGACTCCATGAATTGGTCACAACAACTTCTCCAACTTCTACTTTTGAAAAAGCTATGGTGTAAGCTGAGAGAATTAGTAATTTCTATTGACTTTTATTGCATATGGTTTATAATCTTCTATGAGCACAATGATTTTT
>NW_004444097.1:5951739-5957943 GCF_000243295.1 Trichechus manatus latirostris | reverse complement strand
TAGTGCCACGTTCGCTGTGTCTCCTGGACTGCATTTTTAATGCGGGGCCAGCTTGCTGGCATGTTCCTATATGTAGAGAGAAAGACATTTTTGAGAGTCTAGAGCACTGTGCCTTTCCACTTGGAAACTATGAGTTTAAATAATGCCTTATTACTACACTAGGACCATCTTTGACATATAAAACAAACTTTAATATTAGTCCAGTGGGAACCTGATAAAGGGAATTAGTCTATTATAATGCTTTCATTATGAAACCAAACGGTACCATTGTCTTTTCTCGACGTTACAAGCAAATATAACTGTACGTTGTTAATACTTGATCATTAGTCTGTCTCATTGGATTGGTTCCTTTACTAGCCTTTCCTGACAAACCTTTATTTTTCCAACTATTTTTCCAACTATTTAACTCCTCAGGGAAGAGATAATAGTAGCTTGGGTTAGGAGTGTAGCAAAGAGATAGTAAGAAGTGAATAGATTTGAGAGTTTTTTGGATGTATAATCAGAAGTTGTGATTGGTTAGATGTGAGCCTTACATCTGCTGTGTAGTTGTCTGGTCTTCTTTGTACTCTTTAATAAAATGCTATTTTGTGGCTCTAGCCTGCAGTCCTATATCAACTATTGTTTGCTTAACCTTATTCTTCCTTGTGGCCCAGCTGTATAATCCTTTGGTTAAATAGACGTCTGTGACCACCCTTCTCTTTGTCTTTAGAGCAATTTCTGCTATTTGCTAATAAGGTGGTTTCTCCAAAGGTCTAATAAGTATAAACCAGTTGCTGTCAAATCAATTCTCACTCATGGTGACCCCATGTATGTGGAAGTAGATTGCCAAGCCTTTCTTCTGAGGTGCTTCTGTGTGGACTGGATGGAACCTCCAGCCTTTTGGTTAGCAGTCAAGTGCATTAACCGTTTGCACCACCCAGGGACTCCTGTGATATGTCTAGTAGCCTTTAAAGGTTCTCTTCTTTCTCCCTACTAGTGAAATTTGAACCAGGTCCCCCTTGCACATTGTTTTTTTGGTCAGTTCCTAAAATAGGGCAATATAAGTGAATTGGCTTTAAGGGATAAGTTATGAGGTTGTTTTGGTTTTGCTTTTTTATTTTTAATTTCAGTTTCAATTGCAGGCATGAGAAGTTTGAAATGTTATCTTTTTTCTTTAATAAACATACTTTCTGTTTTATTGTTGAAAATATTTCTATATAGAATTTTCAATCTTTTAGAATATTTTAAAGACAGTTTTTCCTGGTCTTGAATCTTATGGCATTATAATTCAGAAGTCATGTTGAACAAGAGAGACATTTTTTAAAATGCTGTTGATTATCTAGTCTGTCTTTGAATATTACAACTTGACTTTTGAATCAAATCAATGAATATTTATGATAGTAGCTATTTCTATTTAGAGGTTTTACATTTGGGAAAATATATGTATTTTAAAACAACACTCTTTAGAGTTATTAAGCTTTTTGTTTTATTCTTACATGTTTCAACATTTTACTATTAGATTCTCTGTAGAGTTTCTGAGAGTACTTTGTCTTCTTACATAAAGGTTTCTTTGTAATTTTTTCTTAAATTCCTTACCATAGCACAACTTAAAAAGAAAGCTTTTTAGATGAAAGGTAAGAACTCTATTATTTTAATGACAGTCATTGAAAATAGTACAAAGATGAAAGTTCTTGAGCTGTGCCTTTATTGTGTGTGATCTCAGAAATTTCTTACATATGATTATGCTTTAGGATATTTACATTTCTTTTTCGTATGGTATTTTAAAAAATCAAAGCAATAGTTAATGTGTTTGAAAATCTTAGTAGTTGTTCTATTGAATGTATTACTATTTGTACCCTACATTTTATTTTGTAATTACCTTCTTGAAATTTTCTTAAGTGCTTGGTTATAAAGCCAAATTATAGTTTAAAGGCAAACAAAAATAAGGAGAGAACTCAAAACATAAATATTGTTGGCATTTTGAATGTTATCTTCTGTGGTTTGTATGTGACCCTTGATTATCAAATGGCACAGTAATAGGGTGGAAGCCAGGCTTGTTGCCATGAGTACACCCTTGAAAACTATGGTCCCAGTACTTATCTTGCCTTTTTTGTTTAAAGGAGTTCATACATTTATGACCTCTCTTTCTTTCGTAAATTCTGTGATTATTGATATTCATGTGTTCTGCTATGTGTTGGTAGCAACTCAGCATATTTCTAAGCAACTGAGTGAATGGTAGCTCGACTTGAGTAGAGAATGATTTTATTGAGTTCCACTTTTTGTAAAGTGTTGCTTCAAATAACACTTAAAAAATACTTCATTTAGAAATAGTTTTATGTCATTTCTTTTATCGGAACTTGCCAGTATTTCTTAAAATTAATATTTTTCTCTTGATAATTTTCAAACCCACAGAAAAATTGGAGGATAAGCAATATAGTGAACTTTTATACCTTTCACCTATATTCACCAACTTTAACATCTTGACACACCCGCACGCCCTGTCTCTGACACACACCCCTACAGAGTTCCATTTTGCCAGATCGGAAAGTAGGCTACAGACATCATGACAACTTTGTCCTTAAATACTTCAGCATATACCTCCCAAAAGCAAGGATAGTATCTTACACATCTACAGCTCTATTATATAACCTATATAAAAAGCATCAACATTAATTTAGTAACATTTTCTGACATATGACCCATACTCAGATTTTCCCAGTTGCCTGCAAAATATCCTTTATAGCTATTTGTTTCTGATCCAGGATCCAATCCAGGTTCACACTGTATACAGTTATTGTATCTCTTTAGTCTCCTCTAATGTAGGACAGTCTTACTGCCTCCTTTTTTTTATTTTTTATTTTTTTAATGCCACTGAAATCTTTATATAGAGTTCAGGTCACTTGCCTGCAGGACAAATGGGTACATATTCTATATTCATTTGTTTCTTAGGGATTAGATTCAGGTCAAGCATTTCCAGGAAGAACACAGGTGGTATTTTGTAACCTCCCATTGTATCACATCAGGCCATCCTGATATTGACCACTTGGTGAAACTGGTGACTACCATATCTTTATGGTAATAGTAATACTAATATTTAGTGGATACTTTGAGACCGTTTGAATATCCTGTCCCCCAAAAACATTTTACCAATGATTTTAGCATCCATTAGTGATCCTTGCCTAAATCAATTATTACATTGGGAATTACAGTATGATTTTTCCAATTTTGTTATGCCTTCTATGTTAATTCAGTGTCATTTTTCCATCAAGAAGATTGTCCCTTCCTCCCTTTTTCATGAGATACTGCTATAGACAAATGAATTTTTAAAAATTCAGTATGTTATATAATTCATTACTATCAGTATTCCTTATGATTTTGTTGTTGTTGAAGTGTATCATACTGTCTTAGTTATCTAGTGCTGCTATAACAGAAATACCACAAATGGGTGGATTTAACAAACAGAAATTTATTTTTCTTATAGTTTAGGAGGCTGGATGTCTGAATTCAGGGTGCCAGCTCTAGGGGAAGGCTTTCTCTCTTTGTCTGCTCTGGAGGAAGCTCCTTGTTTCTTCTGAGCTTCTGCTCCCGGGCAGTCTTCATGTGGTTTGGCATGTGTCTTCCACTGTCTCTGCTTCTTTTGCTTGCTTGTTTGATCTCTTTTATATCTCAAAAGAGATTGACTCAAGACACACCCTACACTAATCCTGCCTCATTAACATAACAAAAACAACCCATTCCTAAATGGGATTATACCATAGGCATAGAAGTTAGGATTTACAACATGTATTTTTGAGGGACATAATTCAATCCATAACACATACATACAGAAAAGTACATAGGTCATGTAAGTATACAATTTTGATGAATTATCACAGAGTGATCACAACTGTCTAACCATTGCTAGGTCATAAATGGAAAGCAGGCAATGTATATTCTTTTGTGTCCTCTTACATCACTCAGCATTATTTTTGTTGCATGTAGTCATTTTAATTAACTGTATAGTATCCTAATGTATGAATCTACCACGGTTTATTTATGGATTCTACTATAGATGGATATCTAGGTTGTTCCTAGTTTGTGACTATTATTAGGTAGAACTGCTGTGAGCATTCCTGTGTGTGTCTTTTGGGGTCAGAAGTTGGACATAGGATTGCCTATGGCAACGGATTTTGGCAGTATTGTCTTGTGATTTTTTTAATTTTGTTACTGTTTCCAATTGCCAGAATCTTCTCTAAGCCTCTCTTATAAAATATTAAGAGCATATTTTTGGATGTTATTTATATAACATTAATATATTGTTCATTGTTATACAAATATCACATCTGTATCCACTTATTATCAAGGCAACCCTTGATCATTTAATACAAAAAGGAAATAATGTTTATTCTGTCTACTTTAAATACACGAATTTCCGTGTTTCACTGAATATGGAAATGTATATAAACTCGTATTTAAGTGTAAATGAAGTATAACCACATATAAAGTTCTCCTTTGGCTTGTGGAATTTTATTAATCAATCAGATGTAACCTTTGCCATAATCTGTGACCTTAGGGATTTTGTACTTTATATAACTAAATAAAGAGAAATTATTTATTTAAACATGCATACACATAGATAGATACTACATTTGGAAAGCATTTGGTTTAATAAGCATTTAAAAAATATATCACTTTATTCAAGGGTGTTTCCAATAAGTAGGAGATAACTTATTATAAATTGTGGGGCTTGTAGTCAACTGTTTAATAGACATTTATGGCATCGCTGGAGACTGAGTTTAAAAAAACATAAAATTTTCCTGTGTAAGAAAGAAGCAGAGAAAGCAAAGGTAGCAGAAAAAGCAAAAATAGTTTTATTCATACTTTTATATTTGTTCACTGATTTTTACATACTTCTTTTTCCAGTAGTGGCCACAGAGGAAGTGGTTACTGCAGAATCTGTGGATGGTGCAATTCAGCAAGTAGTTAGTTCAGGGGGTCAGCAGGTCATCACAATAGTTACAGATGGAATTCAGCTTGGAAATTTGCACTCCATTCCAACCAGTGGAATAGGTCAGCCCATCATCGTGACCATGCCAGATGGACAACAAGGTTAGTAGTAGACATTTACATAAAGTTTGTTTATTTTCAGTTCTTACTTATATACACTAATGTAGGAAATTGTGATATGTTTCCCAAATCATTTATTTTTGCCTTAATTTATATTATTGTAACCTTGTGCCACAGATTTAATTGCCTAATTTTATTTTGCTTATGCTAATATTAAAATTAGCTTACTTTCTCTGCATATACAGTAGGTGGAGAGAAGAATTGGCCACAAAGTATTCTTGTTGGAAAATGAGCTTAAATATTGCCATAAATAATACACAAAATAAATAATTAAAAATCAACATTGGGCAGTAATTTCCTAGACCATTTTACACAATTAAGATGCCATGTGAGATTTTTAAAATACTATGTAAGAAAAAAAGCTACTTATAAAGAACTTGGACTTAGAATTTCTAGTAGGAACGTGGTGACAGCTTTTAGCAGTTTGTGTGTGTGTGTGTGTGTGTATGAATTTTCCTGCTTTTTTCCTACTGAAGACCTTACAAAGTAACTAAGATTGATGAAACAAAAACCTTAAAATTCCACATTTTAAGTGCTGCCAAAAGCATCTAAAACCATTTCAGCCAGGGCAAGAAGACTGTTACGGAAACCAGCGATGGTACATATCAAGGCAGAAAAAGGTGTGGAGCTCAGAAATCACCAAGAAATATACACTCCCAGAAAGATAGGGTCCCACCCTGAGTAAGAACGGCTACAAACAGGGCTAAGATAGACTAAGGCAAGAATACTGGGGCAGGCAGAGAGAGAAATGCAGAAAATGCCTATCTAAGCAAGCACCAACTCCTGCCACCCCCCAAAAAGAGTGTGCGCACACATAACCCTTTAGAAAATGACTAGGATTGCAGACACTGTGTCTCTTTGTGGCCGTTGAAGGAATCCTGGAAGGGAACGGCTAGAGATAGAAGTGTAGGTTTTGAATGATGGAGGTGGTATGACACTAAATAGACACCATGTTTCAAGAAGAGTTTATTAACTTAGCAATAGAGGAGGGAGCCCTGGACTTGTGATGCCTGGGAGACCTTTCTCTCCTGCTCTGCAGAGATCTGCTGATAGTTGGTCCAAGATTTGGATCAGGCCCACGTGATTCCACAAAACTTTAAAGAAACAATTCCAGTGGCA
>NW_004444097.1:5933589-5951348 GCF_000243295.1 Trichechus manatus latirostris | reverse complement strand
GAACTGCTTCTGTAAAGATTACAGCCAAGAAAACTCTGTGGAGCATTTCTACTCTGTAACACATGGGATTGCCATGAGTCAGGGGCAAACTCAACAGCACCTAACAACAACAGCAGCTGACATATAACTTTCCAAACTATACAGACAGTACAATGAAACAAATGTAAAGTGCAGAAATAAGCCAAAATACACATAGAAATATGTTGTTGCTGTTGTTAGGTTGGTTCTGACTCATAGCGACCCTGTGTACAACATAATGAAGCACTGCCTGATCTTGCACCATCCTCGTAATCATTGCTATGCTTGAGCCCATTGTTGCAGCCACTGTGTCAGTCCATCTCGCTGAGGGTCTTTCTCTTTTTCTCTGGCCTTCTACTTTACCAAGCATGATGTCCTTCTCCAGGGATTGACTCCTCCTGATCACATGTCCAAAGTATGTGAGATGAAGTCTTGCCATCCTCACTGCTAAGGAGCATTCTGGCTGTACTTCTTCCAAGACAGATATATTGATTCTTCTGGCAGTTCATGGTATATTCAGTGTTCTTTGCCAGCACCATAATTCAAATGCATCAATTGTTTGGGCTTCCTTATTCATTATCCAATTTTTGCATGCATATGAGGCAATTGAAAATACTATGGCTTGGGTCAGGTGCACCTTAGTCCTCAAGGTGACATCTTTGCTTTTTGACAATTGAAAGAGGTCTTTTGCAGCAGATTTGCCCAATGCAGTATGTCGTACATCGTTTGATTTCTTGACTGCTGCTTCCATGGGCATTGATTGTGTACCCAAGTAAAATGAAATCCCTGACAATTTCAATATTTTCTTCTTGTATAGACAGATAGATAAATAGATAGAAAGAATAGAATAGAATAAAGATGGTATCTCAAATCATTGGAAAATAGATGGTCTCCTTAATAAATGGTGTTGGGGCAACAGGATAGCCATCTAGAAAAAAGTGAATCCTTTCCTTTTACTGTACATTCAGATAAAATCCAAAATGGCACAAAGATTTAAATATACAAAATAAAACTGAAAGTGTAAGAGTGTTAGAAGAAAAACACAGACAAACTCTTTTATAACCTTAGTGTGGGGATGGCCTTTTTAGTCATGATGCATAAATCCAGAAAACAAAAGGTTGATAAATTTAGCCACATAAAAATCAAAACTTTCTGTATGGTGAATAACATACCATAAGTAATTTCAGAAAATGAGAACAGAAAAGATATTTGAAATATAGGCAAAGGACTAATCTCCCTAGTTTAAAACATACACATACATTTACACACACATAGAGGCAATCCTCACTTTGCACAGTTCCAGTATGCAGTAATTGCAGTTCCCACAGTTTGGTTAAATAATGCCAGTCTTCTAGCAATGTGGTTCAAATTTCACGTACAGTGGTATATTAGCTGTGATAACTTCTTAAAGCACCAACTTCCTTGATAGCTCTTTAGCCCACAAATCACTATGCATAATGATCAGTGACTAATCACGTCACTTTTTTTTCAAAGTCTGTCTGTGATAGAACACTGTGTATTTATGGTTCAGTTCATACCTCGACAGCAAAGCATGGAGTTGTATTGCTTCCTTGCCTCCTAGTGATAAACCTATGTGACAGTTTATAAAAATGGATAATCAAAAGAAGAATTGGCCGACACAGATGAAAGGACAAAGAAACAAAAAGTGATAATGCTACAAGTAAAATGTGAATCAAACATAAATAAAGTTAGTAGAACAAATAGCTAACGACGAGAATGGTTACACTGTTGCTATTCAGAAGACTCTAATAAGCAGCCGGAGGAACTTGGTGAAGGTGAACTTATCGACATAAATGAGGAAAGTGGTTTTGATGAAAAGGATGAAGATGTCCCAGAAGAAGTGATACTAGCAAAAAAAAAAAAGAAAAAACTTGGTATTAAAGGAACCTTCAGAGATAATTCATGGCATTGAAGATTTAAAGGATAAAATGTTAGAAGCTGATCCATACTTAAAAAGGAGTATGACAGGGTAATAGTTTAGGGGGTTCATCCAGCCTCAGTGACTCCAAAAAGTGTGAATTTAACCTAAACCTCAAACTGAAATTACCCCCTGAAGTCTTCTTTGAACCAAATAATAATTTAGCTTAATTAGTAAAGTATGTCTGCCTTGAGCATTGTGCTCTTTTAAAGAATTATCTATGTGGCATCAAATTGACAACAGCAACTCAAAAGGTTAGATGAGAAGCTTAGGGAGCAGTGAATTCACGTTAATGGTGGTGGAATAATTTGCAAAAGAATAACGAGAATGGTTGCACAACTTGAAGAATGTAATCGGTGTCACTGAATTGTACATGTAGAAATAGTCAAAATAGTGTATCTTTTGCTGTGTATATTTTCACCAGAAATAAATAAAATCAAAAAAAGGAGGGGAGGAAGAAAAAGAAAGAAAAGTGGTGGGAATTATTTCTCTGGCTAATTTCTATGGTATTAACTGACTTTAATAAAACATAACAATAAAAAAAAAATTCTGCTCTGCTAAAAAAAAAAGAGTATGACAATTTGCGAAGGCATAGAAAAAATGCTTACTCAGTATGGTAAGTTATACAAAGAAGGAAAAACTGGTCAAACTACTCTTGATAAATTTTTTACCAAAAAAAGTTTTAATTCTCAATCTTTCTAATGTTTTAAATGGCAGTGTACTAATTAAGTACTAGTTTTACTACTTTTTCCCATTTGTGTATACAGATAACTGACAGTAAGAGAGTTTTCATTGTTTTGACAAAAAATTTTAAAGTTCGTGGAACAATTGTAATTTCCTCCACTGGTTATTAAGATTGCTTTGCAAAGTTTTGGCTAGCCCCGGTCATTTTTATGTGCAAAGTGAGGACTGCACATATCTGTATGTAAATTTTATATTACATTTATGGAAAGAATTAACTAAAAATTGAGACAAAGTCCAAAACCCAGTAGAAAGACCAGCAAACATTATAAGCAGACGGTCCACAGAACGTGCATGGTATAGCCACACAATGGAATATTATACAGCTGAACAAAGAAGTTCTCTAAGTACTGATAACAGAAAGATACCCTAGATATATGGAGTGAAAAAAGCAAGATGCAGAACAATGTATCTATATACATATGCTACCTTTTGTATACAAACAGGAGAAAAATGAGAATGTATATTCATGTTTGTTTTTGCATGAATGAACACAAGAAGTAACACAAGGAATAAAAATGGTTATCTGTGTTAGCAGGGTTGGGAGGCAGACCTCTCAAAGTATGCTTGTTAAATATTGTTTGGATTTTCCAGCCATATAAATGAATATATTATCTATTAAAATTAAAAAATAAATAAGTACATACTTCCAGTAATAAGATTACTGTAAGAAAGCAAGAAGGTGAAGAAGATAAATATAGATATCCTCACAAAAAGTGAATCAGTGTTTTGAAATTATTGTTTTGGAATATATTTATTTTAGTTCAGTTGTGTCAGCAATGTCAGGACTAGTTTTATTTCTTTTAAAGCTATTGAAATGAAGTAATGTATATATTTTTTTATTTCAGTATTAACAGTACCAGCAACAGACATTGCTGAAGAAACTGTTATAAGTGAAGAACCACCAGCTAAGAGACAGTGTATCGAAATAATTGAAAACCGGGTGGAATCTGCAGAAATAGAAGTAAGGAGTCTTTTACCCGGTGTGTTTTGCCGCAGTCATCAAAAATAAATTCAATTTGTTTTTCTTTATTTTTTTTTGTCTTTTATATTTATTACAGAAAGTGTTGTTTAGATACAGAATGAAGGTGCATAGTATTATCCTTTTGTCTTTTTTTGCCTTATAGCAAGCCCTCAATAAATAAATATTGAATGAATGAATGAATGAGTGAAGAATTTGTTTGTAACAGAGTCTGTCATTATGTTAACATTGGGATGTCTTTGGTTCTTGCACTCCATCCTTTATTTTTATTAAACTTACATATATCCATTCTCACAAATCACCAAAAGAAAATGTCACCATATATGACAACATTTTTGTTTCTTTCAAAAACGAAATGTAAGTGCCAAATTGGGTTAGGGGATCCTCTTAAAGAAGATTGCCACTTGTCAAATGGGTTATTTTTTAATAAGTCGCAGATACTTGGTAATTTCACTATTAAGTCCTTTAAGGAAATTAAATTAATTTAGATTAGCTATTCATAGGATTCAGTTTTTTTCCTCTCACCCAAGCTAGTTTGTTTGTGTAACTAAACCATAGTTAGTTGCATCATAGGATTTTTTTCTCATATGGCTGTAAATCAAATTATGTCCCCTGAATCTGGTATCAACTTATATAAAAAGTAAACAAAGTTATTGAGCGACTGCAGTGTAAAGAGCAGAACATTGGACTTGAAGTCTTATGAGCTAAATTTGAATCTCAGCTTTTGCCCCTTTTAGCTTTGAGGCAACTTATCTCTCTGAGCTTCAATTTTATTTTCTCCCAATTGGCATTTAGAATAACAGTATCTACTTTTTAGGATTTTTTTTTATGAGAATTGAAAAAGGTAATATACTCATTTATACATATATTCATAGTGTCTGATAATATATGTATAATGAATGTTGGCAAATATTTAGTAATTCTTTGTAAGGGTTCTAGTTATTATGGAAAAGAGGATTATAAAAAAAATCACTGAAAGACACCATAATTCTGACTAAAGACAATTAGAAAATATCCTCGCACAAATTCATTTAAATATAAGACTGATACATCTTTGGCAATAATCACAAATAATATATTATTGAATTAAAAATGATCTGATTCATGGTTTAACCAGGAAGTTTAGTAGAATTATGACTTTAAATAAAGTTACTGAAAGTTGTTTGTTTTATTTCTTCAGAATTTAAAGTGATATTCAGTATGTTGAAATTCTTATTCACAGACTAATAATTTATTCCACTGAACCGTATTGGTATACTTATTATTTAATAATCTTTTTATTAGCGTATCTTCTTCTGATGTATTAGAAAATCTTTTTTCAGGCATATAAGTGGAAAAAATGTTATACAGTACTTCGCTTTAATTATCTAGTAAAACAAATTATTTTTAAATTACTTGAATTTTAATTAAATAAAAGCGTACTCAATTCAACAAATTTTATTTTTAAAACAGAATGACTGGGCAGCTTGTACCTTTATTACCTAATGGCCAGTGATAGTTGCTGTTTTCCTCAGAGTTCAGCCCCATCAGTCTCTTATAGACTTTCAGAGACCAGGGAGACATAAATAATCACAAATAACAGGAAAGTGTGAACTGAGGTATATAAATTAATTAGGACCAAGGAGATGGAACTTTATGGTAATAGATGTTTAGCTTGGTATAAAGAAGAGTGTTTTTGTTTGTTTTTTTTGTTTTATTTTCATTAATTAAAGCTTTCTAATGATGGAAATCTTACTCTGCATCTCTGGAAATGTTCAGGTCAAGGTTGCATGACCTCTTAGGGGTATTACAGGGAGATCTTGAAGCGTACAGTGAGAATAGATGGTAGAGTCAGGCTTGGGGCTATAGAATGAAGAGATGACCTCCAATGTTTTCATCAAACCAGGTAATTATTTCCTTATATGCATGAAGTGATTATTTTGATTTATTTCCTTAGGTGACCAATACAGCTGTCTCGGGAACAGACTCTTATACTCCTTTCTAAGTGATAGCTTGGCCATTAACTCAAAGTTTCTCTAAAGCAGTGGTGCTCAACTGGGATGATTTTGATCCACAGGGAACATTTGACAGTCTCTGAACACATTTTTGGTTGTCATGACTGGGGAGGTGCCTCTGGCATTTAGTGGAGAAAGGCCAGCAGTGCCACTAAACAACCTGCAATGCATAGGACAGTCCCTACAACAAAGAATTACCCAGTCTGAAAATATTAGTAATACTGAGATTGAGTAACCCTGCCCTAAAGGAATTAAAAATCAACTCATGATACAGAATCTACTATGTTTGAGTTTGCTCTATGTGTGTGTGTCCTCAATCACCAGAGCAACTGTCTACAGTGAAGGTGCTAAGAATCTATATATACATTTTCCCAACTGATGATGGAGATGTTTACCAATAATCTCGGGAAAAATTAGTTTAAATTGTAGAAAATGTACTATAAATTCTGTGGCTTTTACATCTACATTATAGCAATATAGGAAGTGAAATAGGTTTATTTGAAGAAGTTATGAGTAAGACACTACATTGCAATAATTATATCATTTTGTCAGCCCTTGATATTACTGCATTCAAGATATCTCTGGAAGAAGTGTGCTATTTACAGATTTATTCCATAAATAAACATTAGCTTATTCTGAATTGAAATGAAAACTATTCTCTATAAATGTGGGAGGAAGAAAATACAATTAGTGCATTAGGCGTGACAGATTTTCTCCATCACTTAATTACTTCTGTGGCTTCAGGAAATACTTTGACTTTTTTCTTGCCATGGAGGTTAGAAATGCGTATGTCTATTAACAAATTTTATTTATTTTTAGTGAAGTATTTGTGTTCTTTAACCAGTAATAGATTGTATCCTTACTGTTCTTTAAAATTGATTTCTGTAAGCTCTTTATACAATGTTTTATTGGATGCAAAATTAATATATGCCATAGTTTAAATATTTCTATAGTCTTAATGTCTTCTCAGTAACATTTTCTTTCCGAGCTAGGGTAGGCAAACTTTTTCTGTAAAGGGCCAGATAGTATTTTTGGCTTTACAGGCCTTGCAGTCTCTGTTGCAAGTACTCAACTCTGTCGTTGTAGCAGGAAAGCAGTCACAGACAATTCAGAAATGAACGAGTATGACTCTGTTTCAATAAAACTTTATCTATAAAACAGGACTGTATTTGGCCTTTGGCAATTAGAAAATTAATGTTTACACACGAGCAAAACAGATAGCTCACACACCCTGCCCAGTCTCCCTCTCTTAAAAAAAATAGTAGTTAGAAATACAGGTATGGAATTGGATTTGGGTTTGAATTTTAATTTATAATTTTATGATTTTGTGACCTTAGGCAAGTTATTTAAGCTTTCAAGGCTTGGCTTCCCCATCAGTGCAAAGGAGAAAATAACAGCACTTATGTTATTAGATTGTTGTAAGGATTAGGTGATAATGCATGTGAAGGATTTATACAATGGCTGGTATAGTAAATGCTCAATAAGTATTAGTCACTATTATTCTTCTTCGAAAATTTATATTGAAGAATGTTAGAAGATAAATCACTATCATGATTTTTGCTTTTGTAATAACCAAAGCAAAATACACATTTGAGTATTAGAAAATTATATATTAAAAATGATAAAACTAGAGTTAATTGCAGCTAGCTGAAACAGAATTCAAGAATGATGTTTGAAAATAAAAAAGCAAACTGAAGTCTATCCTTGCTCTGTTATCTCATTGCCTAATCTCATAGTAATAAGTAATATAGGAATTTTAGCATAAGATGAATATCTTCCTTGTTGCTACCAAGTCTCGATTATCAATAGAATTTATTTTTCCTGGAATTCTTCAGTGTTAGACTACTAAGGCAAAAAATACTTTAGTATTACGCAGAAGTAGGCTAAACTGTGTTTACATAAAAATATCAAAATTCTTTTTATTATAGTTTTATTGCAAAAGGTTAAAGCTACTGGATTGGCATTTCTTTTTAAATATAAGCCTCGAATGTCAGTCTTTTGCACCATTCGTGTGTGAAACAACCAAATTACTGTTTGCATAAAGGAAGCGTCTTGCATGTAATGTATGTTCGTTAAACATTTGATGAGTAAATTTGGAAACAGGATCTCTGAGTAAAATAAGAAATTATATTTCTGTTTCTCAGAGATTTTTATTTGCCTTTAAAGTTGAGATAGCAAAGAGGTTCTCTTCCTAAATGCCTGAGTAGTAGGTAAAAATTGAAAACACTTAAAAAAAATTTATCATAATGTTAACTATGCTCTCAGTCTCAAGAATTAAGTGTATTCAAAGAGCTAATGATCTTTGCCTTTTACATTTTATAGATTTAGCCAAAAATGCATTGTAAAGGGAGTCTTCTTTGGCCCAGTAGGCAGAAGGGAACTCTCTTCATTTATATTAAAATATATTCTGCTTCTTAAAATAAAACTTTGCAATAAGAAAAATAGGGGTAAACGGTATTTGCTGTTGGACTATTTACCTCTCTCAGTTTGCTCTTCTAAAATAATTGTGTATTCTTTGCTGGTAATATTTATGGTTCTAAATACTAATAAATAGCTAACACTAAAAGATGCTTAGAGTTCATCTGTTCCGATATTTCCTACCAAGTCGGGAAATTTTTTATCCATAGTAAAAAGTTTTGCCACCAAAGAATCTTATTTCTTGACACATGTAAAAATTTAAACCATGTGTACATGGTTATGAGTGCTTCTACCAGAGGTGGCTCTAGTGCCTGGGGAAGCAGCACCCAGCCCCTACCCTTCATCCACCACTCATTCCATTCGTGTATTCAAAGGCCTGCATAGTTCACTGCCAGGGTAATGGACTTAATTTCTTACATGAGGCTCATCTCCTGGGTCTCCTTTCTGCTTGTTCCTAGGCTGTCATCTTGTGATGACATCTTGTGTTTTTGTGCCCACCAGAGGTAAAGGCAAGAGTTCTTTGAAATGCTTTCCCTGAGGTAATGAAAGAGGGAGAGTGGGAAGGAGGAAATTACCATTCTTATTGGACTAGAGCTGTATTTCAATTCTTGATTTATTGAGTAGTTTAATACATGATATTTTTTACCAGTATAATTTTAATGGGTCAGAGTATAGAATTTAGACATTTTATTGGTTTTTAAATGACTTGATTTAAGAAACACTAATCCAGATTAACACTTTTCATTTTAAAGGTGAAGAATCTTGCTTGTTATCATACAGGAATATAGATTTAAAAATAGTAATATCAGAACCCCGTAAACCCAACTCCTCACTGTATAACTTTGGGAAAGCTACATCATCTCTGAGCATCATTTTTCTCATCTGTAAAATGGACATATCTATCTTAGAGGCTTATTACTAGAAATCACCTAGTTTAGTCATATAGTCAGTGCTCAATAAATATTGTTTTATAATTATTACCTTTAGACAAAAACATCACAAATACAGATATGAAGAGTTAGGATTATATGTCTCCCCCACCTCCACTCCTTTAAAACTCTTCACTAAAAATACAGATAATCAATTTGGGTTCATTCTGTGTTAGTCTTATTTCTAATTAGGAAATAATTTCCTTGAGCCCAGAAACTGTCATCAAATGTGTCATAGTGTGGAGCCCAAAACGAGGGGTTTAATTCTTACTGAATTGGTTGAAAAGATAAGATGGCTAGGAAGTATCAGTAGGGTGGCTGCTTTCTACTACTACAAATTTTGTATCTGAAGGATGCATGCTTGTATGTGTTAATAAAGTACTTGTGCAAAAACTGAAAATCTTTCTTTTTTAACTAGGAGAGAGAAGCTCTTCAGAAACAGCTGGATGAAGCAAATCGAGAAGCACAAAAATATCGACAGCAGCTTCTAAAGAAAGAACAGGAAGCAGAGGCCTACAGGCAGAAATTAGAAGCAATGACTCGTCTTCAGACTAATAAAGAAGCTGTTTAATTGAAAGGAACATGTAGTTTGATTTTACTTTTGGTCAAGAAAGAATACAATCTTGAACTGTACACAATTCGGGTACAGTCATGGGAATACAGGATAATAGAAGAGACTACAGATTGATAATTGGACTTAAGCCATGAGCTCTGAATTCTTGTAACATAAAACTTTACTTTAGAAGTTGTGAAATGTATTTAAAACTGAATTCTGTAAATAGTTTTTTTTTTACAGTTCCAAATGAGTTGATAAAGATTGTCGAGATCCAAAAACACAATAAGCCACTGTTTTTGTGAATTCTTTTTGATTTTAGTATGAACCTTAATTTCTCAGAAACAGAACAGTTTTAAGGGTGATCGTTGTTGATTAGACCAAATGTTGTGTATAATTATGTGGCAGACTGATGCTGGAATTATTCCTGTAGGTATAAACTTATATATGAAGAGAAGATTTCTCCCAGGAAATCTCTGTACAGCTTTAAGTTGTCTCAGATTCTCTGAAAACATTTTTTAGAAAGCAGAACTTTTATATTTGTTCAATTTCAGCTATACCCAAGTAGATTTACATGTATATGAAACAAATATTTTTTAAACTTTCTGTTTGTAAATATTTTGCATGTTTTCTAATTTCATAATGCATCAGTTGCATAGGTATTTTTCCCACGAAGATGATGAAAGTTACTAGGGAAAAAAAAGCCTTTTATTCCATAGGTCATTGAAATTAAGTAAGCTGGCAGCTGGTTTTATTGGAATGACAATGTTCTTAGAAGGAGCAGCTTACAAGATAACTTGAAATTGCAAAATCTATGCTTTTTTTGAAAATTTCATAGTGGGGATGTGAACCTGTATTCTGTGCCTTCCATCATGATTTCCACATGAAAGCACTTTAAGGCACTGGATTTTAAGATAATGTTTTTGGAAAACTCAATGCATATGGGCTTCTGAAATACTTCATGGACTCCTTTCCCCAACCCCTCCCCCCAAGAAATTATTCTTACGGAAAAAAAATTGCTTTTGTATGTAGAACAAGAACTTTTTGTACTACAGTGATGCTACACATGTGTCTAAGATAACTTTTACTTTTCCCTCTGAAAGCTGTATGTCTGTGCTGTGACTTGCTCTCATCACAAGATTGTTAAATTCCACAATGTATAGACATAAAACTCTGACATACTGTTAATTCTTTTTTGGAAAACATAACTTCAGGCCCCTTTTTCTTGCTTTATTTTTTAAAATGTTTTGTTGCTTTATGAAAATGTTTATCTAACCCTAAGACCTGTTTAGATTACCTACACTGTATAAAGAAGCAATTACCCTTAAAACTGTACTCTGGCCTACTTTTCTATTTTGCAATTAAATATCTTTTCCACATATGTTCAGTGTAGGTTTATATTTTTGAGCACATCTTAATCATGCATTAAAAATTTTATTCTACTGTGTATTTGAGCCATATTCCATCATTTGAAAATAGTATATATTCTTTACACTGTGTCTTAAAATCCCTGAGTTAACTTGGCTGTATTTGTTCCTTAAGAGGCTAATTCTCTTACTGGAGTTATCAGTAGGCTTAATGTAATAAAAGGATTGTGGACTACCAGTTGCTATTTGGAAACTCAAGAAGGTTTTAGGGTGAATTTAGGAACTCTATAGGGAAGAGGGAAAAAAAAGTCAATTTAAATTCTCTAAAACTATAGATTTTACAAATGCCAGGCCGTATTTTCAGTAGCATCAAGCTATCTTTTCTGCAATCCTGAAAAATCACTAAATTTTTTTTATTACTTTAGGGGCATTTATTGATTTGTTAGGTGGGGTGTTGGTGTAGCAGTCGGGTACCTTGACATAGATGAGTGGGCACTGTCGGAGCAGAGAGTGGCCAGTATATCCACACCAGAGTGCAGCCATTGTCGGATTTTGCTTCGAGACCAGGCTGGCCCTGAGGAGCGCCAGGGCAGTGTTGGAAACAAGCTTCTGAAAGTTAATTTAATGCCTTTTTTGACTCGTGTGTCTTCTGTTCTGCTAGAGACTCTACCTGGTGCAAGAAAGAATTTTGATCCTAGTAACAGTTGGCTTAGATGGGAGAAAATAATTGGTAGTTAAAAGGAGTAAGTCTCTGACAGTTGTTAGTTGCCATAGAGTCAGTTCCAACTCATGACAACCCCATATGTGCAGAGTAGAACTGCTCCATAGGGTTTTCAAGGCTGTGACCTTTTGGAAACATCACCAGGCCTGTCTTCTGAGGCACCTCTTGGTGGTTTGAACCACCAACCTTTTGGCTAGTAGTTGAGCACTTAACCATTTGTGCCACCCAGGGATTCCAAGCCTTTGAGAGTATGAGGTACATATTCAGATATCTTCGGGGAAGTTCACTTTTTCTGAGTCTGGTTGTTATGTTGGACTTAATTCCTTGATTCTCTACACTTGAGTCACTGAACTGTGAAATCAATACTTAGACGAGAGTTTATATAAGTAAATTTAAAACGGGTTTCCTATTTTTTATTTTAGTTTCTTTCACACTGTTTTCAGGAGGAATGGAATTTTTTATTCTAATCTCAGTTTTTCTGAGCAGAGGATTAAAAGAACTGGCAGAATAAAATAATATAAAATAACAGCTTAGAGTTTCACATGAACATGTTTCCACTGCATAGCAATGGATTTGTAGTTAGACGTCATCTGATTGCCACATTATTGTTTAGGTGCTGTCGAACCAGTTCCGACTCGTAGCGGCCCTATGTACAACAGAACGAAACACTGCCAGGTCCTATGCCGTCCTCACAATCTGTTATGCTTGAGCCCACTGTTGCAGCCACTGTGTCAATACATTTCGTTCAGGGCTGTAAAAACGACATGGGGGCAGTTTCTGACCTCCTCTAATTGCACAAGGAGGAAGGAGAATCAAGATCAACAGCCCAAGGCTGACTCCTCTGAGGCGGAGGTCAGACATGCCTCCTCTTTCCACCATCTTTACTAATTCTGGCACCAACAGTGCTTCTGAAGGCAGTCTCTACTTCTCTGCTGGTTTCCATAATTCACTGCAATGGCCACAGAGAACTCACAGACAATACTCATGATTTGGGGGTTTATTAGGGAAGTAACAAGTTACAATTCAGATTCAGGAATGCTCAGGATACAGTTCTCCCATCTGGTCAGCCTCTTCCCAGTCTTGCTCACAGGCATGTCTCTCCCTGGCCCTAGGCCTCTGCCCAAAGGCACTCAGCTTTCTCCGTGGGCAGGGAAGCACATAGCGCTGTTTCCTGCAGCCAGGTCTCTGCCGCTGGTTCTCGCTGTCTTCAGTGTTACAGTTCGCTCTCTCTCTCAATGTCCTGGTTCCAGGAGCTTCCCAGTGCAGGGATCCTGAGTCCAAAGGATGCGCTCTCCACTCCTGGCTTTTATTCCTTGGTGATGGTGGGATCCTTTCTTTCCCGCCTCTGGGGTGACTCATTTCAAGCCCAGTGGGATGGCAAAACTGACCAATCCCTTTGGTGGGTCACAACTACCCTATAAGACTGTCCAGAACAATCACTTGGGTGGGAGTTACAAGACCATGGCTAGAAAGGCTACAAAAAGTGATCCATCACACCACAAGGATCTTAACTCTTTTTTGCTGCCCCTCCACTTAACCAAGCATGATGTCTTTCTCCAGGGACAGGTCTCTCATGATAACATGTCCAAAGTATGTGAGACAAAGTCTCACCATCCTGGCTTCTAAGGAGCATTCTGGCTGTACTTCTTCCAAAACAGATTTTGTTCATTCTTCTGGCAGTCCATGGTATATTCAATATTCTTTGCCAACACCATAATTCAAAGGTGTCAATTCTTTGGTTTTTCCTATTCATTGTCTGGCTTTCGCATGTATATGAGGTGATTGAAAATACAATGGCATGGGTGAGGCACACCTTAGTCCTCAAAGTGACATTCTTGCTTTTCAACGCTTTAAAGAGGTCTTTTGCAGCAGATTTGCCCAACGCAATACGTTGTTTGATTTTTTGACTGGTGCTTCCATGGACATTCATTGTGGATCCAAGTAAAATGAAATCCTTTACAACCTCAATCTTTTCTCTGTTTATCGTGATGTTGCCTATTGATCCAGTTGTGAGGATTTTTTTTTTTTTTTTTATGTTGAGGTGCAATCCATACTGATGGCTGTAGTCTTTGATCTTCATCAGTAAGTGCTTCAAGTCCTCTTCACTTTCAGCGAGCAAGGTTGTGTCATCTGCATATCTCAGGTTGTTAATATGTCTTCCTCCAATCCTGATGCAGCGTTCTTCATATAGTTCAGAATCTTGGATAATTTGTTCAGCATACAGACTGAATAAATATGGTGAAAGGGTACAACACTGATACCTTTCCTGACTTTAAACCACGTGGTATATATACCCTCGTTCTGTTTGAACAACTGCCTCTTGGTCTTTGTATGGGTTCCTCATGAGCACAATTAAAGTGTTCTGGAATCTCCATTCTTTGCAGTGTTATCCATAATTTTTTATGATCCACATAGTGGAATGCCTTTGCATCGTCAAGAAAACACAGGTAAATATCTTTCTGGTATTCTCTACTTTGAGTTAAGATCCATCTAACATCAGCAATGATCTGTATTCCTCATTCCATGTCCTCTTCTGAATCGAGCTTGAACTTCTGGCAGTTCCTTGTGGATGTTCTGCTGCAACCGCTTTTGAATGATCTTCAGCAAAATTTTACTTGTGTGTAATATTAATATTGTTCAACAATATCCACATTCTGTTGAATCACCTTTTTTGGAATGGGTGCAAATATGGGTCTCTTCCAACTGGTTGGCCAGGAAGCTGTCTTCCAAATATCTTAACAGTGCTGCATCCATCTGTTGAAACATCTCAATTGGTATTCTGTCAATTTTTGGAGCCTTGTTTTTCGCCATTCCCTTTAGTGCAGCTTGGACTTCTCATTTCCCCTGGTTCTTGATCATATACTACCTCTTGAAATGGTTAAATGTTTACCAGTTCTTTTTGGTACAGTGACTGTGTGTATTCTTTCCATCTTCTTTTGTTGCTTCCTGCGTCGTTCAATATTTTCCCTGTAGAATTCTTCAATATTGCAACTTGAGGCTTGAATTTTTTTTTCAGTTCTTTAAGCTTTAGAAATGTCGAGCATGTTTTTCCCTTTTGGTTTTTTAACTCCAGGTCTTTGCACATTTCATTACAATACTTTACCTTCTCTTCTGGAGCCGCCCTTTGAAATCTTCTGTTCAGATCTTTTACTTCATCATTTCTTCCATTTGCTTTAGCTACTCTATGTTCCAGAGCAAGCTTCAGAGTCTCTTCTGCCATCCATTTTGTTTTTTTCTTTCTTACCTGTCTTTTTAATGACGTTTTGCTTTCTTCATGTATGACGTCCTTGTTGTCACTCCACAAATTGTCTAGTCTTTGGTCATTGTGTTCAATGGGTCAAATCTATTCTTGAGATAGTCTCTAAATTCAGATAGGATATACTGCAGGTTGTATTTTGGTTCTCATGAACTTGCTCTAGTTTTCCTCAGCTTCAACTTGAAGTTGCATATGAGCAATTGATGGTCTGTTCCACAGATGGCCCCTGGGCTTGTTCTGACTGACGATATTGAGCTTTTCCATCGTCTCCATCAAACTGATGTACCTGTGTATTCCATCTGACAAGATCCATGTGTATAGTTGCTGGTTATGTTATTGAAAAAGGTACTTGCAGTGAAGAAATCGTTGGGCTTGCAAAATTCTATCATGAGATCTCTGGCATTGTTTCTATCACCCAGGCCATGTTTTCCAACTACTAATTCTTCTTCTTTGCTTCCAACTTGTGCATTCCAATCACCAGTAGTTATCAATGCATCTTGATTACATGTTTGATCAATTTCAGACTGCAGAAGTTAGTAATAATCTTCAATTCCCGCATCGTTGGCATTAATGTTTGCCACATAGATAACTAATTGTGTCCATTTATGTGTGAACAAACACCTTCTCTAGAGCAGCCCTTCTCAACCAGGGTTATGAGAGAATTAAACTCTAATGCCCTAAGCCTTAGTAAAGCACCCTTTGTAATGAATTACTTTCTCTCTTCTGCATCTAGAATGGCAATAGTTATGTACTGTCAAGACACTGGTCTCTTTAGGTTGCTTGATTGCCTAATTATTTGGTTCAGAATTAACACTTCCTGGCCTATTTCATATTTTAGGTTGGGGCTGTGATGTTTTCAGAAAGCCTCATCTGACAACTGGCTGGAGTGGTCTCTGCAGGTACTGTCCTTCTGAACTGATCTTCATTGTTATTTTATTTACACCTTAAACCTTTTTTACTTCCAGAAAGAACTTGAGATGCCATTTATTTTTACTGGTTCTTGGGAGCTATTTTCTTTTTTTCTTTTTTTTAACGTTCAATCACTTTCTGCTTATTTATTGTAAATTAACCTCTCAAAAATCATTGCTTCTTAAGGTCATAGATATGTTTTGTTTATAATAATTTTTTTTTGCTCTATTGGTCTTTTGGACTTTCATTTTTTATTTTTTATTGGACTTTAGATGAAGGTTTACAGAACAAATAGTTTCTTATTAAATAGTTAGTACACATATTGTTTTATGACGTTGGTTAACAACCCCAGGACAAGTCAACACTCTTCCATCTCAACCTTGGGTTCCCTGTTACCAGCTTTCCTGTCACTCCTGCCTTCCAGTCCTTGTCACTGGGCTGTTGTGCCCCATTAGTCTCGTTTTGTTTTATGGGGCTGCCTAATCTTTGGCTGAAGGGTGAACCTCGGGAGTGACTTCATTACTTGGCTGCAAGGTTGTCTGGGGGCCATTTCTCCAGTCTCTGTCAGGCCAGTAAGTCTGCTCTTTTACTGTGAGTTGGAATTTTGTTCTACATTTTTCTCCAGCACTGTTCAGGACCCTCTGTTCTGATCCCTGTCAGAGCATTCAGTGGTGGTAGCCGGGCACCATCTATTTGTACTGGGCTCAGTCTGGTGGAGGCAATGGTAGTTGTGGTCCATTTGTCCTTTGGACTCATCTTTCCCTTGTATCTTGTTTTCTTCATTCTCCCTTCCTCCCAAAGGGGTGAGACCAGTGAAGTATCTTAGATGGCTGCTCACAGGCTTTTAAGACCTCAGACGCTACTCACCAAGGTATAACATGGAAAATTTTCTTTATAAACTATATTATGCAAGTTGAGCTAGATGTTCCCCTAGACCATGGTCCCCACAGCCATCAGCCCAGCAATTTGGTCCCTTAAGGAGGTTGGATGTGTCTATGGAGTTTCCATGACCTTTCCTTGTACAAGTTGTGCTGTCTTCCTCAGTATTGTGTACTGTCTTGCCCTTCACCAAAGTTATCGCTGATCTATTCTGTAGTATTCCCCCAACACACCTCCCATCCCTTGTAACCATCAAAGATTGTGTTTTTTTGTGTGTAAACCTTTTCATGAGTTTTTACGGTAGTGGTCTCACACAATATTTGTCCTTTTGTGATAGACTTATTTCACTCAGCATAATGTCCTCCAGTTTCATCCATGTTATGAGATACTTCACAGATTCATCAAAGTTCTTTATCGTTGTGTAATACTCTGTTGTGTGTATTACCATAGTTTGTTTATCCATTCATCTGTTGATGGACATCTAGGTTGTTTCCATCTTTTCTCTATTGTGAACAATGCTGCAGTGAACATTGGTGTGCATATGTCTATTCGTGTGACAGCTTTTATTTCTCTAGGATATATTTCTAGGACTGGGATTGCTGAATCATACAGTACTTCTATTTCTAGCTTTCTGCAGAAGTGTCGTATCGTTTTCCAAAATGGTTGTATCATTTTGCATTCCCACCAGCAGGCATAAGAGTTCTGATCTCCCTGCAGCCTGCTAACATTTGTAATTTTCAGTTTTTTTGAATCGTGCCAGTAATGCCAGGGCGAGATGATATCTCATTGTGGTTTTGATTTGCACTTCTCTAATGTCTAATGATCGTGAGCATTTCCTCATGTATCTGTTGGCTGCTTGAAAGTTTTCTTTGGTGAAGTGTCTGTTCATTTCCTTTGCCCATTTTTTATTAGATTATTTGTCTTTTTGTTGTAGAAGTGTTGGATTTTCTTGTAGATTTTAGAGATTAGACTTCTGTTGGATTTGGCATAGCTCAAAATTTTTTCCCAGTTTGTAGGTTTTTTTTTTTTACTCTTTTGGTGAAGTCTTTTGAT
>NW_004444097.1:5927047-5927917 GCF_000243295.1 Trichechus manatus latirostris | reverse complement strand
GGTGTGGTGCTTCTGTCTATAGCCCCATGTTGGCCAGAAGTCTGGGAGTTATTTTCTTAATTCAATTTTTTTATGATACAAATGACAGAATAATAGTTGTTCTCTTACTTTGTCAATGGACTGTTCTATTTCTTTACGGTGATGGAGGGTTGGGAACTGGGGTGCTTTCCTCTGTGGCATTCAAATGTACAAAATAAGAGAAAGGAATAAATGTGACTTGTACCCGTTGCCGTCGAGTTGATTCCAACTCATAGTAACCCTATATAACAGAGTAGAACTGCCCCATAATGTTCCAAATGCTATAATCTTTACAAAGGCAGACTGCCACATCTTTATTCCATGGAGTAACTGGTGGATTCTAACTGCCAACCTATCCATTAGCAGCGAAATGCTTAACCACTGCACCATCAGGTCTTCTTCAATATATTTGAAATCTTATATAATTAAGACTACACTTGTTTGTAATAAAAAATTTCTACATACATGTATGTTTATCCAAAACATACTGCTAATGAATATCTGTGTCAGTGTCTTAGTCATCTAGTGCTGCTATAACAGAAATACCACAAGTCGATGGTTTTAATGAAGAAAAGTTTATTTCCTCACAGTCAAAGTAGGCTAAAAGTCTAAATTCAGGGCATCAGCTCCAGGAGAAGGCTTTTTCTCTCTGTCAGCCTTCTTCTCTTTGGTGTTCCCCTGGACTAGGAGCTTCTCTGCGCAGGGACCCCAGTCCAAAGGACGCGCTCTGCTCCCAGCACTGCTTTCTTGATGGTATGAGGTCCCAAACTCTCTGCTTGCTTCCCTTTCCTTTTATCTCTTGAGAGATAAAAGGTGGTGCAGACCACACCCCAGGGAAACTCCTTTTACATT
>NW_004444097.1:5912494-5914640 GCF_000243295.1 Trichechus manatus latirostris | reverse complement strand
CTGAAGAGAGGGTTTTGCATAGATTTTTATAATCAAAGTCACTGCAGATGTAGGTTATAAATAACTAGGTATAGAACAAGAAGTTAGGAGAGCAATTCATGTTTGATCAAGGAAGAATGCTTTTATGCCATTAAATGATTGTCTTTGTGAGAAAGAGCTGCTTCTTCTATTTGAAATGTTTTGTTAATCGACCATCCAAGACAAGGTTCTATGAGATTTGGTTATGGAAAATTTTTGTGATTTTGAATCCTAGGGTTAAGGCAAATCAGGGTAATGATTCATGGACTATTGCTCTCAGAGGTTCCAGCAAGTCTGAAATCTGTAAGAAATTTAATTTTTTTCTTACATTACCCCCTTTTAATCAGGATTCTGCTATAGAATCTTTGATCAAAAAGTTCATTATGTGTAATCAGGCACTATCTAGTTCTTCTGGTCTCATGATGTTTCATATGACTGTTTAGACATACTGTCTAATTCTTCTTTTGAATCAAGGTCTTCTCTATTCTTTTGTTGTTCCAGATGACTAGAGACCAATTGTTTCATCTTATATGGCTGCTTGCAAACTTTTAAGACCCAGGGACTACACAACAAACTAGGAGTTAGAGGAAAAGTACTAATAAAAGTATCAAGCCAATTATCTGAAAAGCACCAGGAAACCAGGGCACTATCTTGCCAAACCAAGAAAATATAAATTCTATGAAGATTCAAGTATGTAACATCAACAGCTGCTCTTGCTGCTGACAAATGCTGAGTCTGGGAATCTTTTAATAGTTCCTCTACTGCATGAGGAACTTGTAAATCAATGGTTACCTAAGACTAAACTGGAGGAAGCTTCTACAATCAAAGCAGCTGCTACTATAGCTTTTAGACAATTCGGATAGGCTTGAGCTACTGAATCTAATTTCTGACTATAATAAGCAATAGGCCCCCAATTTCTTCCATGTTCCTGAGCTAAACATCCTAGAACTTGTCTGCCTTTTTCATGTATGAAAACGTAGAAAGATTTATAGTAATTTGGAAGAACCAAAGCAGGTGCATTAAGTGATTCTTTAGGTCTATAAAGGATTGTTCAGATGTTTCATCCCAAGGAAATGTTTAGGAACAGACTTTTTAGTTAGATCATAAAGTGGAGAAGCTAGCAAAGTAAAATTTGGTATCAATTTTGACAATACTTTTCAAACACTTTATTCATAAAGTGTTTCACGGCCTTGGTTTCATTCCCCACAATGTGTCAGCACTTTCCTCATTTCCACCCTGGGTTTCCCATTTCCTTTCATCCTGATTTTTTACCCCTTTCTGTCTTCTCATCTTTGCTTTTGGTCAAATATTGCCCTTTTGATTTTGTATAATTGATTGTTCTAAAGGGCATATTCCTCTCGGGTGTTATTGTTTATTTTATGGGCTTGTCTATTGTTTGACTGGAAGATGGTCTCTGGGAATGGAGTCAGTTCCAATTCAGAAGGATGCCTTAGGGCCGTAGTCTTGGGGGTTCCTCCAGTCTCTGTAAGACAAATAAGTATGGTCTTTTTTGTGAATTTGATTTTTTGTTCTACATTTTTCTTCTGCTCTGTCTGGGACTCTCTATTGTGATCCCAGTCAGAGCAGTTGGTAATGGTAGCCAGGCACTATCTAGTTCTTCTGGTCTCGTGGTCATGTAGGCTGTGGTTCATGTGGTTCATTAGTCCTTTGGACTAATTGTTCCCTTAAGTCTTCAGTTTTCTTCACTCTCCTACAACGATTGGTTGTATCTTAGATGGCTACTCACAAACTTTTAAGACCCCAGATGCTACTCACCAAAGTAGGATGCAGAACGTTGTCTTTATGAACTATGTTGTGCCAATTGAAGTAGATGCCCCCTGAGTCTATGGTTCTTTGCCTTCGAGCCTAGGAAACCTCATCCTGTGAGGTGTTTGTTTATTGTCTAAGGGTTTCCTTGACTGTGCCCCTTGTGTGCTCTATTGTATATATTAACATATGAGGAGAACTTACAGTCATGTATGTGGAAATATCCACCACCAAACCTGTATCTGTCAGTAGATGTGCTCCTTTACACTCTCCCACTCCTTTTGGGATATCTATCTACCTATGTATCCACTGGTAAATTATTGTTTGATAATACTATTGTTGCAGGATTGCCTAAGCTATA
>NW_004444097.1:5910178-5911899 GCF_000243295.1 Trichechus manatus latirostris | reverse complement strand
TTGTGTCCTAAGTAGGTAACAGTTTCCTGTACAAATCACTATTTCTCCTTTGGAATCTACACCTTTTTATTGCCAACTGCTACAATAAATAAACTGAATCCTTTAAGGCATTTAATTCAGTGTTTGAACATAAAAGTAAGTCATCCACACACTGAATTAAAGTGTGTCTTAAGAAAAATCTAGATAATGAAGATCTTGATGTAAAGTTTGAGAGAAATAAGAGGGTGCTTCATTAAAACCCTGAAGCATAACAGTCTAAGTATATTGTAAATTTTCCCATGTAAATGTAAAGAACGATTGGCTAGCTTTGTCTACAGTATGGTTAAAAAAAGGCAGAAGATAAATCTATTACTGTAAATCTATTAGAATCTGGGCCAACTGTGGAAAGTAAAGTAAGGGATTTGGAACTACCAGAAATCTAGGAATAACAATTTTGTTGGTGGCCCTAAGATCTTGTACAAATCTCCATCCTCTACCATTTTGTTTTCTTACTGGAAGCACAGGAGTGTTGCAACAACTAGTACAAGGTATAAATAATCCTTTATTAATAAAATTGTCCACTATTGGTCTCATACCTTCAATATCCTCTAGTTTGAGTGGATATTGAGGAATTCTAGGTAAGGGTTTAGTAGGGTCAATTTCAACTTTAGTTCTGCACTTCAAGTGTGCCCTATATCTGTAGAACACTTTGCCCATAATTTATCTGGAAATTTTGATAAATATGATTTAATTTTATCATTTTTGATTGGAGAATGAGATTCTATTCCATTCTGCATTAAGCAAAGTAATTCAGGTTGTAAAGAATTAGGAATTTCTAACATCATCTCACCTTCAGTAGTGAAAACGATTTGTTTCCTTAATTTTGATAAAATGTCTCTCCCAATTAAATTTAGTTTCACAAAGCAAAAAGCAATGTTGGTCAGTTAAAGGGGTCAGTTAATGGTCACAATTTCATTGTTACCAGTTCAGAGTAAGGTATTTTCTGAACTATATTTGCAATTTCCACCACTGAAACTGTTTTATTACACCATGGAACAGATTGATGTTTAATGTTGAAATAGTTGCACTGGTGTCTATCAAAACTTCACATTTCCCCATTAATAGTTATTTGTGTTTCTGCTTTGTAATTCAAAGGAATTAAGAGGGAAATGGCACTATTTATTTCCTCCAAGCAACCTCAGTCATGAGGTCCACTGAAAATATCTTTCATGGGTGGTTCGTTTGGTTTTTGTTTAGTTTGATTCAATTTTTGTTGGAATTTAGCACAATTCTTTTTCCAGTGTCCATATTGCTTGTACTGCAGACATTGATTTTTCTTTACCGGATATTTTTGTGACTGAGACATAGGAGGGCAGGGCAAAGGCTTATAAGAGAAAGATCTATCTCAAGAATATCTTTTAGGTCCTTGCGGTTGTTGCAACTGCAGTATCATTAACTTATTTGTCTTCTTCCCTTTATTAGCTTCAACTGTTTCCTCAAAATGTTCAGCCAATTTAGAATGTCATCTAAAGGGCTGCTTCTCATTCTAATTTATGTTTTTTCACTAAGGTACTTAATTCAGGTCTTAGTGCCTTAATAAATAGGGCAGTTAATGCCCTTGTCATTCCAGGTATAGCCACGTCTAAACCAGAATGTTTTTCAAATAACACACTTAGGAGTTCTTTAAACTCCCATACTGTCTCATCCTTCTTTTGCTTACAAGCTTGAAGGAGAGACCAGTC
>NW_004444097.1:5908632-5909714 GCF_000243295.1 Trichechus manatus latirostris | reverse complement strand
TTTAGAGTTTTTATGAATATCAGAGCAACTAGATAGTGAAGTGTAAATAGAAGCAGCTGAAGGCAGTGAGGGAGCATAATCAGCCAAAGATTCAGAAAGAGATTTCCCCTTTTCCAGCATTTTAAGTTTCTCATGAGCTTTCTGTGAGGAGTCTTTGAGAGATGCAATATTACTCTCATTTTGCCTTTTTTGAGTTTTAGCATACCAATCAAAGTATGCATTCCATTAGTTTTGATTAATTATTGGTAAAGTTTACATTTTTCCTCTTAAAGAAACTGTTTTTTCCAAAGAGAAAACTCCTACTTTTGGCCACTGAAAATACAAATGATCTTTAGTATAATTAGTCCATTTTTCTATAAACAAGCAATTTTGTGGCCTATAGTTCTTGCTCATATACCCAACTCGCATCCCAGAAAGGGGGTGGAGAGTTACAAGCCCAACATTTTTAGATTTTAAGGATCCCCATTTCTCCTTTGATTGAATGCTATGGCTTTCAGAGCTAAAATGCCTACAGCAGAAAAGCTCTGAGAGTCCTCCAAATCAACCAAGTGAAACCTAGTTTCACTTTGTACCTTGCTGGCTTCCTAGAGACCCAGTCTCCCTTATCCTTGCCAGCTTCCTACAGACTCAGTCTCCCTTATAACTTCAATCAGTTTCAAAGAGCATCAACACAAAGGCATGAAGCTCAGAAATCAAGAGGACTTACCAGCAACCCCAGAGTCTGGAAAGAACCAGTTGAGCAGAAAAATGCTCTGTGGGCACTAGTCCCCTGTTTTCTGCTGAACAATCCAGGGCCAGAAGAAAGATGCCTTCGAATCCCATTTCTGACACCAAGTTTCTGTCAAAATTAATAGAAGATTGAGTTTAATTTTAAGAAAATGATTAAAGTTTATTCTTATCATGATTTGCAAACCAGAGAAGCACTCCCCACTGAAAGTTGGGAATGCCCCCAAAGAAAAGGTTTTGCATAGTTTTTTTTAATATGTATTTATTTTTATTGTACTTTAGATGAAGGTTTACAGAACAAATAGTTTCTCATTAAACAGTCAGTACACATATTGTTTTATGACGTTGGGTAACAA
>NW_004444097.1:5904600-5908302 GCF_000243295.1 Trichechus manatus latirostris | reverse complement strand
TGTCCCCTCCTGCCTACTAGTCCTTGTCCCTGGACTGCTGTGCCTCATTAGTCCTGGCATAGTTTTTTTTAAATAATCAAAGTCAATACAGATGTAGGCTTTAAATAACTGGGTACAGAACAAGAAGTTATATATCTCTCTTGGGAGACCAATTCATGTTTGAGCAAGATGAATCCTTCTAAGTAATTGTTATGGATTGAATTATATCCCCCCAAAATATGTGTTGTAAATCCTAACCTCTATGCCTGTGGTTATAATCCCACTTGGGAATGGGTAATTTTTGTTATGCTAATGAGATGGGATTAGTGCAGGTTGTATTTTGAGTTAATCTGTTTTGAGATATAAAAAGAGATTAAACAACTGAGCAGAGAGATAGATGGGGTAAGATAGATTTAAGACACATGGATCTCCAAGGAACCAGAAAACAAGCTGAGGAGGCAAAGAACTTTCGCTAGAATTGACAAGAGAAAAAGACTTCCCCTAGAGCTGAGGCCCTCAGACTTCTGGCCTCCTAACCTGTGAGTAACTAAATTTATGTTTGTTAAAGCCATTCACTTGTGGTATTTTTGTTATAGATACTTGATAACTAAGACAGTAATTAAATGATCATCTTTGTGAGAAAGAACTGCTTCTTCTATCTGAAATAGTTTACTAATCAACCATCCAAGACAAAGTTCTATGTGATTTGGTTATGGAAAATTTTTGTGATTTTGAGTCCTAGGGTTAAGGCACATCAGGGTAATGATTCATGGACTATTGCTCTCAGAGGTTCCAGCAAGTCTGAAATCTGTGAGAAATTTAATTTTGCTCTTACAGATACAATATTTTGGAACTCAGAAGACAGCAAAGTTCTGATGGTATAAATTTAATAAGTGGTTTATGCTTATATGGATATCACAGAGGTGACACTAAAAGGCACAGAAATAAATAAGGCCACCTAGGAAGAGAGATGAGAGGAAGACAATCCCCTGAAGCAGTCTAACATTTAAGGACCGGATAGGGGAAGAAACACAGCCAGAGAGGTAGAAGGAAAACCAGGAGATGGTGTCATGAAAGCAAGAGACACTGTGCCTCAAGGATGCGAATGTAGTAACTTTGTCCAGTGCCACCAAGAGGACAATAAAGATGAGGACTGGGAAAAATTAAAGAAAGTCTATTCTCGAAGTCTGTACACAAAGAGTAGTGTTTTCTCTCTCTGCGGTAGGTTCTGCATGTTCCTTTGCATGCACGTGCACGCGCGCACACACACACACAAACACACCTTTAAATGCGAAAAGTGATTAATTCTAGGTGATGTATTAATGTTTCTTCTTTTTGCTCATCTGTGTTTTCTCATCTTTATACAACAAGTTTTATGTATTAATGGAAAAAACACTTGTGTTAGAGATGATAACACCTACCTGTGCCTGAGCACAGCCTGGCCAGCAGAGGAGAGTCACTCTAAGTGTTTCGCCTCCCCCACTATTGATAGGAAAGCAATGGTGAGAATGATACTACTCATTCTGAACAACTGGGGCTTGTTCTGGGCTGCTGAGCTGGGGTCTGTTTCTGAGGCTGGGGCCCCATTGTCTGAATTCAGGGGCAGAAAGAACTGAGGACTCTGGTACCACATCCACCTGGGGGCTGCCTGCAGACCTGGGTTGCTAAGTGCACTGTTTAATTTAGTAGCGGTTTTTATCCTGAATCTCTTGACAAGCTGAAGTTCTGGTCACTGCCCCCAACAAGGAGGAGGGGGAGAAGAGGTGGAATTAATTAAACACAGAGGAAATGCCTTTGAAGGGCGGAGCTAAGGCCACAGAAGGGAGACGTCACAGAATCCTTTAAAAAAAGGACCTACACTGGTCCCCAGGAAGTACACAGGAAAAGCAGGCAGAAGACCGGGTTGCTCCACTGCCTTCCACCGCTTTCCATCTCCTGCGTGTCCGTCTGTGAGAAAGAGCCTGAGCTGAGGGAGAGATGATGGAGCCAGAGGAGTACAGAAAGAGAGGTGAGTGATGGGTGTCCCCTCATCTCCAGGAGGAGCTGCTACTGGTGGGCAGCACTTAGATTTTGGGGTGCCATTTGACTGGTAGAATTAGAGTTGCTTTCAATTCTAATTGAAGAATTAGAGTTGGCTTCAGCAAAATTTTCCGGGAATGCAGGATCAAAGTTTAAAACTTTTCTCAACCTGTCTTTCATTTTTTCATATTCCCACTCTCATATATTTCCACACTACTGTGTCACACTTTCTACTTTCTCACAAGTAGAGAATTTAAACTCTTGGTCCACTAAATGGGGAAAAAAGAAATTATTCATTTTCTGTAAGAGAAAAAAATCTCTAAGTGTTATGTAATCATGGCAAAATCTCTTTTCTTTCTTAACATTCAGTTTTCTAAGTTTGAGTATATCAATAGTGTTAATCTCACAGTTCCAGTTCTTTCATTTAGTCATTCATTCCATAAATATTTAGTGAGTACTATTATGTATCAATAAAGATCCCTGGTGGTGCAATGGTTAAGTGCTCGGCTGCTAACTGAAAGATTGGCTTTGGACCCACTCATTGACTCTGCAAGAAAAAGACCTGGTTATCTACTCCGATAAAGATTACAGCCTAGGAAATCTTATGTGGCAGTTCTATTCTGTCACATGGGATCACTATGAATTGAAATTGACTCAATGGCACCTAATAATAACAACATAATGTATCAAGGAGTCTGGATGGTGCAAGCGGTTTGCCACCTGCTGCTAACCTAAAGGTTGGGGGTTGGAACCCATCTAGCGACTTCGAGGAAGGAAAGGCCTGAGTTGAGTTTGGTTGGTATTATGTATCAAACCTGTGTGATGAGCAAAATCAAATGCATACCCTGCTTTCAGGCATGGCTCTCCTCAGAGGGGAGGTAAGTAGTTGCTTACAAGAGAATCTTGATGGTCCTTTCCTCCATAATTTTTTATATCATCACCCCCTATTAGTGTGTCATATTGTTTAAAGTGTTTTGGCTGTAAGGTATTGTCCCATGTAAAATCCAACTTTTTCTGTTTCTCCTCCACCCATAGATAACCCAAGTCGTAATCAGCCTTTATACTTTAGTGTGTATTAGACTATTCCATTGCTTTCCCAAGTCACATTTAGGTGAGCGCAGGTTCCTGTGGAAATTCATCCTGGGAGTGGAACACAAATACATTTGATGCTGTCCCTGGACAAGTGAAGGGCTAAGCCCCAAGCTCTCAGAGCTCTGGTGGGGGTTGCTGGGAGAGGCACTGGGCAGTGGGAGGAGAGGAGGAGAGCAGGAAGAAAAGAGAAGGGTGTCAAAACCTCTCTTTGTGTCCCTCATAGTTTTGTCTGGGGCTGGTCCTGCTCATAAGAACTAGGTATAAACTAGTGAAGAGAGAAGAAAATTGGGTTCTTTCTTCTCTGTCTCTCTCTTTGCAGGGGGAAAAAAACCTAGGGGATGCTGAGGAAGGATTGTGAATATTGAGAGAAACAGAAAGAGACACACACACACACAGAGAAAGGGAGAGAAACAATGAGAAAGAGAGAGAGAAGAGAGAACATGAGAGAGACATGCAGAAAGAACAAGAGAGAGAGGCACAGAAGACTGAGACCTCTCCTGGAGGAATGAAAGAGAAAAAAGAATTTGCAGTGGCTTCAGAGTATTCAACTTTGGCTATTTTTTGTCTTTATTCATTTGATAAAGTTCTTTGATCGTCTAAAATACATCTAGG
>NW_004444097.1:5901677-5902649 GCF_000243295.1 Trichechus manatus latirostris | reverse complement strand
GGCACCCTGGTTGTTGCATTGGGAGGCCCAAGAGGCTGACTGTAGCCCCTTCCTTTCTCCTCTGTGAGGTGAGAACCATGTCCTTCCTTTCCAGGAGGAGGCCTTGTGACTGAGCTGCTTTTCAGGGGTAAGAAGGACCTTTCACCGATCCATCAGTACTCTCGGTGTCAGGGGGTGCAGCTTGGTGCTAGCTTTGGCCCTGGGCTAGGGAACAGATGGGAATAGGGAAACTGACTGATGGATGGGGCCACAGCTGGAGCCCTCTGCAATGGGAAGCTCCCTTTGGGGTGTGATGATGCTGCTGGCCATCAGGGATGTGGAGCTGTGCCAGGATGCTCATGCTAAACATTCAATAGGCCTCTTCCCTTTTATTGAGCTCCATGCCATGGGCCAGGCACTGTACTAGTCGCTTTACAGACAAGCTCATTTAATCCTCACAGTGACCTTCCAGTCCGGTCCAGTCCGGTAGCTGTCAAGTCGACTCCAACTACTCGTGACGTATATGTGTGTCACCGTAAGGTTTTCAATGGCTGATTTTTTGGAAGTAGATCACCAGACATTTTTTTACAAGGCATCTCTGGGTGGACTCAAACCTCTGACCTTTGGATTAGCAGTGGAGAACGTAAGCCATTTGTACTACCCAAGGACTCCACGGTGACCCCAGAATCCCTGTTTTACAGATGAGGAAACTGAAGCTCAGAGAAGTTACTTGTCTTGCCCAAAGCCACAGAATTAGTACTTGGCAAATTCAGGATTTTAATTTAGGCTAGTCTCACTCCAAAGTCTCAGCTGTTTCTCCTACACTTCACTACCTCTACTGATGTGTGACATAGTGCACCCAGACTGAGCCCGTGGTGAACCCAGGCACCCAGCACCACCCTTTCAGCCGTGTCCCTCCACTCCCTGCTTGGGGTGTTTGTGTTCTGAACTGCATGTGTCCAGATGCCCTTCCTGAGGCTGATTTGAGATGTA
>NW_004444097.1:5898920-5899776 GCF_000243295.1 Trichechus manatus latirostris | reverse complement strand
TATAAGAATTTGTGCACACTAAATGACCAGATGATGCACTGAGATGTTTTCTAACAGATTGTCAGCAGGTTGAAGCACCTAGAATAAGAGTGCTCTGTGGGACAGGAGGGACCAAAGGGTCTGGAGGAGCTAGGGAAGGGTTCATGGAAGAGAGAAATATTTAGTAATTCTCTAAGAATTAATAGGCATTGGATGGTCACGTCTGTGTGGGAGTGTCTTTCTGCCAGGGGACACAGCATTGCTCAAAGACACAAACACAGAAATGAACATGACATGCTTGCAGAACAGTGAGATGAGGTGAGATTAGATAATCAGTGAGGCAGATGAGCCATTGAGGATGCTTCAGAGGCCTGTTGTGGTAGCCCTATCCGTCCACTTCCTCTTTACATCCACTTTTTTAAATTGAGGTAAAATGCACATAGCATTAATCATTTTGAAGTGAGGAATTCAGTGGCATTTAGGACATTTGCAGTGTTGTGCAACCACCACCTCTATTTAATGCAAAACACTTTCATCCCAAAAGGAAACTCTGTAACTACTAAGCAGTTGCTCCTTACTCCTTCCTTCCCACTGCCCCTGGTAACCACCAATCTGCTTTCTGTCTCTATGGATTTACCTATCCTGACATGTCACATAAATGGAAACTTATGTGACCTTTTGTGTCTGGCTTCTTTTACTTAGTATGTTTTCGAATCCTGTAGCATGGATCGGCACTTTATTCCTTGTTGTTGTTGTTAACTACATTCCTTTTTGTGGCTCAGTAATTGGTAGAATTCTTGCCTTCCATGCTGGAGACCTTCCAGCCGATGCACCTCATGTGCAGCCACCACCTGTCTGTCAGCGGAGGTTTGCATTT
>NW_004444097.1:5886841-5888127 GCF_000243295.1 Trichechus manatus latirostris | reverse complement strand
TAATTCTGAAATTTTATTGTTAATCTTCTGGATTTCTGATTGCTGTCTCTCTCTGGATTCTTGCAGCCTATTAAATTTGTCATTATGCTCTTGAATAACTTTTTTAAGTTCTGCTACTTCTTTGTCTGTATGTTCTTTGGCTGTTTCTTCATTATGTCGAATTCCTTTCTAATTTCTTGAAGAGTTCTGTATATTAATCTTTTGTATTCTGCCTTGGTAATTCCAAGAAATTCTCTTCCTCCAGAAAATTTATTAATTCTTATTTTTGGAGCTTGCTGAAGCCATCATGGACTGCCTCTTTATCTGATTTGATATTGACTTTTTCTCTGAGCCGTCAATGAGTTATTATAATTTTATTTTATATTTGTTTAGTGTGTCTTAGCTTCTTGTTTTGTTTTGTTTTGATATGCCCAGATAGGCTGCTCATGTGTGCTACTTTGATTATTGGCTCTTTTGAAGCTCTAAAGTCCTGTCACCAGGTAGTTAGGTCTGTAACTAAGTAGGTGTGCCCAGGAGTGTGTTAAATTTTGCTGTATGGATTCAGGTCCGGTGTCCAGGCAGTCGGTCACCAAGTGTGTGGTGCAGGCTCTCACCTACAGTCTTAGAGAGGCATGGGTGATTGGTGTAGGCACAGGTATCTGGCTGCAGAAGGGGGTCATGCACTGAGCAAGGCAGGGGGCTGACAGCTGCCCCTGAATGTCTGAAAGGAAAGTGTGTCTCTGTTCCCTAGAGCGAGGTAGGTGAGTTTTGCAGCCAGACTATGAGCACCCTCCTCTGTTGGCTGTAAGGACTGGGCTGGACCACATATTCTTGGACCCCTGTAGCAGGTGGCATGAGTGTAGACACCAGTCCTCAAGCCCCTGATGTGGACAGGTAAGGCGCCTGCTTAAAGGGCAGAGCAGTGTCAAGTGTCACAAATCTGCCACTTCACAGATGAAACAGTTGAAGTTAGACCTCAGGTGTTTACCCTGTTTTACTGTGGTAGTGAGGGCTTATGCTGTTCAGATGAGTCTACACAAGTCTATACAGGGGTGGAAGGCACTCAAAGTCTGTGGACCCCTTATGCCTGTGCTTAGGAAAAGGAGCTGTGCCAACCCTGAGTTCCTGGCGTAGGGGAGCTGGTAGCTTATTTTTTCCCCTGTTTGTTAATTTGTTCCCCCTCAAAGGCCAGGAGAATTGGTCAGGGCACCTTATGGGATCTACTTCCAGCCCAGGGGACTCATAGATTGCTGAAGCTGGCCGGGCCAGTGCAGAGCGAGGAGAGAGGAGGTAAATGGGAGAGAGGT
>NW_004444097.1:5884171-5885493 GCF_000243295.1 Trichechus manatus latirostris | reverse complement strand
ATTGAGGCTTAAGTAACTTATCTCCCCAAGATCATACCACACCTAGACACAGAGTTGAGATTTGAACTGAGATCTGTCTATTGCCAAAATCTGGGACCCAACCTAGTGCAATTCCATGCCTGGTTGATCCCAACTTCCCCTATACTCTTGTCTTTGAAAGATTAGGGTTATGCTCTCAAACCTCCCTTAATAACCCTATAAGCACCAATCAGTTTTAAATTGTGCCAATAACCTCCTAGAACATCTTTTTATTTTAAGTCTAAAATATCATTGGGGGTGTGTGTGTGTAAGGGAGGAGGTTACTGTCTTTTCCAGGAAGAAGTGCTTTCTTAGTCTTAAAACTGCCGCCTAGGCTTTAGAGTGCTTCTCAGCTAGATATGTTAGGGACTTGGGGAGCCAAATCCAAGTCAATCATTTCTAGCATTATTTCTCTATAGAGCCCTGTAGTCATAAGGTAACCCACCTCAGTGAGGGTGGCATGAATCCAAAGCCCCAAATTATTTCCCTCTTTTGGTTTGGCAGAAGATGAGGTGGGAGTTGGGCACAGATCCTGACCTTGACCCCTTCTCCTGGAAGATGATAAGATCCCACTGATACCATTAGGGCTGGGGAGGACCAGAGCAGAGATGAATGTGTCTCTGGGGATAAACGGGGCATCTTGGTGGCCCTGGGATATCCTGATGACTTTCCTTTCCCTCTTTCAGGCTTCCAGCCCTGTGTGCACAGAGCTGGAGATGAATGTTATGGACTGGCTAGCGAAAATGCTGGGACTCCCAGAGCACTTTCTGCACCACCACCCCAGCAGCCAGGGAGGAGGCGTCTTGCAGGTGCCTCCATTTGGAAAATGCTACCAAACTATGGCATAGAGTTTAAGTAGCCAAACCCTTACTTGGGCAAGTCTCCTGTTTGCCTTGGAGTTTCCCCCATGTCACTCACACCACTACCATCACTGCCACTGCCATCGCCATTATTACCACCACCTCTACCATGATGGACACCAGTCACCAATACCACCATCTCCATAGTCACCACCTCTTCCACTCCCACCACCGCTGCCATTATCACCCTGACCTCTTCTGCCTTTACACTGCTGCCAGTACCACCACATCTCTTCCTTTCTCTTTTCTTTAAAAAAGAGTAAAAATGTCAACGCATTACCACATTTCTGGTGTTACTTGATTCAGATTTCTTAGTTTGTAATCTGACAGCTCTCCTCGCTTGTCCCATTTTACATCTCATGGTAAGAGGAGGCATCTCCTAGACTCAGGAGAGCCTCAGCTGTTGGAGAGATTAACAGCATAACTCAATCTTATCTCATGACC
>NW_004444097.1:5859762-5882590 GCF_000243295.1 Trichechus manatus latirostris | reverse complement strand
ATTGGTGATCCTACTTACATTATAGAGCACAGTCAGTGAGTCAACCTTGATAGCTTTGCTGGCAGCAAGGAAGAACAAAATCCTGGAAATGAAAACATCTGAGCCCGATGCTGATGACTCCTTCCTGAATGCCCAACTCATTGCCTACGCCTCTGACCAGGTGAGTGCCCAACGCAGGACAAACCTCAGGTCAGCACGTGACTTCCTGAGCCCCCTGGCTTCTGGAGTCTTCAGTCCTTGAGTAGTTTTTTTCTAGACATGATTATGATGGGGTTCAGGACAGTTTAAGCCTTGGAGTTTGTCTCCAGGAATTATATAAAAACAACAACAAACCCAGTTGTTGTCAAGTGGATTCCAACTCATGGCAATCCTGTTTTGTCAGAGTAAAACTGTACCCTGTAAGAGTTTTCAATGGCTGATTTTTTGGAAGTAGATCACCAGGCCTTTCTTCCAAGACACCTCTGGGTGGACTCGAACCTCCAACTTTTCTGTTAACGTCTAAGCATGCTAACCATCTGCACCACCCAGGGGTTCCTCCAGTAACTACAGAGGAAGGCAAAATTCAAATGTTTATATCTGGTTCCCTTAGTGCTACGAGTCAGCTGTTTCTGGGGCGTGCTCACCGCAGGACACTTCTTTGTTAATAGGTTTCTATGGTCCTTCTAGGCCCACTCCTCAGTGGAAAAGGCTGGTTTGATTTCTCTTGTGAAGATGAGATTTCTGCCTGTGGATGACAACTTCTCCCTCCGAGGTGACACTCTTCAGAAAGCCATTGAGGAGGACAAAGATCAGGGCTTGGTGCCTGTCTTTGTAAGTCGGGATGTATTCGTAAGCTTAGAGGGATAGAACTTGGAGAGGAGGAAGGAATTTTGACAGAAATCAGGTAAGTAACTTGCTATAAACAAACCCAGGAAGGTCCTCAAATACAATGTTTTACAAATTATGAGCTGCTATTCATTGGATAACATTGTGAAGAATGGGAATTCCAGAACACTTAACTGTGCTCATGAGGAACCTGTACATAGATCAAGAGGGAGTCGTTTGAACAGAACAAGGGGATACTGCTTTGGTTAAAGTCACGAAAGATGTGTGTCAGGGTTGTATCCTTTCACCATACTTATTCAATCTGTATGCTGAGCAAATAATCTGAGAAGCTGGACTATATGAAGAAGAACAGGGATCAGGATTGGAGGAAGGCTCATTAACAACCTGTCTTATGCAGATGACACAACCTTACTTGCTGAAAGTGAGGACGACTTGAAGCACTTACTGATAAAGATCAAAGACCACAGGCTTCAGTATGGATTACACCTCGACATAAAGAAAACAAAAATCCTCACTAATGGACGAATAAGCAACATCATGATAAACAAAGAAAAGATGGTCAAGGATTTCATTTTACTTGGATCTGCAATCAACACCCATGGAAGCAGCAGTCAAAAACTCAAGACGCATTGCATTGGGCAAATCTGCTACAAAAGCTCTCTTTAAATTGTTGAAAAGGAAAGATGTCACCTTGAAGACTAAGGTGCGCTGGATCCAAGCCATGGTATTTTCAATTGCTTTCTATGCCTGTGAAAGCTGGACAATGAATAAGGAAGACCGAAGAAGAATTGATGCCTTTGAATTGTGGTGTTGGTGAATAATATTGAATATACCATGGACTTTCAAAATAACTAACAAGTCTGTCTTGGAAGAAGTACAACCAGAATGCTCCTTAGAAGCAAGGATGACGAGACTACGTCTCACATACTTTGGACATGTTATCAGGAGGGATCAGTCCCTGGAGAAGGACATCATGCTTGGTAGAGTAGAGGGTCAGCGAAAAAGAGGAAGAGCCTCAAGGAGATGGATTGATGCAGTGGCTGCAACAGTGGGCTCAAGTATAAAAATGATTGTGAGGATGGTGCAGGACCGGGCAGTGTTTCGCTCTGTTGTACATAGGGTCGCTATGAGTGGGAACTGACTAGACGGCACCTAACAACAACAACAACATTCATTGGTGTGTTGTGAAATACATTTGTGAGTCATAACCAGCATTAAAAGAGAGAGAGAGAGAGAGAAAAATATCAGAGTGTATTCATGTAGCCCAGGTTATGTATAATTTCATGAAACTTTTATTACAAATACACGTATATATGAACTAGGTTACAATATAAAATGTATTTCTTACTGTGGGTCATGATAAAAAATAGTGTGAAATACGCACTGCTCTAGTGGTATGGGTGGAGTAGGTAATATCTGTGGTTAGATCTTTTTTTCAGGTGACACATGTAATATGAGATGACCTTCCCACATTAATGTGCCTTTATTTCCCCCCAGGTCTGTGCAACACTAGGGACCACAGGGGTCTGTGCATTTGACTGCCTGTCAGAGTTGGGCCCCATCTGTAAGTATCTGCCATGTTTGCTTAGGAAGACAAGTAATGCATTTCCCTAGAGCAAGAACCTGAAACCAGCTTGGTGCAATTATTCTGGTACCTCTTTGGTCAATGTGGAGAACACGGGAAGAGCCACTGAAGATCACAAGGGTCTTCTCCCAGTCAGCCCAAGTCACTGCCTTTCCTGATGGTCTGACCAAGGGTTAGAACTGCCCTACCTTGTATCCCGTCTAGAAGGCAATAGTGGGAGAGGCACCCCCTGCCCCCGGTGTTCTCACCTTCTCACTTATATGTCAAAACCCACTTCAAGATGTCCAAAACACAAGGTGAATGAAGCCACATGAAGTATTTTCTATTCTAGGTTAAGAAAAGGAAAACAGAACCCACCCACTGCTGTCAAGTCAATTCCGACTCATGGCAACCCTATAGGACAGGGTAGAACTGCCCCATGGGGTTTCTAAGGCTGTAAATCCTTACAGAAGCAGGTTGCCACATCTTTCTCCCAAGGAGCAGCTGGTAGGTTTGAAGTGCCGACCTTTTGGTTAGCAGCTGAGCGACTTAACCAATGTGCCACCAAGGCTCCTTGGGAAAAGGGAAGGATTGGAGAAATTATGAGGGGGAGGGAGATAAAGGTGGAGAAGAAGCCCAAACGGGACAGTTCAAAATCCCTAAACAAGACACCCACTAGCAAGGGAGACGTTCTCTCTCTGACTTTGTACTAGATGCACTAACATTGCTCTCTGGGCCAGTGGGAAGCTGTTTTCTGTAGCAGGAATTTCTATGGAGGCTAAGAGGATGTTGACCCTGGTGAGAGAAAAAAGGCCAGGGGAAAGCTTGGTATGTTCCTAGTGAGGAGGTAGAGGCCCCTCATTCAGCCCACTTCCTCACAGGTCTTTTCACCTCAAGCAGGCCATTCATTCTAAGCTTTTCTCTTTGCAGCACACCATCCAGCTTGGTCAGGTCAGAGAAGCCTTTCGGCCAGCTGGTTGCACTCTAAAACCCTCAGCCATGTGACCTTCATCTCCTCAGGTGCCAGAGAGGGGCTGTGGCTCCACATCGATGCTGCCTATGCGGGCACTGCCTTCCTGTGCCCCGAGTTCCGGGGGTTTCTGAAGGGCATCGAGTATGCCGATTCCTTCACCTTTAATCCTTCCAAGTGGATGATGGTGCACTTTGACTGTACTGGGTTCTGGTGAGCATGCAGCCAAGCTCCAAGCATGTGGGAAAGCCTTACTTTCTCTGGAGAGGCCTCAGCCACTAATGCCCCTTTGGAATCCCACAGGGTCAAGGACAAGTACAAGCTGCAGCAGACCTTCAGCGTGAACCCCATCTACCTCAGGCACGCCAACTCAGGTGCGGCCACAGACTTCATGGTGAGTGGCCAGGGAATGGACAGCTGGCAGGCCCCTAAGAGGGCCCTCAAGTCTGAGACTGGCTGCATCTGCCCACCAAGGCTCTCCTGCATGTCAGCTTCCATTGGAACAAGGCATGCTATGAGCCCATCCCATAATATTGCTACCATATACCCTTTGTTTCAGTTGTACCTAAGCATATAGAATGAAGCCCAGAAAACAGTTAAAACCTCAGAAAATTAGACCAACATTTGATTCAGAATTGATCTCACACTATTCACATTTCCCAAATATATATTGCATTTTTATTCCCAGTTCAAGTCTCCCTACCCTAGTGGACCAATTTCCTTCTGCCTCTATCTTGGTTAATCTTTTCTGCTTACTGCCCAGAGTCAGGAAAGGGTGGAGAATTTCCTTGTGTTGGGATAGTGGCCCTATGCTTAAATTGTTTTAATTTCTTGCCCCTGATAGAGGCACTGTGGGATGCTTTGTAGCAGGTGTGGGGCACGAGTACCATTCCTGAGGTACTGGTGCCTCCAAATGTTCCTGGTCTTCCCAACTAGCTGCACCTAAACTCTCTTTTTCCTGTCCACATTCTCAGCCTGTATTATCTCCTAGGGAAACAAGTTCTCCAGATTTACTCAGTTTGAAGATGAGTCCTTCTTTTAGTTGTAGAGAAGACACAGTTATAAACAAATATGTCACATGGAACATGGCCACGGGAGGCAGCTGGTCAGAGTGCATCAAGCTCGGTTTGGAAGAGCCCTGGTGGTGCAGTGGTTAAGCATTAGGCTGCTAACGAAAAAGTTGGCTGTTTGAATCCACCAGCCTCTCCTTGGAAACCCTATGGGGTAGTTCTACTCTGTCCTATAGGGTCGCTATGAGTAGGAATTGGCTCGACAGCAAAGGGTTTGGTTTGGTTTTAGTGGGCCTTTAGGAAATTTATTGGCCTTCTCTGAGCCTTCGCTTCCTCATCTGTAAAATGGGCATGGTGGCCCTGATTTGATAGGGTATTGTAAGGAGTAAATGGAAATGTACACATAGATCACTTAGCACAATACTGGCAGCATGGTAAATAACTCAATAAATGGTAGCCCTAACATTCCTAAAAGCTCTTCTTTTAAGCTGCAAAGTGGTTAAACATGTAGGCACTAAAGCTGGATGACTTGGGTTTGAATCCTGGTTCTTCGATTTACTAATTTGTGTGGCCTTGGGCAAATTACTTAAACACGCTGTGTCTAGCTTTCCTCATCTGTAAAATAGGGGTAATAATAATAGTGTCAGATTCTTAGGCTTGTTGAGAGGATTGGAAGAATTAATACAGTGAAACAATGAGAGCAATGCCTGGCACCTAGGAAAGTCATTCTTTGTAAAGAGAAGGTTTTGTCTTATCTCCTTGGCCAACTTGTCTTATCTTTCTTGCTCATTTAGTCCTAAAATAACAGCTCCATCACTTCTTGATTATATTGGTTATTCTTCCTCATACCAGTTCAAGTTTCCTTTAGAGTTTTGAAGCTTTTTGATTGGAACTGCAGATAGTAAGCTTGTCATGGTGAAGGAGGACCCTCCATAGGTGGATACAAATAGAAGAATAATTGTTCTTTCATTGCCACTACCATTACCATGGACTGCCAAAATAACTAACAAGTCTGTCTTGGAAGAAGTACAGCCAGAATGCTCCTTAGAAGCAAGGACGGTGAGACTATGTCTCACATACTTTGGACATGTTATCAGGAAGGATCAGTCCTTGGAGAAGGACATTGTCATGGATTGAATTGTGTCCCCAAAAAATATGTGTATCAATTTGGCTAGACCATGATTCCCAGTATTGTGATTGTCCACCATTTTGTTATCTGATGTGATTTTCCTATGTGCTGTAAATCCTACCTCTATGATGTTAATGAGGTGAGATAGGCAGTAGTTATGTTAATGAGGCAAGACTCAATCTACAAGATTGGATTGTGTCTTGAGCCAATCTCTTTTGAGATATAAAAGAGAGAAGTGAGCAGAGAGACAGGGGGACTTCACACCACCAAGAAAGCAATGCTGGGAGCAGAGCGCATCCTTTGAACCTGGGGTTCCTGCGTGGAGAAGCTCCTAGTCCAGGGGAAGACGAGGAGAAGGACCTTCCTCCAGAGCCATCAGAGAGAGAAAGACTTCCCATGGAGCTGATGCCCTAAATTTGGACTTGTAGCCTACTAGACTGTGAGAAAATAAATTTCTCTTTGTTAAAGCCATCCCTTGTGGTATTTCTGTTACAGCAGCACTAGATAATGAAGACAGACATCATGCTTGGTAAAGTAGAGGGTCATTGTAAAAGAGGAAGACTCTCAATGAGGTGGATTGACACAGTGGCTGCAACAATGGGCTCAAACCCAACAATGATTGTGAGGATGGTGCAGGACTGGGCAGTGTTTCGTTCTGCTGTACGTGGGGTTGGCTATGAGTCGGAACCGACTTAACCACACCTAACAACAACAAGCTTTCTGATGGGTTTTCAGCAATTTTTAGTTTAAAAAAAAAAATCTCCACAGTAGCCCAAGAATTAGATATCTTTGGAGACAATCCTACAATTTTTTTTCCTGAGGGTTAAATGACGCCCATTCTCCTGTAATTATATTTGGATCATCATAACGTAAGAGTGTTATCTTCCCCTCACCCATTTTGAATTTCATATTACTCTTTTTGTTCACTCACAGTAATATCTCAAGATCTTCTTGTAGTTTGTCCCCATTAGTTTGGAGATTTTATAGTACTTCCTCTCTTCCAGATGACTGATAAAAAATTAAATTCAACTCATTTCACCACTGGTCCTGGGGCCCTTATTTTTTTTACTTCTATATCCAGAAAGTACTGCTTTATGCTTATTCTTCACCCTCCTCTAATCTTGTGGGTTTAATTTTCAAGTCCATGAAGAAACTCTTAGAAAACTGAAGCTTCTGTCTTTGTTGTGGTCCTGGGAGTCTTTCCTGCTGCTCTGACCCATGCCCTGGGCTCTTTTTTCACTCAGGTGGCTGTAGCTGAAAGTAGAAGCTTAGCACTGCTCAGCAGTCCTGGGAGGGAAGACTTAGGTACTTAATCCCTGGGGCTCTGGAGTCACCAAAATCAGGGTTGGATTCTCTGACATCAGGAAAGCTCCATATACCCTCACTCCCAAAGGCACTGAGGGAGAGAGCTTTTGTGGATGGCTTTGTCTTGTGCTTGAAGGGGGCACCTGCCAAACTGTGCTTATTGTTGAAAGGACACAGAGGAGGCCTGAGAATAACTCAAGTTAAAGAAGAGCCACGTCAGCCTTTATGAATCCAAGTTTCCTATTCCAATGGAAAATGTTGGCTGGAATCACCCTCTGGATCAGTTTGGATCAGTTCTGGACTAGTGACAGAAGAGGAACAACAGAGGATAAGGACACATTGTGAAGAAATCAAAATTAAAATTGTGTCTGTGTCTCTCTGTTAATTTGCTGGTAAACTAAAGTAGTCAATTAGCCATAGCCATCTGGAAGCAAGAATGTTTCCAGAGAAGCTCTCCGTTATATGAGTCGGAATTGACTTGATGGCAACGGGTTTGGTTTTTGGTTTATCCATTCATTATTCCTCCCAGAGTGTCCATCTGACAAGAGGTAGAGTTGACGTTTTCTCTGGGATGGGGATTTTGTTCTGTTTCCAGGTTTTGGTGCCCTCTGCCGGCAAACCAAAGTCCTCAGGTTGGTCCTCAAAGGCTTAGTATTTTTATGTGGGAGAAACATTGTCAGTCAACAAAGGGGCAATGTCTCAACTGTGCTTAGGTCAGGAAAAACAGAGGTGAAGGATGGAGGTGAGGAAATTGTGAGGATTTGGCAATTCTGTGGACAGGCAGAAAAATATTCAGTGGGGCAAATATTTATTTGCAGTCAACAGAAACTGGTAGAAGCTTTCTCACATTCAAGGGCGAGGTTATTGGAAACCACATTACACATCAGAATAACTGCAAATATTTTCCAAGCCCTTTGGTCTATTTTCAGATCTGAGAAATCGGTTTGAAATCTTTCAGGTCTATGGTGACTGCAACCTTGAACTTTAAGCTGTGTTGAATTTGGTCACTTGAACAAAGGGTCAATATTAGTGTCACGGTGTCTAGGTCAGAAGCAGAGATTGAGATGCTCATTTGAAATCTGAAAGCTAGAGTGATACCTCCTAAGGGCACAGGAATGTCACAGGCAAACAAAGGTCAGGACAGGACAGTGGGATTAAATAATGACCATGTCGGCTCTAGACAGAAATTGTTGTTAGTTGCCATTGAGTTAGCTCTGACTCACAGCAACCTTATGTATAACACAACAAAACACTGCCTGGTCCTGTGCCATCTTCATGATTGTTGGTATGTTTGAGTCCATTATTGTGGCTATTGCGTAGTGCCTTCCAACCTAGGTGGCTCATCTGCCAGCATTATATTGGACAATATTCTCTTGTACTCCAAAGGGTTTTCATTGGCGATTTTTTTGAAGGAGATTGTCAGGACTTTCTTCCTAGCCTGTCTTAGTCTAGAATCTCCACTGAAACCTGTCTACCGTGGGTGACCCAACTAGTATGTGAAGTAACAGTGACATAGCTTCCAGCATCATAGCAACATGCAAGCCACCATAGTATGACAAACTTACAAATGGGTGGTGCAGACAGAAGTACTGCTGTGATTTATAGCTCACACTTTTACCATCTGAGTAGCCAACAATTACTGACACCTCACTCTGAAGCCCTTTAGATCTGTTAGCTTCACACCGCTTCCCTGGGGGTGCTGTTTGCTCTCCTGGGTCATGGAGGAGCCACTGAGGCTCCACTGCTCAAGGTCACACAGCCAGTAAGTGGTAGAGCTGGAGGAGAATCCCAAGTCTGTGGGATCCAGGGTCTGAGCTCTTAACAACTTTACATTTTGAGGGGATATAAAAACAGAACTTCATTTTCTGCTATTCAAGGAATGTAGGTTCATCTAAAGAAAAAATTACAGGCCTACCTTAAATTTCAGGGCTGGGATAAAATGTTTAAAGCAGCATTTAAAGCAAAGTGCTCTTCCCTTGCTGTAAGGCTATAGACTTGTCCTTACCTGTCCCATTCTTTGACAAGGCCCTTTTGGCCACCTGCTTCAGTGATTTGGTCACAGGATGGGTAGCCTTTGGGTAACTTGCCTTGGCTTCCTCCTTAGCAACAGCTTCAGGAGTCATGGTGACACCATCCATCCCTGGAGGTTTGGGCAAGCAACTGATCATGTCCAGGAGCGTCTGAAGGAGCAGGGCATCTCGTCTCTAACTCTGCACATTGTGTTCGTTTCCAGCACTGGCAGATCCCTCTGAGCCGGCGGTTTCGCTCTATTAAACTCTGGTTCGTGATTCGGTCCTTCGGGGTGAAGAGTCTTCAGGCACACGTCAGACATGTATGTAGCGTGCAGACTGTGGGGCTGAGCTTGCGTGTTGCTCTGCTTTCTAATGGGGAGGAAGGCCAGTCTCTGCTTCGCAGACCTGCCCAAGGGACGCATGGCATCTGTCTCAGGTGTCTGGGCCTGTTCTTGAGCTCCTGGGGCTTGATTACTCAGGTGACCATCTCTTTGTTAGACAGAGGAACACTGAGCAGAATGTGACACCAACGGCCGTCTAGTGTCTATCCTCTCTGAATGCCTCATCATTTCTTCCTCTGTCATTGAGTACTGGGGACTGATGGCCCAAGAACCAGGTTTGCAGAGAGGGAGAAAGAGAAAGTAATCAAAGGGCAGTGTGTGTGACCAGGCTAGAATCACATCTTTTTAAGACTCATCCTGATTGTCATGAGTGTCTGAAAAGTTTAGTCACTATTACAGCCATAGGAGTCCCTGGCTAGTGCAAACGGTTCACACACTCAGCTGCTAGCTCAGATGTTGGAGGTTCGGGTCCACCCACAGGTACCTCAGAAGAAATGCCTGGTGATCTACTTCTGAAAATCAGCCACTGAAAACCCTATGGAGCACAGTTCTACTCTGACACACATGGGATCAAAATGAGTTAGAATAGACTTGACTGCAACTTTTTTTTTTTTAAATTATGGCCATGCCTGAAACATGGGTCTCTCCTGTCTCCAGACCTACGAAGTCTGGAACAAATATCCCTGCATTGTGTCAACAAGTATTTATTGAAGGTCTTTTTTGGTACAATTTATTTTAATTCAATTCAACAAAAACAATGAAATGACTGTGCTAGGAAAGGGACACAGAGGCAAAGGAGGCAAACACAGTCTTGGCTCTGCACTCTTCTTGGGAGAGGCGGGACTTAATTCAAGAACTTCATCCAGCAGTATTCTTCTCCCATTTTCATATGAGCCTATGTTAAAGACAAAGCCACTGATAGAAGCAGCAATGAACAACCTGGTCAGGGTAAACCCAGAGGTACTGTCCTTTATCACTATGCCTGTCTTTCCCCTTCTACATTTCCTTGAAGGAATTCCTTCTTCATTAAACAAACACACAACAAAATGAAATGCTTGAAGCAGTAACCACGACCAGCTTTACTGTTGGTAATTTCACATTTATAACAGACGTCAAGGTGTTCACTGACTGTTTACCCATGGGTGGGGCTGTTGCCCAGTGTATGGATGGACTGGAGTCACTTTGTGCTCTCTTTATATCCTTAGACGTGGGAGCCATGAGTTCAATTTAAGACCTTAGTGTAGTGGGAGGCGAATGAGGTGGTGGAGGTTACAAGTAATAAGGAACATTCTTTTGCTTACAACTCAGGACTGGATCTTCAATGTGCAGGTCCTTGCTAATCTTCCCAAACATTACCTCTTGCTAGTCACACCATGAATTCCCATCAGCTTCCCACTGCCCACCTCATTAGACCCACACTCCTGGGCCTGGCTTTCACCAGCCTGATTATCAGTCTCTACTTTAACTTCAAGGAGCCATGATGGCTCAATGTTTAAGCACTCAGCTGCTAACTGAAAGGTTGGCTGTTCAAACCCACCCAGCGGCTCTGGGGGAGAAAGACCTGACTATCTCTTCCTGTAAAGATCAATGTCTAGAAAACCCTATGGGACAGTTCTACTCTGTCACATGGGGTCACTATGAGTTTAAAATCGACTCAGTAGCACCTAACAACAACACCACCACATTAGCTTCAGTCAGGTCGAGTCAGCTTGGGCTTCTCCCTGACTTGTTCAAACCCCACACTCCGTCTGCCTCTGCATAAGACCTGTGTGGTTCCCTTCCTAGAATGCCCCCTCTGCCTCTCCAAATGTTGTTCATGGACAGAAGCTTCCTTGACTATTCTATCTGTCCGGGCCTCTGCTTCTCTGGTATTCGTAGGATCATCTACTCAAAAATGCTTACAAAACAGTTCAGGAGGTGAACTTATCCAAGGTCCCTCAATAGTAAGGAGTAGAATTAAAAGTAAGTTATTTCATGGGAGTTAATTTCCTCCTTTAAACTCAACAGTAATCATCATTATTGGTACTTGCATAGTGCTTTAAATTAAAAAATTAAATTATAGTATTTTAGTAGATACTTACAACCGTGCTTGGGGTGGTCATCATGATCAGCCGCATTTTACAGGTGAGGTTCAGAGATGGTAATTGCCCTGCTCAAGAGTGAAAGGCCTGGGACTTTATCCCTAGCTTCCCAATTCTAAATTCTTTTCCCACAATCCTGGACTGCCTTCTATTACACTGAGCTCTTGAAGTCTATATAAGACCGGGTTTTGTATTTCTCTGCTATAGGGTTGTGCTTTAGAGAACAGGCTCTGGGTTGGAGTTTTAATTCTCCTCCCATACTATTTGGTGACCTTCAACAAATTACTTAACATTTCTGTGTTTAGTTTCCTAATCTGTAAAATGCAAACATGATAGTACCTCTATCAAAAGTTTAAGGAAAGGATTAAATGAGATAATACATACAAAGCCCTTAGTATCACTCAATGAATGCTTCTTCTTTGCCTTCACCTCCTCTTCTCCTCCACCTTCTTCTTGTTATCATCACCATCATCATTATTGTCAGAGTCATCATCATCATCTATCATCCACAGTAGGAACTGGCAAACTTTTTCTGTAAAAGGCCAGATAGTAAATATTTTTGGCTTTGCAGGGCAGATAGTGTCTGCTGTAACTACTCAGCTTTGCTGTTGCAGCACAAATGTGGCCCTAGATGATTTGTAAATAGATGGGCTTGACTGTGTTCCAATAAAATCTTATTTACAAAAGCAGTTGTCAGTCAGTTTTGGTCTGTGGGCTGTAGTTTGTTGACCTTTGACCTAGAAAGGTGCAGGGCACTGGCAGCAGCACTGCTGTCATCACCCATGAGGCTATATTTTTTGTGGTGGAGGCCCTGTCTGAATTCTGTTTCCCTTCTCCTCTGGCCTCTGCTTCTTTTTTTTTTTTCCTAACGTGGCCCTGGTCTGGGTTCCTAGGCCATTTTATTTTTTATTGTTGTAGTTAAATGAAGTTTACATTTCAAGTTAGTCTCCCATACAAAATTTTTATACATACATTGTTATGAGACCCTAATTGCTCACCCTATTCTGCGACAGCACACTCCTCATTTCTACCCGATTCCCCATGTCCATTCAACCAGCTCCTAACTCTCTCTGCCTTCCCATCTCACCTCTGGACAGAAGCTGCCCCTTTGGTCTCTTGTATCTACTTGACTAAGAAGCACACTCTTCAAGAGTATCACTTTATGTCCCACAGTCCAGTCCCTGGCGTCTACTTCTATCTTGTTGCAAATAGCATGTGCTGTGGGAGGAGAATCTGTTTGGCAACCAGGAGACCTGCATTCTGCCACTTGTGCCTTGGGCAAGTCACTTTCCCTTGGCTGCTCTGAGAAAAAGAAAAAGTTGAACAAAGATGACTTCTGAATCTCTTTCCTTGCTCAAAAGAGTCAGTTTTGTTGCCCTTAGCGAGACTGATTCTAGGGCTGTACCTAAGATGTCTCCTTAACGAGCCTCAAGGGGATTTAAGAAAATTTGCTCAGAAAAATATCAAAGTTGACAGGGCAGGTGGATGGAAACGGGCCCAGAGGGATGGAGATAAAGAAGAGAATCAGGACAGAATTAGAAAATGAATTGAAAAAGTATAAAACAGCCAGAAAACATTAAGAAAGTTACTTTCCCAGAGACAGGCTTAGGACTTAAAAATGAAAAGTTCTTGGTACAGTGATTGGAGACTTCTAAACAGATCATGCCGTGGAGAAAGAAAGAAGGGGGTTCTGAATGAAGTTTGTAGCATCTTATTTCATCATCCTCAGGCGTCGTTAGCTAAATCCCTTGCCTTCTCTTGAGATACAGTAAACAAAACAAAACAAAACACAAAAACAAAAAACAGTTGCCATGAGTTGACTCTGTCTCATGGCGACCCTGTATGTGTCAGAGTAGAGCTGTGCCCCATAGAGTTTGCAGTGGTTGATTATTCAGAAGTAGATCTCCAGGCTATTCATTTGAGGCACCTCTGGGTGGACTTGAATCTCCAACCTTTCCCTTAGCAGCCAAGTGCATTAACTGTTTGCACCACGCAGGGACCCCTAGAAATATATTAATAGGTATGAAAAACAGTTGATAGCAATTATTTTATTTTATTGCGATCCTTCTGGATGCTTGGAGAAATTTTTTAAAAAGGAAGAAAAAGCAAGTCCTATCCTTGTTTAGTTAATAATCTTAGGTTAAAAAAAGACATGGGAAACTTTAAAAGATGGATAAACAGTGAAAAATGAATATGGTGCAGAGCCTTCTCAATGTGTATGTGGGATGATACGTAAAAAAATATGGTTTCTGTGAAATGTCTGGAAAAAGGAGATGTGAGGGCATTTGAGCCACAAGATGTGGAAAGGTTTGAGAGACAAGGGAAACGTGAAGTCTCGGAATGGGGACAGGGCTGTCAGTGGCCCATATAGCACCTTTGTGTGCACTAAAAACAAGTGTCTCTTCCTCTGGGCAGACACAGCCCACTCAGGACACCTGGTGGGAACACAGAGCACAGGCTGGGTTTTGGCCCTCGCTTGCCCCGTAGCCAGTCAAAGAGCTGTGAAGCTGGGATTTGAAGTCATATTGCCTGGATTGCAAAATACATGCCTTCTGGTTTTGGGGTGAGCCAGAAGAGGGTCCTGAGACACAGGTTCACAAGGTGGATCTGATGTGACAAGAAATAGGGAGCCATTGGAGGTTTTCCGTCTTGGAATAGGAGCCAAACCAAATGGAGAAAATGAACAGGCAAAACTCACTTAGGTCTCTATGGTTCAATGAAGCCACTGGTTTAAACCCATTGAGTAGTGTGAAAATTGATGCATAGTTTGCTGCTTGTCTGATGATTAATCTCAGTTCTCTCTATACTTACAATTCCAGGGTACTGAAATGGCTAAATATTTTGAATCTTTGGTCAGAAATGACCCTTTCTTTGAAATCCCTGCCAAGAGACACCTTGGCCTGGTGGTTTTTCGTCTAAAGGTAATGCCATCTTCCATGGCCTCCTGTGAATGATGTTATTCAGTGTCACAGAGGTGGTGGTTGCTGGGCTTCTTGGAAATATAAATGCTGGGCTCCTGGGGATGCTTACAGGAGATGTAACACAGACTTCACTTCTCTTTATCCTTCAAACAGGGTCCTAATTGTCTCACAGAAAGTGTGTTAAAGGAAATTGCTAGATCTGGCCATCTCTTCCTCATCCCAGCCACTATCCAGGACAAGCTGATCATCCGTTTCACTGTGACATCCCAGTTTACCACCAGGGATGACATTCTGAGAGACTGGAACATCATTAGAGATGCCGCCACCCTCATCCTGAGTCAGCACTGTACTTCCCAACCTAGCCCTCGGGTTAGGAACCTTATCCCACAAACCAGAGTCATGGTCAATGGAATGCCCCCTCAGTCTGTCAGTGAGACAGGAGATGACCCAGCCCCGACTGGGAAGATCATCACGCAGCCTCAACATGTGGGAGCCAGTCCTACAAGGGCGGAAGACAGCTGCTATCTTGAAACTCTGCTGGACCCACTTGATGACTGCTTTTCAGAAGAGGCCCCGGATGTCACCAAGCATAAGCTGTCCTCTTTCCTGTTCAGTTACTTGTCTGTGCAAAACAAGAAGAAGACAGTGCGTTCCCTCAGTTGCAACAGTGTACCCATGAGTGCTCAGAAGCCACTGCCCTCAGATGGCTCCATGAAGAATGGAGGCTTCTCCCGGGTTAGAATTTGTTCCCGGTTTCCAGAAGAGATGATGATGCTGAAGAAAAGTGCCTTCAAAAAATTAATTAAGTTCTACAGCGTCCCCAGCTTCCCTGAATGCAACCCTCAGTGTGGATTCCAGCTGCCCTGCTGCCCTCTGCAGGCCATGGTTTAAGCCAGGAGTCTTCAGCTAGGGTCCATAGATGTGCTTCAAGGTGTCTGTGAACCCCTCAAAATTGTATGTCAAACTTGTGTGCTATATGTGTGTGCATTTTTCTCGGGAGAGAGTTCATAATTTTTATCAGATTCTCCAGGAGGTTCATAACCCACTACAGGCTACAGTTGTAGGGTTTAAACTGGCATGTCCAGAAGGTTCCAGCAGTCTGGTCAGAAGAAGAGCTTAGAGTAGTGTACCGACAGGAAGCTTCTGTGGTTCAGCTTGTGACATTAAATACAATGTGCAAATAAATTGTGCTTATCTCTGAAAAAGCATATCCTTGTGTGACTTAACTAACCTCTGAAGCATTGATTAATCAAGCTAAATGGAGGGTATAGAGTTTCTAAGGGCTGTCGTAACAAAGGACCACAAATTGGGTGGCTTATAAAAACAGAAATTTATTGTCTCACAGTTCTGGAGGCTGAGAGTCTGAATTCAGAGTGTCAGCAGGCCATGTTCTAATAGAAGAGCCTTTCTTTACCTTCCCTGATTTCTGGTATCCCCAGGCATTCCTTGGCTTGCAGTGACGGCAAAACTGCATCATCACATGGCTGTCTTCTCTCTGTCTCTCTTCTCTTTTATAAAGACAACACTCAGATTGAATTAGGACCCACCCTACTCCAGGATGACCTCATGTTAACTAATAACATCTTCAAAGACCCTATTTCCAAACAAGGTCACCTTCACAGCTACTAAGGGTTAGGACTTCAGCATATCTTTTTAGGGACACAATTCAATCCACAACACAGGGCATGTCCTGGAACTTAACTGCATGTACCTTCTGGGTTCTGCTTTCTAGAATTCTGAATATTTGGATTTAACTGTGATAAAATGAGTTTGGGTATCAGTATGAAGAAGGCAGGGAGCTTATATTCATAAGCATCTATTATAAGTCAGTCACTGTGGTTTACAGTTTATAAATGAGGAAACTGAGGCCCCAGGTCACAGAGCTTATAACTGGCAAACCCAGGTCTCCTCATCTTCAAAGGCCATGCTATCCCCACCATACCACACAGTTCAGCAGGCCCCTCTCTGGTCCTCTAGTACATTTAAATGTTTTCTCTCTAGATGAGGAACTTGGGCATTTTCCATTTTTTTCTGGACCCTGTAGTTGAGCAAAAACTGTGCTCACAGTCAGCTTAACCATGATTAATTCATAAACTAAAAAAACCCAAACCAAATCCATTGGCTGTCGAGTCGATTCTGACTCATAGAGACCCTACAGAACAGAGTAGGACTGCCCCATAGGGTTACCCAGGAGCGCCTGGTGGATTTGAACTGCCAAACTTTTGGTTAGCAGCTGAGCTCTTAACCACTACACCATCAGGGTTTCCGGTTAATTCATAGGCTATAAAATAAATTTTCTTCCCATTTTAGGTGGCACTTTTACACGGAGTGGCTCTGTTGTTGATTTTATGAAGAGCCTGAGGCCTCATGTTGCCGCTTGTTCTCTACTAGTGGCTCCCAAACTTCGCTGCACGCTGGAATTACCTGGGGGTCTTTAAAAAAATACTGATGCCTCTCTACCACCTCCAGAAATTCTGACTTAATTGGTATAGGAAATAGCCAGGACTTTTAAAAGCTCCCCAGGTGATTCTAAGGTGCAGCAACATTGGAGACCACTGCTCTAGAGACCCTTGCTACTCAAAGTGGGTGGTGGTGGTTGTTGTTAGTTGCTGTGGAGTCGATTCCAACTCATGGAATAAAGAGTAAACTGCCCCATAGGGTTTTCAAGACCGTGACTGTGATCTTTCAGAAGCAGATCGCCAGGCTGTCTTCCGACGTGCCTCCGGGTAGGTTTGAACTGCCAACTTTTATGACTAGTAGTCTAGTGCTTAATTAGCTTTGTGACTTTAAGCATGTCGTTCAATGCCCCCAGGCCTCAGTTTTTTCTTTTATCAAATAAAGAGGTTTGACTAGATACTCTCTAGGATTGCTTTTGGTTTTGCCATAGTAAATCACAACAGGGACTCCATTTAGTAAATAAGTATAAGTGGTTAATTAATGGGAATTTCTAAGAACAATTGCAGGCTAAAGATGACCAAGTGAGGGAAGCTGCGTTTCTGCTTCATGCTGGGCCCTTCCTGAATCTGAGCTGAGTCACTCTAAATCTGAGATCTGAGTATCAGTTCATAGGAGATGATCTAGCTCTGAGGTGATGAACCGCACTGCACTAATTAAGCACAATGTGTAACTCAGGATGCTTTTTCTCTATGTCAGTGTTTCTCAAAACGTACCCCCCCAACTGCATCAGCATCACCTGGGAATTTGTTAGAAATGTAAATTCAAACTCTAATTTCAACTCTGGAGAATGGAACCCAGCACTCAATGTTAAAAAGACTTCCAGGTGATTGTCATTGCTACAGTCTGACAACCACTGCTCTACGTAAACCAGAGGACTCAGGTCATCTATTTAGCTGTCTTTTTTTTTTTCTTTTCTTCCTATAGAAAAGCTTGCAGGGGGAACCTGATGTTATCAGGATTGCTTGATGAATAGGCAACAAATAATTATTGCCTAATATGTTCCAGGGGAGCCCTGGTGGCACAGCGGTTAAGAACTTGGCCGCTTACCAAAAGGTCAACAGTTTGAATCAACCAGCTGCTCCTTGAAAACCCTATAGAGTAGTTCTACTCTGTCCTATAGGGTCGATTCAACGGCAATGGGTTTTTTTGGGTATGTTCCAGGCACTAGGGATATAATGATGAGCAAGACAGACACAGTCCCTGACCTCGTGGACTTCACAGTTTCGTGGAAGCATGAAATCTGAGCAAAGGGAAATTGATAATATTCATGGATTGTATCATCATTGTGTAGTACAATATGATGCTCTGTGCACTCTGGGGAATCAGTGGCCAAGCGGACTAGAAAACCTGTGTTGGCCAGGCAGCCCACCTCCCCTTGAATAGTGTTGGGGTGATGCTGAGTGACACTGTCTTTCTCGTTGGCTGACTCTCTGGATTTCATGCAGCCCCGCCAACTGTAATGAGAAAACAATTATCGCAGAAAAGTTAAGACACATGGAGAGGACTATGGCATTTCTTCTAGGGGCCTTTCTATCAGCTTTCCTTAGAGGTAAGGGCTGACTTCCTAGATAGAGGCTTGGAAATCTCCATCACATGAGTGCTGAGCACATCTCTTTGTCCAGAACAGGCACCCACTAAATGTTGCAGAGTGGAAGTACAAATGAGCAACACATATAACACATCATCTCTTAGTGTGGGTCACTGCAGTTGGCTAACCTATCCTTTTTTATACTGATTCTCAATGGCTTCCATTTCTGATGCTGAAGTTTTCTAGTTTTGTCCCCAAATTAATTTGGTGCCTTTAGCACCCCATCTATGCACTGATTACCTATTTCCAAACAATGCATTTGAAATCAAACCAACTGAATGATTTACACAGATACCAGTTCATGGTTTCTTGAATATCCATCTGAACTTTCAAATGAAGAAGATGATTTGTGCAGATATTTCTATGGGCACAATTTCTGACCCTTTTAAAAAAAGAAATCAGTCTTTAAAGTCTTTCAAGTTTTCACCTGCCACAGGTGACAGCTTATTTTGTTTACACATGCACACACTCACACACTTTCAAATCCAAGCGTTGAGGATATTGTGCTACTATACTTTTACCACGGTGCCTCTATCCGTTACTTGGAGCTGTGGTTCCTGGCCAGAATCAGAGAATACTGAGGAAGCAGGAGACTGAGGAAGCCATTAGGCTGGGAGGAGGAGCATGGAAGAATTGAGGGCATAGGTTTCCGAGTTTCTAACTGAAAGGTCTAAAACGTGAGTCAAAGGACCTCAGGGCCCAGTGGTCTTTGAGTACTGGAATACCTAGTGATCCAGCTAATGGTACAAGTGTTGACCCACCCCTCACCCGAAAAGATATCTCTTGCGACATAGAATGACCCCATTGCTTTAACATAACCACTGCTTACAATCTGTCTTTGACAAGATTCCAAGTAACACAATTACACAACAGGATACTCTCAAAGGCTATACTATCTTCCGTCACTTGGGTTAAAATTCTCACTGGCAGATCGATAAAGTAAGGGTAGAGATAATTTTACAAATTCCCAGTACTAACCCCTAAGCAATAGGAGTTCTACATTATTGGTCAAATTCACAAAGAAGCAGAGACACCCAGAGTTTTCCTTAGGCCATCTTCAAGTGTGTTGTGACTATCAAGCTCTCAGAGAATGTTTACCATTGGGCATAATGAGTGGGGGCAGGGATTCTGGTTATTATTGTTTTCCAAAGTCAACTGAAAGAGTGAAGAGAGTTTAAAAAAAAAAAAAGAATTTAGTGCCATGTTAGAGGTATGAGTGGTGACTCTTTTATCATATATCTTTGAGGATCCCTAGAAGTGTTTCCTGGGCCTTATGGGGACTTCACTGGGAGAGAACTGGTCAACTCAGCTCCTGATCAACTGAGGAAGTCCTCTAGGGAAGGAAACTCCAATACTTCTAGGGAGACTGGAAGGGCACCAGGGTTAAGGTAAAGCTGAGTCACTCTTTTTGGATGAGGACTTTGTCCTGTGACCTAGGACAAGCTCTAGGTAAGGAACATGTCTTTAGTGCTGCTACCAGGGACCTGCTCCTAGGAACTCCGTTTGCAGCTGACATAAGCAGAGGTAAAAAGAGTTGTACACAAGAAGCAAGGCAGCTGAGTGTCAGGAGAAAGGCCCTGTCTGAAAGATCTGCCTCAGGAGAAGTTCCCATACCCTCCTGTGCCATGCCAAAGGGTCCAGGTCCTTGAACAGGCTCCCACAGGCAGGAGACTGGCTGTGATGTGAAATCAGCTCAGGTCTGAGGAGAGTGTGGTACCGCCCACAGCCATGCAGGGCTAGGGGTATTCGCCAGAGATCTGGGATATTTTGTTAAGCCTGCATGGAGTTTTCAAACATCTTGAGACTTGACATTTTAAACATTGAGAGATTCACACATATAGCTAGATTTCTATTTTCTGAATAATCAGAAGACTTGGCAGTACCTGACCTGTATTCCCCCAGTAATCAGCTGACTGAAGCTGAATAGTGACTGTCCCCAATTTTGCTGCATTCATTTGTGACCTGCTTCTCTCATCCACATTCTCTATGAAATCCTGAGGACACGAGTACACAGCCCTTTATACAGCTAAAAAATATTTGCTGAACACTTTTTTATGCATAGAACTCTGGTGCTACAGACTTGGGCTCCTTCCAGGACTGTAGACGGCATTATCATCTGTTGGATAAAGCTGTTTGTACATGGTAGCCAGGATGCTCATGGAGGGAGAGTTTGCCTCCTTATACTAGAGCTGAATTTCCATTGGGTTGTCCATTGGTGATCCATTCCTCCCCTCATTTTCATCTAGAATACCATCACCATTGTGAGTGGGACACTTGTGAAAAGTTACCAATGAGGCTGTCAGACTCAAGGAGCTGCCACAGGGTTTGCATTTAAAGTCAGGAAAGAACACGAGAGACAGTGCCATCTCATATGCTGGTGTTCATCTATTTTATTATATGTTTAAAAAAATAACCCCCTCCCTCCAGCAAGCTCAGTGGGCAAATACAAACAGCAGATGCAAATTAAAAAATAATTATCTCTAAATCTTTTCACTTACAAAGGTTCAGGCGTAATTTAAGAAAAAAAAAAATCTTTCTTTATCAGTAGGCATAATTTCCTAAGAAAAACTGCACCTCACACTCTTCAATCAAATTTAAGTTGGATTATATCAAGTGGCTGTACTAGGCTTATTCAGTTTCATTCTGGGAATATTATGAGTTGTCCTCCTGAGAATATTCAGAGTTTCAGAGTTTTATCATTTATGGCATTATAAATGTCCTCAGTCATAGGCACATACATTTTTGCTTGGTCATCCAAGAAATACAAGGCATCTTTGATGACTGCAGGGTTAAATCCCTCCTCCACAAGGGTTATTTTGCGATGTTTGAAAGTTCCAGTGATCTCAATAGTGTCCTGAAAAACATCCAACAATCCACATGGTTGTAGTGTTCTGTAAACAGACTAGAGTGCAGGGCGAGGGGTAGGAGTGGGGCAGTGAGAATGGCAACCCACTGGCATCTTTGGCTCATTTGTTGTTGTTGTTGTATGATCTCGACACCATTCCAAATCCGAGCGACCCTAAAACTGCCCCACAGGATTTCCTAGCCTGTAATCTTTACACGGGAGCAGATTGCCAGGTGTTTTCTCCCATGGAGCGGCTAGTGGGTTCAAAGTGCCCACCTTATGGTTAGCAGCCAAGTGCTTAACCACTGCGCCACCAAGGCTCCTTCTGACTCATTTGACAGCTGTGAAAGCGAGTTTTGTGTGATTCTGATAGAGCCTGTTTTCAGAATCTCCACTAGGGGGCTCCTTGGGTAGGTATTTTTCATTTCCTTAAAGCTTTAAAATCACCTTAGGAAGTGAGGGGTTGCCAACAATGAAGTATTTGTGTGAGTACAATTTCTAGCAGAGGGGTGGCTCATGTTGCTTGGTGAGGCTTCCGTTATTACTGGAAAACCCTAATTAATGGTGGAGGTGGGCATCACCTACACACAGATAACTCTGATTTTTCAGCTTGTTTGTTAGGGCTGGTTTCTCCTTCAATTAATAGGTGATGATCTGAGGATATTTCATGTCTCTCTGCCATCTAGTTGCAAAGCAAATGCCAGTGCTTTACGAGTATCAACAGAAATGACCTTATAATCTCAGCAATACCTGGTATTGTAGCACTTTTTTCCTCAAGTCTTCAGATACAGAATCATAAAGCTTAAAGTCTGAAAGTGGGAGTGTTACTCTCAAAGTCTGAAAGTGGGAGTGTTAAATGCAAAGTCTGAAAGCGGGAGTGTTAAACTCAAAGTCTGAAAGTGGGAAGCTTAATGTTTGAGAAAGAAAAAAAAAAAAAAATCCCTTCCGATGACAGTTAAGCCTTCGGTAGTTCTGAGTAACGATGCCCAGTTAAATTTCACACCACAGAAATGTATAGGACTCCAGAGGATTTTTCCATTCTTTAAAACTGGAAACAACAAGTAGCAGGATCAGAGTGTTTCTATTTTAGATATCTGTCATATCTCATCAAACACAGATTTAGTGAACTATTTGCTAATACTGTTGCTGAATGAACTGGGCTGTCCTTTTAAGAAGAAAGGAATTTGGACTCATTTCTGCTAGCTATATTTTCTGATATTTCTTCTTCCTTATTGATCCATGACACTTCTTTCTGAGCTGCCTGGAAAGGGTAGTGAAAATGTGGGTATTGTGGTTGCCATAGTAGGAGAGGAGTTGTTTCCAAGATACAGGGCCCTGCAAGAGGAAGGATGATTGAAGAAGAGGTCTCACCTGTACTCTTATAAAGCGGGGTCTGGCATAAGCAGGCAGGTAATCAGCAACGTGCTTAAAGAGTTTCTTTCCATCAAATTCATGGTCCTCCTTCATCTTGATCGAGCCCATGCCAATTCGACCCTCATGACCTAGAAATAAAGTGAGGAAAAAAAGAGCTATTTTCTATTTATTTATCTACGATGATTTGCTAGTTCAAAGAACTGAACTTGAACAATGTTATGGCATCAGTTGCTTTTAGACAGGTGGAATTTTTATTTCAAATATATATTGAATTTATTCTAAAGTGAATATACTGTTAATAATATGTATACATTGATTGAATTTTTAGTTATATACCAGGCCCTATACTAAGTGTGTTTTATAGGTTATCTCATTTAATCCTCACAACAACCCTATAAAGAGGTAC
>NW_004444097.1:5857509-5858949 GCF_000243295.1 Trichechus manatus latirostris | reverse complement strand
CCTGAACTACTTAGCTGTAATCAGAGAGGGGGAAGGAGCCAGCCTTCCTCATCTGGGCCCCAGCTTTTGAAATCCCTCCCATGGTGACTGTGTGTTTACCAATGGCTCTAAAGAAGGCAAAAAAACAAAAGGAAAAATGAAAAGAAAGGAAAAGCACCTGCCTGTGGTTTGCTTCTTATCTAAGGGAGGGGGGAAGGGCACCAGATCCCCTTCCTGTAGGGGTCCTTGGTAGCTATCCCAAAGGCACCTGTCTCAGGAATCTCGAATGTCTCCAATAAGCTCCTTTTAATTTTATTTTTATTATTTCAATATATAATAGTTTATTAAACTATTTAGAGTTAAGGCAGGGACTTGATGCAACAGAAAATCTTTAGTGTCAACTGGCTCCTTTCTTCTTGCTCTGGCAGTGGCAATGCCCGACTGAGAGACAATGGGCCTGCTGGGTCAGAGGGCTTTTCCCCAACTCCCAGAGGTTGGCTTGGGGCTAGTTCAGCTCTAAGGGGAAGATTCTGGTCTACAGCAGCTGTGGGTTAGGTCTAAAGATCAGCTCTGGCCAGAGGTTCTCCAGAGATGCAGTCCCCAGTAGGTAGTTATAAAAGGAGCCCCAGTGGTGCAATGGTTAAGTGCTCGGCTGCTAACCGAAAGGTTGGTAATTTGAACCTACCCATCAGCTCTGCTGGAGAAAAGACCTGATGATCTACTCTCATAAAGATTACAGCCTAGAAAACCCTAGGTAGATCTGTCACATTTCTAGAATGGTCTTTGTGGATGGGAGGCCAGACAGCAACAAGTTTGGCATTGACAATCACAGATCTGAGCGTAGGGAGGGACTTTAGAGTTCATCTCTAACTGTTCACAGATGCAAGAACGCTTACAGGATCCTGGACAGACATACAGCCTCTCTTTACAAGCCCCAGGTAGTGGGGCACTCCCTACCTCAGGAGAGACTATTCTCTTTTTGGTCCCTCTGGTCACAGGAAAATTCTCAGGCTAAAAGTTGCTTCCTGGTCATTTCAACCCATTGGTTTTAGTTCTGATCTCTGGAGCAATGTGGAGCACACCTGTTCCTTGCTCTACTTGACTAACTTTCGATCATTTGAGGGCCATTAGCCACCTCTTCTTGGTTCTGTTATCAGTGTCTCCCAAACCTTGCGGCTGTCAGACTTGAGAATTAAAAAAAAGACATGCAGTTTCTGAGTCCAAATGCCAGAAATTCTGACCTATTAGATCTGAGCTTTAAAAGTTTCCTAGATGATTCCAACGATAGGCCAGATTTTTGGAACCAATGGTCTTCAGTGCTTCTCAGACTTTAGTTTTCTTTTTTTTTTTAATTGTGCTAAAATATACATAAAACTTATCATTTTAACCATTTAAAAATCTACAATTCAGTAACTTTACTACATTCATGAAGTTGTGCAACCATCATCACCATATCACCAT
>NW_004444097.1:5851444-5852532 GCF_000243295.1 Trichechus manatus latirostris | reverse complement strand
CTTAACCATTTGTGCCACTCAGGGACTCCCAGGCAAAGATATGGACCTAGATAATAAAATGTGATATTTCAATCTCACCACATGAAAGATAATACACAGAATGATGTTCTAATTTTTAAAATACAGCCTTGGCTTAAGAAAGGCACCAAAAATCAGAAATAAATCTCAGTTACTTTTTGTTGTGTTTATGCCTCTCATTTTTCTCATTCACTAACTTCAGTTGCTATTTAATTCAAGTAGTGAACTTCTATTTAAGAAAATTCCAAGGTCTCGTGGCAACAAAAATGTTTTTAACAAGAGAGAAATATAATCATGATTTAATTACAGATAGATATAATGTTAACATCCAGCCAGGTGCTATTTTTTGTTTAATAAAAAGTTAAAATTTGTTTTACATTGAAAAAATTCCTTAGATCTCCCAGAAGTATCTTCTTAATAACATGAAGGTAGCATAAAATAACGATATGGATCCTGAATCATGGGATATTAGAGATGGAAGGAACATTGAGGTATCCCCACTTCATAGGTAAAAGTATTGAGGTCAAGAAAGTTTACCTGACTTGATAAGACAGAGGCAGACGTGAGCTAGGAGCTCAGTTCTCATTTATACTCCTTGCTCCTTCTACACAGTCAGGCAATTTCCCTCCCTTCCTCTGTCCTTCCCTACCTGCCTGCAACAAATAATTATGTGCGTCAGGCACTGCACTAAGCTGGGGGAAGGGGTGAACAAGCCAGATACAGGGCCTGTTCTCAGAGAGTTTACATTGGAAGGAAGTCAAATTAAACAATTAAAAGTGTCATGAAGCTGGAAGACCGTGCTGTTGTAGATAATTAATATCATGGTCTATTACAGTGACTTTCAAATGTCATTGTGCTGACCTGGGAGCTCTGTGATGGGAAACTACCTGGTTGGGGATGGAGGGTGGGCCGGAGGGGAGGAGGTGGGACTCTCAACCCCTCCCAACTTCAAGTAGATCAGCTCCACATCAATTTGCACTCAACTTTATCTGAAGACAAGTCCCATGATTGGAGACAGTGTGAGCATGTCTGTCTGTCCTAAAAGTGACCATTAAAAATGGAGGATAAGC
>NW_004444097.1:5848892-5850259 GCF_000243295.1 Trichechus manatus latirostris | reverse complement strand
GACCACACATTTGTAATTCTTTCAATGCTAATCTTTTACTAAATAATTATTTACATACATAATCAGACAAATGCACAGCACTTTCAGCTTAAAAGTAAAGATCACCTAAAGCTAACTATAGTTTTAAAACCATAATTACATATCCTTTTCTACAAAATGCTTACCTCAAACGCAAGAAGTTGTTCATTGTAATTGAAATTATAATTAGGTTACATGTAGTGGTAAACTGACACCTTTTGGCATTTCTGTAACTATTTATGAGGGCACTAAATAAAGCTCTTTTTTTCAATTCTGATAAATTTACCATGTATTCATTTTAGCAATAGTATCTTAGTCCTTAAAAGCCAAAATAAGAAAAGGCACAGGTTAATTTAACAAAAGTCCACTGTACCTTTGGGAACTTTGATGCAATATCCATTTCCATCTCGGACAGGCTCATCTTTCTCCACATCATATTTAATCAGCTCATAAGTTACAAATTTCTAGCAAAATTAAAATACGTAATTTTGAGTGCAGATTGTCACAATTTTTTTCTTTTTTTTGTTGTATATAAATACATACAATTAGGTACATAAAGTACACCAATCTTAAGTTTACAACTTGATGAATTTTTACATACATATAAACCAAAACCAAACCAGTTGCCATTGAGTTGATTCCGACTCATAGTGACCCTGTAGGACAGAGAACTGCTCCCTATGGTTTCCAAGGCTGTAAATCTTTACGGGAGAAGACTGCCACATCTTTCTTCCACAGAGTGGCTGGTGGGTTTGAACCGCCAACCTTTCAGTTAGCAACTGAGCGCTTAACCACTGTGCCACCAGGGCCACGTAACTACCACCCAGATCCAGATATAAAACAGTTAATTACCCTAAAGAGTGTCTGTGATATTCATGTTGGTGTGTGTATCAGTGGTTTGTTATTTTTTTATTGCTATGCAGTTTTTCCTTATATGAATATACTACAATTTATTTATTTATTCTCCTGTTAATGGGCGTTTGGGTTATTTCTAGTCTGGGATTATTATAAATAAAATTGCTAGGAATATTCTCATACATGTCTTTCAGTGAGCATATCAGAAATGGGTTTTTAAAATCTTGTATAACCTTATATTAATATGATACTTATTTCCAGCGACATGTTCTCATATACATATATACATATATATATTCCCTTGATATTCTGCTGAAAAGATTTGTCTAATTGTGTGAAATATACAGTAATAAAACATTTGCCATTTCTACAGTCTTCACATGTACAGTTCAGTGACATTATGTTCATCATGTTGTTCAACCATCAACATTAATCATACCAAATTTTTCTGTCACCCTTATCTTTAATATATTTAAGGATCAATGGTATAATTA
>NW_004444097.1:5845693-5847220 GCF_000243295.1 Trichechus manatus latirostris | reverse complement strand
GTGGAGATGCAGGTTAGCCTGGGAGCTCCAGCATGGCTGGCTGCTGTGTGGTCAGGCAGGATGCATTGCCCAGAGGCATGATGATGGCAGTGACTGCTCAAGCCAGTGGAGGCTCAGCACTCTCTGAATATTCCTGGAATTCTGCAGAACAGTTGGTCATCTGGAAGACTGACTGCTCAAGCACTAAAAAGGCAAACAGACCGTGCAGAGATTCCAGGTCATAAAATGACTGGGAGGGTGAAGAGACTGCTATGTGAGCTGGCTTAAAAATAAGAAATCTCTTCCTCATGGAATTATTAAGTGAAGATAGATGTTCCCCAGTTCCTGGAACTGGGATGCACCCCAGGTCTCTTGAAGGTCTAGGACAGTGGTTCTTAATCCTGGTGCACAGCTTTTAAAAAAGCCCTCACCTCAGGACAACTGAACCCAAAGCTCAAGGGGTAGGGTCCTTCACCTGAGTATATAAAAAGCTCCTAGGTGATTCTGATGCACAAGACCACTAAAGGGAAATACTATATTTCACAGTGCACAGTAACCTTCAGATGCTGAAATGGAGACCTAAGGAACATAAAATCCAACCAATTGCCATCAAGTCGATTCCGACTCATAGCAACCCTATAGGACAGAGTAGAACCCACAGGGCTTTTAAGAATGTCATCTTTATGGATGCAGGCTGCCACATCTTTCTCCTATGGAACAGCTGGTGTGTTCAAACCACCGACCTTTTGGTTAGCAGCCGAGCGCTTAACCACTGCACCACCAGGGCTTGTTAAGGAACGTAAGAATATGTTTTTATCACATACAAGTAATAATGGCATCAAAAAGACCACATAAGTTGCAGATAGCAAGGCATAATGGGTTGTGATTAACAAAAATTAAAGATTTTTATATTGGAGGACCCTGACTTTTTGAAGTCATTGTTACAGAGAATGAGCAAAACCTCTCTTTGTGATACTACCAGACATAGCATCAGTTGGAGGGACCGCGGCTCTGATGCTGCAAGATATTCTGATAATAACATCATCATGAAGTAGCTTTAAAGAAATCTCTGTATTCTGAAAACTGGCTATATAAATCCTCTCATTTTTCAATGTACTTACTCTTTGTAGACAGTTTACTCTTCCAACAGCACCAACTTTTCTTGTATAATTCATAAATCCAATGTTTCCTTCAGTGGAAGCATAGAACTCATAAACATGAATGTCCCCAAATCTCTTGACGAATTCTGTCCAAACATCTCCTCGCAAGCCATTTCCGATTGCCAGTCTCACTTTATGATCACGATCATTTGGTTTCTGTGGTAGAGGGAGAAGAAGTAGATCACGTTGAAAATATAAATCTGTACTTACATGTTAATAATTGGTTGACATTCAACCATTTCAGGAGGTAGCATATGATCAGAACTGTTGATACTGAAGGAAGAGGTTCCAAGCTGCACTGAAGGGAACGGTGAAAAACGAGGCTCCAGAATCGAGTGAACACCAACTGAAATGTTTCAACAAACGGATGCAGCACTGGAAGCGCCCA
>NW_004444097.1:5843079-5843879 GCF_000243295.1 Trichechus manatus latirostris | reverse complement strand
ATAACACCGATTGTGAAGATGGCGCAGGACCAGACAGTGTTTTGTTCTGTTGTACGCAGGGTCGCTATGAGTCAGAACTGACTTGACGGCACCTAACAATAACAGCAACAACAACAATTACCTTTGTATTTTTCCATATTACTTTGGTTACAAATTCACCTTAGTGCATGACTTTTCTGGCACCCACACACATACTCATGGGACCCCCACAGCCCTCTCCCACACACACGCAGTGTGGTCTGACAGCTAGAACTCTGATTTAATATCCAGATTTTTAAGGGAGAAGATGAGACAATCGGATAGAACTAGGTAATGTCAACATTTAATCCATATCCAATCTAAAGTTAGAATGATGTGTTAACAGTTTTCTTGATGGGCTGGTGAATCTCAGTGAATTTCCAGAAAGGAGGGGCCGCGCAGGAAAGACTTGATGCCATCTATAACCAGTAGGACTCTGGGAAGCACCTATTTTCACCTGACAACAACGAAGAAAACTGAGAACATAGTCCAATGAAAGAGGGAACCATTTTCTACAAAGGCATTAAAGAGCAATAATGTTAGGGCCTGGAGGGCCCAGAGAGAATCTTGATCATTTCCTCATTTAACAGATGGATTTAGAGGTCACAAGATATGTCAGAGGCTGAATCAAGACAATAAAACTTCCCAAGGAGATAGGAAGGGGAAGAGAGGGTGGAAACTGGCTCCCAGTTGCCTCAGGTGGCCTGGGAAGAATATGCATTGCCATAAGTAAAAATCACAAAGGAAAAGCTGTTTTGAGTGTAAGGACTGAAAGGAGAGTT
>NW_004444097.1:5834046-5840777 GCF_000243295.1 Trichechus manatus latirostris | reverse complement strand
GTAATCCCTGCAGTAAAAGAAATGACCTTCACCGGGAAATCTTCAACTTCCCTGTTCAATGGTTAATGGCTGAGACATCTGCACAAGGGCAGGACTTCAGGTGCAGGTGGCTGAAAGTTTCTTGGGTGTGCAGGAAGCAGGCCAGCCTCACAGGTGCAACTGTCACCTGTGGGCCGGCAGGTAGCTGGGCCAGTAATCACAATAACCTGAGCTCAGTTTTCATCACACAAGCGAGTGATCTTATTACACCAGCAGAAGGGATTAAGGCTGTAGGCTAAAACTGTTTGTGAACACAAACCAAGAGATCCTGGAGCCTTCTTAGATGTCTAGTTGTCACCTAAGCTTGCATTCCCCAGTGGCTGAGAATACTACTTGGTTTTTCCCATCCCGTAAGAGAAACAGTTTCTCCCCATCTCCAAAGCCACTCCTCAAGAGAAACTGCTTTTTAGGCCAAAGGTCACCTGCTTTATCTTTAATAAGGATCAAATCTTTTGTTCACTTAGAGCTAAGGTGTAACACACAAACACATCTGGGGGACTTAAATCCACACTGAAATTTAATGACTAATGAAGGACAAGAGGCCAGGCATCCAGAGGGGAATGTAGAGCACCAGAATTAGAGTAAGAAAAAACTTTTGCTTATGCTTTGTGTCAGGCACTTGGCCTGTATCATGTTACTTACATTTCAAAAGAACTCTACCAAAATGCGATAGGGAATAAAGTATTTGCCTCATATTACTGTTGAGGGCATGGAGTCACGGAAAGCTTAAAATAATTTGCCGAAGATCACACAGGTAGCAAAACAGGGCTCCAAAATGAAGGCTGAGAGACTGGAGGTGCTGAATACAGCTGAGGGTTAGGCAAGGTGTCAGACTTGAAAATAGGTTTGTTTGAACGTTTGTATGAGTAGCAGCAAATCTGCCAATCCCCTCCCTACCCTTGTAGGAAATAGGAGGTTTATTCTCTGAAAGACCTAGAGAATCTTTGGACTCAAGGACCCCAACAGCAGAGAAGGGCAGGCTGAGGCACTAAAAACAGAGATTGAGCAAATGCCTTAATACCGACCAGGGAGACTCCCAGCTCCCCTTCCCTGCACAGCTCCCAAAAACCCAGTAGCCAGGTTTATGCTTGCAGGCAGGAGACTGGAGGAGGGTCATTCTTGCCTGAGCAGGGCAGATGCCAGGCTGGCCCAAGGGCCCAAGGCGGCCAAGAGCTCAAGGAACTAGGAAACAGAAGCTGAAGAGACAAGGAACACAGGAAGCAGAGTTGCCTCATCTCAAAGGGTAGTGCCATGACCTCTGGGGTCTCAAGGGGTGGGACCACATCCTCCTAGGTTTCAGAGTCAGATCTTCACCAACTTCACCAACTGGAATGTGGGACTGCCATTCACAAGTATCAGCAGGGTGGGGCCACATCCGCTGCACAAAGCTGAGGGGGCAGGGCTGCCATGCCCAAAGGGCAGAAGAACAGGGTCTGGTAGGGGCCAAGGAAGTAGGGTCACCACTCAGGCAGACTAGGAGAATGGGTCCACTCAAATCTGAGGGAGCAGAGTTGCTATCCCAGTGGGCCTAGAAGGTGGAGCTGAAGCCTAGGGTTGAGGGGCCTCCACCCGGAATCTGGAGAGTGTGGCCAACACCTAGATTCTGGAGGACAGGGCCATTGCCTAAATGGTCTCAGAGAACAGTAGATTATTTTCAAGCCTTGAGAGCTAATGTAATGTGTTCTGCTGATTTGTCTAGTGCCTGTTATCCCTTCTTTCCCTCCAATTTCTCCCATTTGTAAGGAAACGTCTAGCTCGTGCTTGTTCCACTATTATACTTTGGAAGCAGATAACTTGTATTCTAGATTTCACAGATGAAGAGGAATTTTGTCCCAGGATGGAATCTGGACTTGGAGTTGATATAAGACTTTTGGGATGATACAATGGGGTTAAAGTGTTTTACATGTGGCAAGGACATGAATTTTGGGGGGCCAAAGGGTGGCATGTCATGGATTGAATTATGTCCTCCCCCAAAATACGTGTCAACTTGGCTAGGCCATGATTCCCAGTTTTGTGTGATTGTCTACCGTACTGTGATCTGATATGCTTATCCTACATGTTATAAATCCTAACCTCTATAATGTTAATGAGGCAGGATTAGAGACAGTTATGTTAATGAGGGAGGACTCAAACTACAGGATTAGGTTGTATCTTGAGTCAATCTCATTTGAGATATAAAAGTGAGAATTCAGCAGAGAGGAGAGGGACCTTCTACCACCTAGAAAGAAGAGCTGGGAGCAGAGTGCATCCTTTGGACTTGGGGTCCCTATGCTGAGAAGCTCCTAGACCAGGGGAAGGTTGACGACAAGAACATTCTCCCAGAGCTAACGAGGGAGAAAGCCTTCCTTTAGAGTTGAATTTGGACTTCTAGCCTCCTAAACTGTGAGAGAATAAACTTCTGTTTGTTAAAGCTATCCACTTGTGGTCTTTCTATTGTAGCAGCACTAGATAACTAAGACACAGTATAAGCATTTAATTTAGAAATACAGAGTTCAAATAAGAAGAAACCACTCCAAGACTTAAAAGTGTCAGCCTCTGGGTGGTAAGCTAGGAGAAGGGGTAGGGACAAATGAGTGACATCAATAGCATTCTTCATTTAAAAGCCTTTCAGGACTATTTGATTCTTAAACTATGTGTGTGTCACTATTATTATTATTTTTTAATTACGGAAAAGCGTGCTCTCTGAAATCACATAGATCTGTATTTATGTATTCTAGAAAAGCCATCTCCTACCTCACTTTTCCTCATACAGCTCTTCAGTGGTGCTTTGCCACTTTCACATTTAAGTCTCAGCATAGGAGAGCCTTTGTTGGACACCTGGCCCCAGCCCGCCAATCTGTCTCATTTTCTGTCACGCTGTTTGCAGTTCCCAATTTATCAGGTTCTTCATTCCAGGGTTAGGCACAGGCTGTTCCAGCTAACCATAGCCCTTCTTTCCCTGGAAAATGTCTCTGCACCCTTGAAAATTCACCTTATCTGGCAAACCTTTCTTGATTCTGCTCTCCTCCCCACTTTCCTCTGGTCTGCCCTGTCCTGGCCTCACAGATCAAACTGGTCACTCTCCACTCTGTGCTGCTACATACCGCTCCCTTCTCTTTTCTGCCTGCATGAAGGTCATGTGAAGACAGAAATTTTAAACTGGAAGGGACCTCAGAGGTTATCTAACTTTGCAAGGAAGGTAGACATCTCTAGGGAGGTAAGTTGAGTCTAAGGCTCAACTCAACTGTTCAAGGGTTCTGAGCTATCTTATTTCCCCTTCTAAATATTATATGACTTCTGTGTGTGGTCCCTGAAACTCTTTTCTGGTTCCTTTTTCTTCTTCCTTCCCCTCCTCTCACCTGGGTCACATTCCCAACGGGTGGCATAAAGCTTCCTTTATATCCCTTGCTGTAGCTGCAGTCCCTAATTAGAGTAGGGAAACAAGCAGTTTTAGCAATATCCTGTTTCAATAAATAATTTTCTTAAATGACATTGCTTTACTAGGCAACCACACAAACAGCATGGGAGCTGTCAACTGCACACCACACAAAATGAACCAGATGGGGCCATGACCAAGGAGCTGGCCTTTCTAAGTGGTGCTCTGGAAGCTAAGGCCCAAATGAAGACAGATAACACAGATAAAGGATATTCAACCATAATCCTGTAAAAACCATTTTCAGTCAATAGTTTTGCTATCCAACCTCTATTCATCTTAGATCAACATGCTTCACTGACTAATTTGAATTTCTTCTCTTATTTCTTCCCTCGTGTATGTGAGACAGAATTTTTACTGATTCATTCAACAAATATATATTGGGCTATATGAGCTATACACCGTTAGGCACTGAAAATAATAATAATGGCTATCGTTTGTTGAACATTTACTAAATTACTAAATGCAAGGTAGTCTGCTAACTGCTTTATGTGTATCATTTTATAGTCCCCCTATGTGGTAGGTACAATTATTTTCCCTGTTGGCTGGGGGGAAACTGAGATTTAAAGAGGTTAACTATCTTGCTTAAGTTGCAGAATCAGGATTCAGGTCTGCTGACTCCAGAGTTCATGCTCTTAACCACCACATTAAATCCACTGAGCCAAATCTGAACTATTGGTCTAAGGGTGGCTGGGGGTATCCCTCCATAGACCTCTGCTATGCCAAAGGAGCCCCTGAATATGGTTAAAAAGATGAAAGAAGAGTAGCAGCCTCTGCTTCCCCAACATTGGTCCCAGATTTTATTGATGAGCTTTGCTGTCTATAGATGGGTGTCATTTCGTTTAACTGCTCAACTAAGGTGAAACTCGCCTCCCTGATATTCAGTGCTTTGAGGGTGGTGGTGGTGTTAGCCCCTCCAGGGAGAGTCTATTCTTCTAGGCTGAGAAAGAGATGAGAAAGTTCCTAATTACATTGACCCAGAAGTCTTCCACTATCAGTCCTAGTTTTTATCCACTTTTGTTTGGACGTCCTTCTGACAAATCTTTCTTTAGGCTCCCTTTAAGTCCATATAATTTGGGCTCCCTATGCTTTTTAAACCATTTAACTAGAGATTTTTTTGAAGTAACTTTGGTCATTCCTTACAATTCTTATAAGCATTCTCCAGACAAAGCAGAATTCAAGAGTGGAGGGAAGCAAGGGCAAACTAGATTCGGAGTCATCCATGAATTCTACACCAAATCTTCATGAAAAAAAATTTTTGTTAAACAAAGGCATTTTACTTTGATTTCAAGAAGTTTTTTTCTTACTCATGAGCCTAAAATTACTTGACCCAAAACTGATCTTGCCTGCAGCTTTGCTGGCCTTTTTTCATCCCAGATTACTAATTAACTCTGAAGCATGCTGTTATGGATTGAATTGTATCCCGGAAAAATATGTGCCAACTTGGCTAGGCCATGATTCTCAGTATTGTGTGATTGTTCACCATTTTGTGATTTGAGGTGATTTTCCTATGTATTGTAAATCCTACCTGTATGATGTTAATGAGGCAGGAATTAGAGGCAGTTATGTTAATGAGTTATGTTAATCTACAGGATTAGGTTGTATCTTGGGTCAATCTCTTTTGAGATATAAACGAGAGAAGGGAGCAGAGAGACATGGAGACCTCCTACCACCAAGAAAGCTGTGCCAGGAGCACAGCATGTCCTTTGGACCCAGGGTCCCTGCTCTGAGAAGCTCCTAGACCAGGGGAAGATTGATGACAAGGACCTTCCTCCAGAGCTGACAGAGAGAGAAAGCCTTCTCCTGGAGCTGGCACCCTGAATTCGAACTTCTAACCTACTAGACTGTGAGAGAATAAATTTCTGTTTGTTAAAGCCATTCACTTGTGGTATTTCTGTTGTAGCAGCACTAGATCACTAAGACACATGGTTAAATTTGTTTTTTTTCCCTGCTCAAAGAGAACAGTCAATAACAAACCCATTACATCATGATTTAATGAAAAAGACTGTGAGCTTCCTTAATTTTAATTTCAAGAGGTCTCATAACTACATATCGGTAAATAGTCAAATTTCAGGAGTAACTTTCTAATGTTAACTCGGTAACTACTTAAACACTTCATCACCATGGAAACTTGTGTTCACTGAGGAAAAATTATGTAAGTCTCTGTGAAATTTCCATTCTCTGGAAGTGGTTTCCTTTTGCAGGAGGAGAACATTGCCCCAATTTGAAAATTGTTTATTAAATAATAGAGCAATCAAATATTGTGATGTTCTTTTGAATTAATACAAGATTTTATTTTTAACACCATAAAATATTTTGAAGATGTAAAACACTGAACTTGTCTTTGTTTTTCAGCATCTTTCTGTGAGAACACTAAGAGAAAAGGTATATGTGTATGCGTGTGTGTGAGACAGAGTGTGTCAGCCCTGAAGAGAGCTACACACAAACATGTTTGTTTTCCTCAAGTCCAAACGTGGCTCGCGTTAGAACTAATAGAAACAACACACACTCCCCAGGAGATTTCTAACTGACAAAGTGGTGCCTTTATGGTAGTGAAGAAAAGCCGAACAGCAGGGCCTCATATGGATTTCTGGGTTTTAATAGAAAGGCATGCAATCTTGTGGACCAGGTGCAATACCAATGTGAAGAAAATTCAATAATGACATCAACAGGAATTGCTGTGGAAAAAATTCCAACCCAGCTCACAGCTAATTATGACCTTTGGTCAGGAATCTGTGGCGTCTGCCAAAAAAATCAGAATAATTTGTGCCAAGTACAAACATTACCTCCCTCAATTTAATTACACATTTTTCAGGGGCAAGAATTTAGAGGTTCATTCACTTAGCAAAATTTGTAGAGTGGCTACAATGTGCCAGATATGGCTCTTGAGGCCGGGGATGTGGTAGTGAAAAAAAGTCCCTGCTCGAATGGAGCTTTCATTTAACTGGGGGAGACAGACATATAGATAAATAGACAGACATACAGACCTGGACTACGTCAGGAGTGATAAGTGCCATGAAAAGCAGTAATGATACGGATAATGAGGGGTAGGGTGATGCATTTGATAATTAGTAGGAGCAGCCTCTCTGATGAGGTGACATCTAGGTACTGATTGAATGAAGTGGGAGTGAACCATGTAGACTGATAACCAGGGAAGAGCATATTATACCTCTTTCTATGCCACACAGCAGCTGGTACTGTAAATTGAACATTTAAGAAAAAAAAAAAACAGTTGCTATGGAGTTGATTCCAACTCATGGTGACCTCACGTGTGTCAGAG
>NW_004444097.1:5830839-5832640 GCF_000243295.1 Trichechus manatus latirostris | reverse complement strand
TATTACACACAGCACAAAAATGAATAAGACATGGTTTTATCATATAGGAGCTTCCAATCTAGTAGACAGGAGACACAAAATAGTCATTCTAAATACAAGGCAGCATGCAGTAAGAGGTTCAGATGAGGCCCTAAGGGAGTGGTGTGTGTGTGTGTGTGTGTGTGTGTAGATTAATTCTGCTTGGGGCAAGAGCTGAGAAAGACATTCTGGAATAGGTAGGATTTGAGTTAAGTCTTGAGAAATGAATATGGATAAACATACAGGAAAATAGCCAAAGTTTGTATTACTTTTCCTTATTAGTAGATGTGAATGTATAAATGTGTACTGGCCTCCAATTCTTGTTGAAAGAAAAGGCTAACCTTTCAGGATACATCCATGTAATCCAATCAAAAGTGCAGAACTATGGTACAAGGGCAGAGTGATATACATGACATCATCTTCCTCAATCCCACTTGCCACAGCCAGGCCAGTTCCATACCATATGCGGTGATGAGTGATCCTTGCTGCTTTTGGGAGACCTTTGCAAAGATACAAGAGAAGTCATGAATGAGCCAAGATTGGCCACTCATAGACATGCAGTCTGGGAGAGAAATCTGGTTTAGGAAGATTAATCATCCTGTGTTTAGACAATTGCATAGTGGAGCTTCATGATCAGTAAGACCAGGAGTCAGCAATTTTTTTTCTGTAAAGGACCAGAAAGTAAATGCTTTAGGCTTTGAGACCACTCAACTCTGGTGTAGCATGCAAGCAGCCACAGACATACATAAATCAGTGAGCATTGCTGTGTTCCAATAAAACTTTATTTACAAAATCAAGTGGAGGGCTGTATTTGGCCCACAGCCCATAGTTTACTGACTCCTGAGTTAGACAGTTATTACAGTAGTAATCTGAAGAGAAAGGGAGCGAAAGGAATGAATGGTTATTGAATTTCTGCTCTGAATTTTAGCCTTTGAAAGATATGTTTAAATATTTCATTTAATCCTTCTAACAACTTTATGAGGTAAGTAGAATTATATTCTCCAATCCACAGATGAGAGGGCTAAGAGATTAAATGACTTGGTATCATCAGTCACACAGCTGTAAGCAGCTGTGCTTTCTTCTCTCTCACCAGGCTCCAAGTGTTCTGAGGGATTAGGATGGCATAACAGCAGTGGGATGAAAAGAAAAGGAGAGATTCAAGGTACATTTTGAAGACAGAAAAAATTGGATCTGGTGACTGACTTGGTAGGAGGGAATGAATAAAGAAGATGTAAGAGCCAAAACATGACTCTACACCTTGAGGCTCTAGTCCCTGGAAGAGTTCTTTAGAGACCTGGGGAGCCTGGGAGGATGTGAGGGATGGGGGGTTAGATCATGAGTTCAGTTTTGTTCATTATGATTTTGACAGAATGTTCAGAAATGCCAAGATCTTGTGGGAAACAGAAGGAAGACTGTACTGGGTGGAACTGGGGTTAGGTTGTGGAGTCAAGACAGAGGCTTGGGCAAGGAGTGGAGGGCCAGTAAGGGAAGGTCTTGACCATCAGACTGAGGAGTTCAGTCTTAGCCCAAAAGGGTGACTGTAGACTCTTCAAGCCCAACTTCAGGGTCGATGAGTTTAAATTCAGGTAAAATATTCAAATTTATTGAAAAGACAGTAGGCTACCTGTAATTGTTTGAAATGATAGAATGGAGAGAAAAATGTATGCAGGTACTTAAGGAAAAGATAGGAAACTTCAAAGGCTTTTGGGCTTGGAATGGGCCATCTTAAGCCAAGTCCCCCAGTTATTGGGGGCAATAGTCAGGCTCCTTTGTGTTCTACTTT
>NW_004444097.1:5818880-5830574 GCF_000243295.1 Trichechus manatus latirostris | reverse complement strand
AAATGTGCAGACTGTTATTTACTTTGTTTCCCCCCACTTAACAATGTACCTTGAAGATCTGTCCATATTTGTACACAGAGATTTCCCTCATTTTCTCATTCATTTTTTCTTTCTCTCTTGCAGCTCCAGCAAGTCCTTTGTAGGAGTAGGTCTTTATTTAGTTACACTATTTTGCATTTCAAATAATGCTGCAGTGAATAACCTTCTGGATATGTCACTTCACACCTATGAATAATGCTACATCTATAAGGTAAGGTTGCTGGGTCAAAAGGTATGTCTCTGTAATTTTGATAGACTGCCACACTGGCAGTCATAAGGCTGTCCGCGTTCACTCTTCCATCAGCAATATATGAGTGTGTCTGTTTCCTCATAGCCTTGCCAAAGTATAATCTCAAACTGTGAGATTTTTGTCAATCTGAAAGATAAATAACGGTATCTTGGTGTATTTTTTAGTATGTTCTTCTCTTATTATGAGTGAGGTTTGATCCATTTATATTTTCTTATTTCTAATTTACATACTTTTTTGTAAGGCATCCTATTGTTATGTATATGCTTATATCGTGTCCCGTGGAAGGGCAGGTTAGTTGGGTAGGGCATGGAGTCCTGCAAAGGGGCTGGAGTTAGAGTTTAAGACCTGAGTGGATAAACTGGCTTTGTGAAGAGGAAGATGGTTCTCTGCAGGCTTAGATCCTTTGATACTAGATAGCATCTCAGCCAGGTATTGCTCATATTACAGCAATTAGTTATAAGGCAAAGCAGTGTGGCCAGCAAACTACCATCACTGTAAACATAGTTCAAAATTTGTTTTATTTCAACAGTGGGCCAGTGGCACTGTGTTAGTATTAATGCCCTATTCTACACTAATATTAAGAAATAGAAGAAAGCATCAATAAATCAATTGTACTCACCATGGAAAAGAATCATCCGAATAGTGAGAAATTTGAATTATATTTTTGAAAAAGAAATGCACATTTTTGTTGCTTTGAAGTACTTTCAGAAACTTCCTAACTTAAGAACATTTGTTAATTATTATATAATTTTATGTTAATGATTGCCTTTGAGGAACAGGGAAAACATTTTGTTCTCTAATTACTTAAACAAGTTCTTTTCATTAATTTTACAGAGTAACTTAGCAAATATTTTATTTAGAGATAAAGAATAAGTAAAATAAACATCAACCCAACTGTCTTCCAATTAAACATAAATTCTGAATTATGGGATTAAATTAGGGAGGGTTGTCCATTCTCTTTTTCTCCCTAAAATGGGGTTTATATTTGACTATCAAACTATGGAGTATGAATAAATTTTACACGTTTATTCACTATTAAGACTAGGACTTCCCACACTAGCCAAGAACTCATTTTATCTCAATCATTTCACAAATCAAAGTCTCCAATTTCAATCTTACCATCCTATTCAGAAGAGGATAAAAGTCTTCTATACTAAGGTAGCGTCTGTATGTAGTGGAAACACTTTGATTTGTTATGTCATTCTGCCATTCTGTAGGCATGGCAATAAACAACTTTTGAAAAAAAAACAAATAGAGATTATGGTTTGGGAATCAGCTTTAATATATCATTCCCTGCCCCCCCCATTCCCCAATTTACTTAAAGAAAATATTTTAGCAAAACTGACTGTATGAAAGAAGTCGACATTTATATTACACTCAGGGACAGAGACTGGGAGATCAGATGGGTGTTGACTGCCTAGAGGTGAAGGAGACAGTACTTGTCAGCCAATGCTGAGATAAAGGGCTCAAAGAACCTTTAATCTTATCTACAATGTTTGATTTTTTTACAAGAAGAATGCACTCATGTATTACTGCTTATGTTAAATTAAAACTATAATCAAAAGAGATAAAAGACTCATATTCAATTTCCCAATATTAATAATAATATAATAATATGTTGGGGCTGGAGTTCCTGGGTGGTGCAAATGGTTAATGCACTTGGCTGCTAACCCAGTGGTTGGAGGTGCAAATCTACCCAGAGACACTCTGGAATAAAGGTCTGGTGATCTATGTCTGAAAAATCAGGCACTGAAAACCCTAAGGAGCACAATTCTACTCTGACACACATGAGATTGTCATGAGTCAGAGTCGGCTTGACGGCAACTGGTTATGTTGGGGCTGGCTTCCTGTATTCTTCAGGCTGCATACTATTACAATTGGGTAACATTTTCCCTGGCTTAGAGTAGGTAGACAATAAATATCTGTTAAATGAATGAACTAAGAGGTATTATGCAGAGTGGTCAATTGCATGAGCTATGAAGTCAGCCTACCAAGATAAATCCTGATGCTTCTTTTCTTATTTTGGGAAGGTCCTTAACGTCTCTAATCATCAGTCCCTGAAACTGTAAAATGAGACTAAGAATAGTACCAATCTCAAGCAGCGGTGAGGGAATTGCCTGAACAAATGCAATAAAGCTCCTAGCATAATGTTTGGCACATACTACCCTTAATATTGCCTATTCCAGATCTAACCATGTTGGGAGGCTTCTAATGCCATTTACCATATTTCATTAATTCTAAGATGTGCACTTTTTCACACTTAATATCTCTGAAATATTGATGTGTCTTAAAATGGACAAGTTGATATTAAATTGGCAGTGTTTTTTCTTTCTTGTGGCTCATAAAGTAATGGTGCAGCTTATAGTTGAAGGCATCCTAGATTTGATGAAATATGGTATTCTAGGTCTTGCACTAGAGCTGTCCCACATCCACAGCACCAGGTAGCTCCAAGTCAGTGTGCATAGGAAGAAAGATAGTAGCCAAAACATTTATATAAATATAAACCCAATATTGTCCTATAGTCTCCTCTGGTGTTCCATTTATACTTGATTCAAGAAGCTGGACTATATGAAGAACAGAGCATCAGGACTGCAGGAAGACTCATTAACAACCTGTGTTATGCAGATGACACAACCTTGCTTGCTGAAAGTGAAGAGGACTTGAAGCACTTACTGATGAAGATCAAAGATCACAGCCTTCAGTATGGATTACACCTCAACATAAAGAAAACAAAAATCCTCACAACTGGACCAATAAGCAACATCATGATAAAAAAGATTGAAGTTGTCAAGGATTTCATTTTACTTGGATCCACAATCAACACCCATGGAAGCAGCAGTCAATAAATCAAAAGACACATTGCATTGGGGAAATCTGCTGCAAAAGACCTCTTTAAAGTGTTGAAAAGCAAAGATATCTATCACCTTAAAGACTAAGGTGCATCTGACCCAAGCCATGGTATTTTCAACTGCATCATATGCATGCGAAAGCTAGACAATGAATAAGGAAGACAAAAGAAGAATTGACACCTTTGAATTGTGGTGTTGGCAAAGAATACTGAATATACCATGGACTGCCAAAAGAAGGAACACATCTGTCTTGGAAGAAATAAACCAGAATGCTCCTTAGAAGCAAGGATTGAGAGACTATGTCTTACATACTTTGGACATGTTGTCAGGAAGGATCAGTCCCTGGAGGACAACATGCTTGGTAAAATACAGGGTCAGCGAAAAAGAGGAAGACCCTCAATGAGATGGATTGACACAGTGGCTGCAACAATGGGCTCAAGCATAACTGACGGTAAGGATGGCGCAGGACTGGGCAGTGTTTTGTTCTGTAGTACACAGGGTCGCTATGAGTCAGAACTGCCTCGACAGCACCTAACAACAACAACAATACATTATATATAGACTCTGGATATAATATAGTCAAACTACAACAATTATTTAAAAACTTCTAACAATTTTAACAACAAAATTCTAACAAGAAACTCTAAATTCTAAGCATTCTAAAGAATTCTAACAAAAATTCTGACAAGAATTCTAGAATTCTAACAAAAATTCTAACAATTCAGTGTCAAATTTCATCCATTACTTTATTTTTTGGAGTTCTTGGTTAATTTCTTTATCTGTTCTATGCCAACTAAGGGGGAAAATATGCATATCTTGGAGAAACGCAAATGGGATTATATATATATATATATATATAAAATATTCTATAAGATCAGTTCCCACAGGCAAAGAGCTAAATCCCCCATAAGTATTAGTTATCTGATAAGTTTCACCAAAGAACGGGAGCGCTTGAAAATCTAATCCAACATTTAACTCCTTCAGAATTGGTCCATTTATTTGAGAATCCTTTATTTTTACCTGTGGTTCCAGAGGTATAAATGTATAAGGCAGGAGTGGAAAAAGTGACTTCAGATCTCCAAGACTCTGGGATGGGTTCAGCTGATACTTCACCCACTTTGTCCAGGAAAGAGTCAATCCCATCCGTGTTAGAAGTTCTGCTCACATAATAGATGGACACGTCATCTTTTTTCAGACTTGGCAGCACCTCTTCAACAGCTGCTTGTAGTTCTTAATTTAATAAGAAAAAAAATACCCAAACAAACTAAATTAGTCCTTTAGAGTTCCATTAGTACAACAAACTTCATGGTAATTTTGCTTTCAGCATAGTTTTTGCTAAAATGTGTGGATGTGACAAGTGATGCTTATGAGGCCTTTTTAAAATGGGATTTGCTACATTTGAAAAATATCGCAAGATTCCAATATTTGAGAGAACATTGGGTTTTGATGGTTTCATAAACACAGCAGATGGTTGAAACCTGTACTTCTTGTCGCTAGTGCAAACAGATATATGGATACAAACCAAGAAATATAAGTACATAACATATACATAGCTGGTACACACCTCAAAGATCTACAGAATGTAGCTATTCCTAACATGTGCCCCATAGGACCAGCAATGAAAAGAAAATAAAATTTTTAAGGAAAGAACAAAGAAATGAAAGAAGAAGGGAGACATGATAATGATAGAAGCCAACTTTATATAATGAATGTTTTTTAACACATCAGTAAGAAATAGTTCCACTAAGAAGTTTCAGCTGATCTCAAATATAAGCTCTAAACTTCATAAACACATTCTGTGGTCTCAGGGAAAAGAAGAGACTGACTAATTTAAAGCAGTGTTTTGCAAACTGTGGGTCACAATACATTAGTGGATTGTTAAAGTCATTTAAAATAGCCAGTATTTAAAAAACTAAAACCGATTCTAATAGAAATTTTCACAGCACATCACACACAGTAAGAGATAAGTCTTGTTTTGTAAAACTTCTGTTTCAGTGATGTGGGTACTAGGTCAACCCAAATGCATTTCTTACTGTAGGCCAAAGGTCAAAAATTTTAAAGGCACTGACTTACATCATTTAATATGCAAACCAAGTGTAATGTTTGCATGACATTTGTATGTACTTATACCATAAAATGAGAATAATTTTTTTGTTCGTTTGTTTAAGCATGTGTCAGGTATTTATTCCTAATCTAGCCAACCATGACTGAGGGTGGGAGAGGTGAGAAGTGGTGGGCTTGGGAGGGGCACAGTTACATGGTATACAGGGCTGACCCTCAGAAGCTGAGGGTATGACAAGTTCTCTAAAAGGTATTAGAGAAAGATCAGGCAATCAGTCATGTCTCATATACGTGGCATGCTTTGTCATACTGCTTTTTGAGTTGATTCCTTTTCAGCAAAATGCTTCTGTCAAGGATTTTCACATGGGCTTAGATTACCCAGCCCACTTTCTGCTAACATGAGGAAGAACTATGTTATTTAGAGGACAGAGAATGGAAAAATGTTCTTTTTCCTTTTGTGCAGTAAATGGATAACTGAGATAAGACTGTTTTTAAGCGTACTGGTGTTGAATTGTAATAACTGAAGTGAATATACTTACTCTTAATAGGAAGGTGACTCAATATCCCAGGGAATTACCTTGGGGATGCTATACCTGATTTATCTTATATGCTTTGTTTTTCAGATGTTTGTGTATGATGTCTCTATCAAGAGAAGAAATATCATCTGGATAGATGCTTTAAAAAAAATTAAAACATATTAACCAAAGGACTCATGCACATGGTAAAAAAGAAATCAAAAGTACAGATTTATAATATAAATCAACAGATCCTTACCCCATCCCTCCTCACAGCTAAACCTGCAACCTGGAGGCAACCATTTTCAAATCTTTTAGCTGTTTCTTTTGACAACCACCTCTCTATTAACAAATCATGTGCTTTTCCTGTGGTGGTGTTGATGAAGTATAAACTTGTTGACCTATAAAATTTGATTCCCACCCCCGTTTTATACCTGTCTACTTCCAACTTCACTTTACTTTTGCATTTTCTGGGCTAATAGTATTTATATCTGTTCTGAGACTATAATTCTGTCTTCCCAGCTTTGTCTGCAGACTGGCTTAAGAAACAGAAAACCAACAATCAGGATTGGCAGTATTGTGGTTATGTTAAGTATTGTTCACAGCAGAACCAAATAACACACTATGATCATATTTACTTTCTTAAACAGTACCCCCCACCACACCTGAGCCCTGGTGGCACAGTGGTTGAGAGCTTGGCTGCTAACCAAAAGGTGGGCAGTTCAAATTCACCAGCCACTGCATGGAAACCTTATGGGGCAGTTCTACTCTGTCCTATACGGTTGCCATGAGTTGGAATCGAATCGACAACAGTAGGTTTTGGTTTTTGGTGGAGTTATGAGTTGGCTATCTTTCTTTAATGTACTATTTGCCTCAATTCTTTTTTCAACCCTTATTATATCAGGTTCTTTTTTTTTCCTCCTCCACTCTTCTATTCTTAACTAGTTGCTCTCCAGCCCTCTTGCACTTCTGAAAGTTTATCAAAAAAATATTACTGCTTGTCTTAGGCTGGGTTCTCTAAAGAAGCAAAACCAGTGAAGCACCTCTCTCTCTATATATATATGTATGTATACAGAGAGATTTTTTATCAAGGAAATGGCTTATATGGTTGTAGAGGCTGGAAAGTTCCAAGTCTGTGAGTCAGGCTGGAGGCTCCTCCTGACTCACGTAGCTACAGGGGCCAGCAAACCCAAGATCCAGACAGCAGAGGTTGATGAATCCCAAGATTTTCAGGCAAGCTGCTAGCTCAAGACCCAAGAATCAGAGGTCAGAAAAACAGGAGCCAGTTGCAGGATCCAAAGCAAGCAAAAGCCCACGAGGCTTGCCAGAAAGTCCAGCTAAATTGGATGCAGGCCACACCCCCATGGAAACACCCTTTCAACCTACTGGCTACTCATAGCAGATCCCATCATGAAGGTGAACACATTATATCAGATCTCATCATGGAAGAGGTTACATATTTATACAAATGCCAAACTACATCGTAACTGCCAAACCACTGAGAATCATGGCCCAGTCAAGTTGACACACAATCTTAATGATCACGGTCCACCCCTTGTCAACTTGGCACCTGTACACATCTTCTTAAACCATACGTAATCTCTGAATAAAGACAATTATGAAGTCATACTTGCACCTAACATGATACAACACACGTTCAACTGAAAATGCACTAGCCCTGTTTACATCTTATATAAGTGAAGAAAACAAAAATATTTGATGCACACATACAAGGAAGAAATACTTATAACAGTTATAGTCCTCGTTTCTGCAACTGGTCTTGTGGTCATAACTGGTATTTAGAACTACATTCTTCCACCACCTATTCTGTATTCCGTTTAGCCTCAGCAAGCACCTCAGTTGGTTGTCGTTCATCGCCTGGTGGGGTGACCCAAATTTCATTCCTGAAGGGTCTGAGCCATTAGTACTCATGTCAGAATTGTGTTGCTATAGTATTCCATTGACTTTAATCACAGGGCATGGTAGTACTGAGATGCCCTAAGGGATCTCCTGCGTTTCAGATATATACTTCTTTACCTCCATTATGTAATACCAATCTGGTTTCCTCTTGGTAATCAGGATCAATCACACCAGCCAGTATGGTAACTCCCTTCTTTGCCTGTTGATCCAGAGGCACAAGGAGCCCAAAGTGGCCAGGTAGCATTCTTAACTTCCAGTTTAGTGGAATCAGTGATGTGTCTCCAGGTGGGAGCATTCCTCCCTTTGGAACTAAGACCTCTAGACCCACATAGCATAGGGTCATGGGGACAGGAAGCAGAAATTTTGTTAGTGGGTCACTAGGGGTAATAGTGGGGCCACTCCCATTTCCACCCCTTGATCCCTGGACCCATGAATCCTGGCTATGGGAGAAACAGCAGCATATACTAGACACTGGTGAGAGCATATACAGCCCTCCTGGAGAACATTTTCCCAACTCTACAAGGTATTGCCACCTGGCTGGTGCCATAATTGTGTCTTTAGAGGGCCATTCCACCGTTCTATCAAGCCAGTTGCTTCAGGATGATGGGGAACATGGTAAGACCAGTGAATCCTATGAGCATGGGCCCATTGTTGCACTTCATTTGCTGTGAAGTGAGTCCTGTGATCCGAGGCGATGATGTGTGGGATATAAGGCATTCTGTAAGTCCATGGATGGTAGTTTTGGCAGAAGTATTTCATTCAGGGAAGGCAAATTCACATCCAGAGTGTCTATTCCAGTGAGAACAAAACACTGCCCTTTCCATGATGGAAGCGGTCCAGTGTAATCAACCTGCCACCAGGTTGCTTGGCTGATCACCTTAAAGAATGGTGCCACATCACTCAGTAATGGTCTCTGATGCTGGCAGATTGGGCACTCCACAGTGGCTGTAGCCAAGTCGGCGTTGGTGAGTGGAAGTCTATGTTGCTGAGCCCATGCATAACCTCCATCCCAGTCACCATGGCCACTTTGTTCATGAGCCCATTGGGCAATGACTGGAGTGACTGGGAAAAGAGGATGACTGATTTCCACAGAACACGTCATTCTATCCTCCTGATTGTTAAAATCCTCCTCTGCTGAGGTCACCCTTTGGTGAGCATTCACACGAGACACAAACATCTTCACTTCTTTGGCCCATTCATGGAGGTCTATGCACATACCTCCTCCCCATACCTCCTTGTCTCTAATTTTCCAATTATGTTCCTTCCAAGTCTCTGACCATCTAGCCAAACCACTGGCCACAACCTATAAATCAGCATACAATTGCACATCTAGCCATTTCTCCTTCCAAGCAAAATGAACAATCAGGTGCACTGCTTGGACTTCTGCCCGTTGGGAGGACTTTCCTTCACCACTGTCCTTCAGGGAGTTCCCAGAAAGGGGCTGTAGTGCTGCTGCTGTCCACTTTCGAGTGGCACCTGCATATTGCGCAGAACCATCTATAACCAGGCACGAGTTCTGTCTTCCTCAGTCAACTGATCATAAGGAATACCCCATGAGGCACTAGGTGAAGACTGGGAGATGGAAGGTAATGTGACAGGCGTGGAGACCATGGGCATTTGGGCCATTTCCTCATGCAACTTACTAGTGCCTTCAGGTCCTGCACAACCCTGATCTTATATACACCACTTTCATTTAATGATGGAGTGCTGCTGGGCACGTTCAACTTTATGGCTGTTTGGTCAGACAACACCCAGTTCATGCTGGGCAGCTCAGGCCACATGGTGACTTGATTAAGCATTTAGTCTCTACTAAGCCCCAGTAACAAGCCAAAAGCTGTTTCTCAAAAGGACACCAGTTATCTTCAGAGGATGGCAGGATTTTGCTCCAAAATCCTAAGGGTTTGTGCTGTGATTTACCAATAGGGGCCTGTCAAAGACTCCAAACAGCATGTCTGTCTGCCACTGACACTTCAAGCACCATTGGATCAGCCGAATCATATGGCCCAAGCGGCAGAGCTGCTTGCATGGCAGCATGAACCTGTTGCAGAGCCTGCTCTTGTACTGGGCCCCACTCAAAACTAGCAGCTTTTCAAGTCAGTTGATAAATAGGCCAGAGTAGCACACCCAAATGAGGGTTATGTGGCCTACAAAATCCAAAGAGGCCCACTAGGTGTTGTGCCTCCCTTTTAGTTGTGTGAGGGGCCAGATGCAATAACTTATCCTTCACTTTAGAAGGAATATCTCAACATACCCCACACCACTAGATGCCCTAGAAATTTTTGTCAGATTAATTTCCCAACACCTAGCATGCAAGTGTTTTACCAATGTGTCCAGAGTCATTGACATTTCTTCCTTACTAGTTCCAATTGGCATAATGTCATCAATATAATAGAACAGTGTCAGGTCATGTGCTAGAGAAAGGCAATCAAAGTCCCTGTGGACTAAATTATGACACAGGACTGGAGAGTTTATATAGCTCTGAGGTATGACACTGAAGGTGTATTGTTGGCCCTTCTAGCTGAAGGCAAACTGCTTCTGGTGGTCCTTTGAAACAGGTATGGAGAAAAAGGCATTAGCCCAATCAATAGCTGCATAGCAGTTACCAGGAGATGTATTAATTTGCTCAAGCAATGAAACTACATCTGGAACAGCAGATGCAATTGGAGTCACCACCTGGTTAAGTTTTCGATAATCCAATATCATTATCCAATATCTGTTTTTTGCACAAGCCAAATATGCAAGTTGAATGGTGATGTGGTAGGAATCATCACCCTGCATTCTTCAAGTCCTTGACGATGGTAGTAATCTCTACAATCTCTGCAGGAACGTGGTATTACTTTTGGTTTACTATTTTCCTATGTAAGAGCTGTTCCACTTGGGTTTTCCTACCATAATAGCCCTTACTCTACTTGTCAGGGATCCAATGTTGTGGTTCCTCCAGTTGCTGAGTATATCTATTCCAATTATGCATTCGGGAACTGGGACAATCACTACAGGATGGGTTTGGGAACCCACTGGACCTTCTGTGAGATGGACATGAGCTAAGACTCCATTTATAAACTGACCTCCATATTACCCTACTCAGACTGATGGGCCACAGTGACATTTTGGGTCTCCTGGAATTACAGTCAGTTCAGAGCTAGTATCCAGCAATCCCCCCAAAATCTGATTATTTCCTTTTCCCCAATGAGCAGTCACTCTAGTAAAAGGCTGTAGATCCTATTGGGGAAGGTTTGGAGAAAGATTAACAGTATAGGTTTTAGGCAGTAGAGTGGAGTCCTTCCTCTAGGTGACCTAGCCTCCCCTTCTTTCAAGGGGTTGTGGGTCTGTAAACTTGCTGAAGTCTGGGGATTGACTGAGGGGCTGTGACTCTCTATTCTGATGTTTCCAGTTAGACTGCTGTTCACTTGATCTAGAATTCTTCAGCTTGTACAAATCAAGTAAATATTTAGTAGATTTCCTATCTATTTCACTCCTAGGGACACCATGACTAAGTAGCCAACACCGTAAGTCCATACAAATCAAACTATTCTGATGACTGTTTTGACTCTACTGTCAATTACTGTAACCACACCCACCTTGTTTTTGTGATTGAGTGCCGCCACTTGGCTGCTCCTACCATGGGGTCCAATCAGCCCCATTGTAGTTAGGTATCTTAATTCAGTTAAGGCAGTTCCCACTGTCAAATCTGACTTACATAAAATAGTAATCACAGCAGTTTTCAAGGATGTTGGGGTTCCCTTCACAAATTTGTTCCTCACCACTGTTGTAAAAGGTGTATCCTCTGGGCACTCCATGTGTGGGTATGTGGGTCTAACCTGATAAATCCACTCTAGTATCCCAATTTCCCTAAGCCTTTGGATACCTTCTTCTACAGTATACCAAGGAAAGTCTGGTACTTCAACTTGATTTAGTGTAGACCACTGTGCAATCCATGCTTCAGCAACCCAATCTAATAAACTGTTAGATCCTTTCCTAATCTTTTGAGCTAAAACACTGAATGAAGAATCTGTGTTTAGTGGGTCCATATCAATAAACTCAAACTAATCCATCTTTATGT
>NW_004444097.1:5815389-5818535 GCF_000243295.1 Trichechus manatus latirostris | reverse complement strand
TTAGCAGACAAAGATGGAGTAATCTCTTCAGATGGGAGTGAGAGGGCTGGTTCTGTTGGCAGAAGTGATTCAACAGAATTTAGGGGCTCAGTGCCCCCAGCTTCCTGATTATCTGCCTATATGTCCTTATCCCAAGTTTCAGGATGCCATTTTTTCCCAATCAATGCCCTCACTTTAACTTCAGACACCACTCAAGCTTGAGAATTCAGTTGGTGTTGTAATTCAGCCACTCACGATAAGGCTGGGTTTGGTTTTTGGCAATATCAACTCTGTTACTACAAGAAATAAGGCTTTCTTTCAAGGCACAAGTGGAAACTGTGAGATCATTTATGCAGCAATTGAGCTTTGACTCTGAAGCCCTGAGCTCATCTATTTCTTTCCCCACTTTGTATAGCAAAAGTAGGACCAACCAACCAGCTTCCTTGTACTTCTCACTATGAAAAAATTGTAGAAAGGTATCAAACATACCTGATCTATTGGTGGTGATATTTTGTGTCTTTGTATTGCCACCTCTCACCATGGATTAGCAGTGCCTGCTTTACTACTGGAAGCAGAGCTGTCAACATCTTTAAGACTAACCAGTCTTGAGAACCAATTTAGAAAACTCATCCTTATAATTTTGTTTCTCTTGGTACCAAATGTCTTACGCTGGGTTCTCTAGAGAAGCAAAACTAGCAAAGTGTATATATACATGCACGCACATATATATATGTATCTACATATAGAGAGAGTGGGTATTTATATCAAGGAAATGGCTGATGAGGTTATAGAGGCTGGAAAGTCTCAAGTCTGTGGATCAGTCTGGAGACTTCTCCTGACTCACGTAGCTGCAGGGGCTGGCAAACCTAAAATCCAGACTTCGGAGGTTGATGAGCAACATTGGCAGGGAAGCTGCTAGCTCAATTCCCATGAACCAGAGGTCAGATGAACAGGAGCCAGCTGCAGGATCCAGAGGGAGCTAAAGCCCACGAGGCTTGCCAGAAAGTCCACCTATATTGGATGCAGGCGACACCCCCAAGGAAAATCCCTTTTAACTGATTGGCTACTCACAGCAGATCCCATCATGGAGGTGATCACATCATATCAGATCTCATCGTGGAGATGATTATATCTTAATATGGCTGCCAAACTACATCATAACTTCCAAACCACTGAGAATCATGGCCAGCCAAGTTGACACACAACCTTAACTAGCACACTACTATACAAACCTGGAGTGGTGGCATCCAATCCCATCACTGCCTTGCTTCAGGTCCTCATTATCTCATACCTGGATGATTAAAATAGCCTTCTGTCCAATCTCATTGCCTCTAATCTCTCCCCACTTCCAATTTATCAGCTTTACTGCTGCCTGACTTCTTGTTACTACCTTGTTTAAAATCCTTCAGTAGCTACTCATCCCATGGGAAAGAATCCATTCTCCTTAGGTGACATTCAGGGTCCTTCACAGTCTAATCCCTGCTGACCTTTCTGATATCTCCTACTCTTCTATCTCTTGCCCCTTGTCTTCTAACCATATTGATCTATCTGAAACCCCTAAATTTACCTATACTCTTATGTCTCACTGCCTTTTTCTAGGTTGTTTCATCTTCTTGGAATATCCTTCCATCCCGTTTTCATCTGGAAAACTCCTGCTCATCCTTCAAGACTCAGCCTAGGCAACATTTCTCTTCTGTTGCCTTCCCTTCCCCTGCAAAGTTAGGTGTTTCCATCTCAGGATCCAATAGGACCCTGCACATACCTCCATCAGGATATTTATTACACAGTGTGACAATGGTTCAATTCTTTTTCATCCCTACTAGACAGTGTAATCACTGAGATTAGGGGATCATAACTTAATCGTCTTGGTACTCCAAACCCTAGGTAAATGCTCAATATATGTTCACAGTTGAAAGAATATGCACAAAGTATTCTATTAATGTGGAAGAGACAGAAGAATAAGCTATAGCTGCTGATTTAAAGGATGCAGATCTTATACTGTGGAGCTGATAAACCTCTAATAAAATATCATGTAAAATACAATAATTTCTATGATACAGGTATGCCTTTGATACAAGTAAGGACCCACAGAGGTAAATTAAATAATTACCACTACAACTTAGAGAATCAAAAAGTCTCCCTTCCTCCTTTCCTCTCTCCCTCCTTCCTTCCCTCTGTTCCTTCCTTCCAACATTTATTCAACACCTTTTAAAGAGCGCCCACTATGTGCAAGGCATGGTTCCAGGCACTGCATGCAATAGTGAGCAAAATAGACACTGTCCCTGATTTCCAATAGCCTTGATCGAATTGGGGGGTGGGGAGGAGACAAAAAAAAAAAAAAACCAGTTGATCAAAATAAAGTGTCTTAGGTGTTACAATAGGTGAAGGAAAAGGTGTTTTGGGAGCACATGGGAGGGGGACAAAGACAACCTAGAGGAAGTGCTGTCTAAACTGAGACCTGAAATATGAGCAGGAGATAGTGAGATGAGAATCAACTGAGATTAACTGAACTTGTTTTTGGCAGAGGGAATATTTTATGCAAAGACTCAGGGGTAAAACAGCATGGCACTAAAGCAACTAAAAAAGTGAAAGCTGACTGGTGTGTAGAATGGGATGGGAAGAAATTTGAGAGAAGAGGCTGGCAACCTAGACAGGGACCAGGTCATTGAGAGCCTAGTTGAGCGCGTTAACAATTTGCACCAGATTGGATAGAGGGAGCAATTGAACTGTAATGCAGTCGTGACAGTGGCTTTCCTCAGCTGTTCTCTGATCCTACAGGGACTCTGGACAGTCCTTCAGAGTTGTTCCAAATTAAAGGCAATGGGCTTTGCCTTTATGCCCCAGCATTAGCCAGTCATTGGATGCAGGCTGTGGGGGGCTGGTGCTTGACCTTGGGCAAAGTAGTTTTTCGTCGGTCAAGGCCAAGTCCTGGAAAGGGTCTCAGCTGAGAGCTGTCAGTCACTGTAAGACCAGTCCTGTTTTCACCATCTGTTGATGTGTGGGGATAATCTGAGTATTAACTCTAACAATCATATTTTGTCATTTAAAAAACTAGGGTGAAGTGGTTTTCAATAATGCATTAAAGCACATTATTAAATTGTCTATCGCTTCTGTGCAGTACTTTATCTTGTTGATGGGCTGCAGATCACTTAATTCTTGAGGGACTG
>NW_004444097.1:5808933-5810447 GCF_000243295.1 Trichechus manatus latirostris | reverse complement strand
AAGGGGTAGACCAGAAGGATGCTTGACCCCTTCCAGCTCTAACACTACATCTGTGTAGAGGAAGGCAGCATGAGGTAGGGAAAGAGCATGGGCTTTGGAGTTGGACAGAACTAGTTTAAAATTCTAAGCCTCAGTTTCCTCAACTGTATAATGGGGGCTAATGATACATTATCTCCAAGGTAATAAGAGCACCCAGTATAGGGCTTGGTATAGAAAGGCATTCCAGAAAGATGAGCTTTCCTGACTTCCTGTGCTCCCACCTCATCATGGATATCTTTCAACCCACACCTGGTTAGGCCTCCGTTTACTAACCGAGCAAGAGACAACCTCTCTGGTCCTTATTTAAGAGCAAAAACTAGCCCTCTGGGAAGGGAAAACCAGCTGCCTGTGGGTAACAGGTTCTCTGTTTCTTCCTTGCCTAGATCACCACTGTAGCATGAAATTATCATTTCAAGTCTGGCTGAAATGTGGCAGGAGGCAACTGTAGAACTGAAGGGGTCACTATCACTAGAAATGCATTGAGGGCTCACAAGAGCACTGTAGCAGATCCCCAAAGTCTTCTCCTTGGGGATCAGGTGGGGTCACCTTCTCTACAGAGAGAAGCCAGGGATGCTAACAGCACTTGAGAGATGGAAGCAGGTATGAAGACTGCCTTATTATAGAGGAGGAAACCAAGGAACAGAGAGGTGAAGCTATTTTCCCAAGGTCATACAATCAAGCAGCAGAGGTGAAAACAATCTCTCTGGATCCACTGGCTTTCACACAGAAGACCCTCTCTGCATTTAAATGGTGATGTAAGTATTGGTGAAGAGTTCGGACTTTGGGGGTAGGTAGCCCTGTCTCCCCCTCCTCTAACCTCCTCCCTCCAGTCTGTGACCTGGGACATGCAGCTTCCCCTCTCCTGGGCCTCAGTGGCCTCATCTATAAAAGCTGGATAGTAAACACTACCTGTTGTGAGGATTAAAAGCTACATTATATGTATAGTGCTTAACAGTGCCCAGTACAGAATAAGCTTCAACAATTGTTAGTTCTAATGATCATGGTGTTTTCAATTGCCTCATATGCATGCAAAAGCTGGGAAATGAATAAGGAGGATCAGAGAAGAAATGACGCCTCTCAATTATGGGGTTGGCGAAGAATATTGAATGCACTGCCAAAAGAAAGAACAAATCTGTCTTAGAAGTACAGTCAGAATGCTCCTTAGAAGCAAGGATGGCAAGACTTCGCCTCACATACTTTGGACATGTTATCAGGAGGGACCAGTCCCTGGAGAAGGACACCATGCTTGGCAAAATAGCGGGTCAGGGAAAAAGAGGAAGACTCAACGAGATGGACTGACACAGTGGCTGCAACAAGGGGCTCAAACATAGCAACGGTCGTGAGAATGGCGCAGGACCGGGCAGTGTTTCCTTCTGTTGTACATGGGGTCGCTATGAGTTGGAACCGACTTGACAGCACCTAACAACAACAACAATGATCATTACTAATTAGAGTTTCAGGAAAACTTTGCCACT
>NW_004444097.1:5805609-5807619 GCF_000243295.1 Trichechus manatus latirostris | reverse complement strand
GTTTGCTCCTCCGCCCCTCCCAGGCCAATTGCCTGCAGGTCTCCTGTGGAGAAGGCTTCAAGGTTGAAAAAAAAAGCACCAGCTCACCCCAGTTCCTGGGCGGGCGGGAGGGTGAGGACAGGACCCTCTGGTCCTACTGGCCCAGCCAGACCTGATGTCGCAAGAAGTACCGCCACACATGGCCACATAAAACTAATCTCCGGGGTTATTTTGACTTGCTCTAATATTTTGTTCCTGTATGTTGAAAATTCTCGAATATCGTCAGTCTGATTCAAAACTGGCTCTATCAGAGAATAGTACAACATAGAGAAAAGTCAATGTAATTGGCTATCATTCTCAAAAGCCATTTCTTTTGTAAGTGTGATCCTTTCTTTTAATTTTCTTAGTACTACTTCTGTACAGAGAATACTCAGTACTTCCTAATGAGGAGGATCCAGGTCTAAGTAAAAGTAGTGTTTTACTTTCTTCCTCTCCTATTCTCCTGTGGCCATACATCTTTCTTCTTGTTATAACTACAAGTAATGAATTGCTTACTCTGTGCCAGACTCTCGGCTAGGGCTTGACTGTTTTGTACTTTTGGAGCCTCACAGTCACCGTATAAGGTTGGTACTTTTATGCTTATTTCAGCAGCGCAAAGGGAAGTTTAGGGAGGTGATTTGGTGGGACAGTGGTTAAGAGCTCTACTACTAACCGATTGGTCGGCAATTCAAATCCACCAGACGCTCTTTGGAAACCATATGGGGCCGTTCATCTCTGTCCTATACGGTCGCTATGAGTCGGAATCAACTCAACGGCAACGGGTTTGCTTTTGATTTGGTTTAGTAAGTAATTCAAGTAGCCCTGGTGGTGCAATGGTTAAGGTTCTGCTGCTAACGAATGGTTAGTGGCTCAAATCCACCCACACTCTCTTCCCTTCTGGACAAAGACCTGGCAATCTGCTGATCTGCTCCAGGAAAGATTACAGCCTAGGAAATCCTAGGGGGCAGTTCTTCTCTGTCACCTAGGGTTGCTATGAGTTGAAAATTGACTGGGCGGCACCCAACAACAACACTAAGTAATGCGTAGATTTTGAAACCAGTATCTGTCTGGTCCCAGGGCCCATACTGTTAGCCACTATGCAATACTGCCTCCTATTCTCCGTACTTATGTCCACATCCTCTCTTTTTTCCCGGTTTTCTTTTCCTTTTACAATCTCCTCTCCCGCATTTTTTTTTTTTTTTAGCCTTCTCTTTTTATTCCTGCTACCTGCTCAAGTAACACTTTCTCTTTCCCTTATCCTCTCTTTGCTGATATAGTTAAGATCTAGCAACAGATTGCATCACTTCCTTGGGGATGAATTGGAGGCCTTCATCATCCATGAGTAGAAAGCAGTAGTGCAACCAAAATAGGGGCACAGTCCCTACTGGTGGGCACTTCTTTCATGTTGAAGCTCAGAGCCAGCCTTTCCTTTCTATCCCAAAGCCTACTCTCTCATCCCTTTATGGCCAGACACTTCAACGCAGCCTCTAGATCCCTCTTTTATTGTTCTTAAATGACTACTCTACCCAGAATGCTAGATTACCACAAATTCCCACTCTTCTCTCCTATTCTGAGAATCACTTTAGCCTTGTACATGAGTCAGGAATCTTTCAGTTACAAGCAAAAGAAAACAAAATCTAAACTACCTTAAGCAGAAATAGGAATTTAAACTGTAACTGGAGAATCCAGGGGTAGGCTAGACTTCAGGTGAACCTTAACCTATTGCTTAAGTGCTGGCACCAGGACCCAGTTTCACTTCCACTGTTTCTCTGCTGCATCTCCTCAGTATTGCCTCTGTTGTCAGGTGAGCTCTCCACTCATGGTCCAAAGACGGCTGCTAACAGGTCTTGAGGCTACATGCTTCCTGGGTCAACTTCAGAGAGGAATACGAGATTTTTTTTCTTGGGACCAAAGAAGATATTTTCTTAGGACCAACAACAACAATAACAAAAACAAACAAGCACAAAAACCAAACACTTTGCTGTCAAGTCC
>NW_004444097.1:5803182-5804953 GCF_000243295.1 Trichechus manatus latirostris | reverse complement strand
CCAGCGCTGCTTTCTTGGTGGTATGAGGTCCCCCTGTCTCTGGTCGCTTCTCTCTTTTACACCTCAAAAGAGATTGGCTCAAGACACAATCCAATCTTGTTGATTGAGTCCTGCCTCATTAACATAAGTGCCGCCTATCCCACCTCATTAACATCATAGAGGTAGGATTTACAACACATAGGAAAATCACATCAGATGACAAAATGGTGGACAATCACACAATACTGCGAATTATGGCCTAGGGAAATTGATACACATATTTTTGGGGGACACAATTCAATCCATGACATCTGTCTGATCTTTGGTTGAAGTGTAAGCTTTGGAAATGACTTTAATTCTGTGTTAAAAGAGTGTTTGGGGGTCATAGTCTCTGAGTTCCTGTAGTCTCTGTCAGACCAGTATGTCTGATCTTTTTTCGTGAATTTGAGTTTTGTTCTACATTTTTCTCCCATTCTGTTCAGAACCCTCTATTGTGATCCCTGTCAGAGTGGTTGGTGGTGGTAGCCAGGCACCATCTAGTTTTTCTGGGCTCAGGCTGGTGGAGGCTGTGTCCATTAGTCCTTTAGACTAATACTCACCTTGTGTCTTTGGTTTTTCTCATTCTCTTTTGCTCCAGATGGGATGGGACTAGTAGATGTGTCTTAGATGGTTGCTCGCAAGCTTCTAAGATCCCAGACACTACTCACCAAAGTCAAATGTAGAACATTTTCTTTATGAACTATGTTATGCCAATTGACCTACATGTCCCCCAAGACCATGGTTCCCAGCCCTCGGTCCCTTAGGGAGTTTGGATGTGTCTATGAAGCTTCTATGATTTTGCCTTGGTCAAGTTGTGCTGACCTCCCCTATTATTGTGTGTTGTCCTACCCTTTACCAAAGTTAACCACTTACCCACTATCTAGTTAGTGATTTCCCTTCCTAAGCACTCCCCTTCCTCATAACCATCAAAGATTCTTTCTTTCTGTGTGTAAACCTTTTCTTGAATTTTTATAATGGTGGTCTCATACAGCATTTGTACTTTTGTGATTGACTTACTTCGCTCAGCATAATACCGTCCAGATCCATTCATCATGTGAAATGTTTTGCAGATTCACCATTGTTCTTTATCATTGCATAGTATTCCATTGTGGGTATATACCATAATTCATTTATCCATTAATCTGTTGATGGGCACTTAGGTTGTTTCCATCTTTTTGCTATTGTAATGCTGTAATGAACATGGGTGTGCATATGTTCTATTCGTGTGATGGCTGTTTCTTCTCTACCATATATTCTTAGGAGTAGGATTGCTGGATCATATAGTATTTCTATTTCTAGCTTTTTAAGGAAGTGCCGTATTATTTTCCATAGTGGTGGTGCCATTTTACATTCTCACCAGCAGTGTATAAGAGTTCCAAACTCCCTACAACCTCTCCAACATTTATTATTTTCTGTTTGTTTGTTTTTAAATTAGTGCCAGTAATGTCAAGTTGAGATAGTATCTCATTATACTTTTGATTTGCATTTCTCTAATAGCTAATGATCGAGAGCATTTCCTGAGTCTGTTAGCTACCTGTATTTCTTCTTCAGTGAAGTGTCTATTCATATCTTTTGCCCATTTTTTAATTGAATTATTTGTCTTTCTCTTGTTGAGTTGTTGTAGTATATTACAGATTTTAGAGATTAGACCCTTGTCGGATATGTTGTAGTCAAACATTTCTTCCCAGTTCGTAGGTTCTCTTTTAGAGTATCTCTTTTGGTGAAGTCTTTTTTTTTTTTTTAATTGTGGTTT
>NW_004444097.1:5775054-5789771 GCF_000243295.1 Trichechus manatus latirostris | reverse complement strand
AATCCATTCTGTAACTCTCTGTCTCTTTATGGGTGCATTTAAGCCATTTACATTCAGTGTGATTATCGATAGCTGGGAGTTTATTGCTGTCATTTTGTTGTCCTTTTTTTGTGATGCTGACGTTTTCTTTGTTCCTCTTACTTTCATGTGCTGAGTTCCTTTTGTTTGAGGAATTTCTTTTCATTTATTTCATTATTATAGATTTTGTGTTTATTGAGTCTTTATGTTTTTCTTCTTTTTTACTTTGATGAGTAAGTTTGTTAACTTTCTTTTTGAGTACCTTAAATTTACACCTATCTTCCTAATTTTAAGCCAGTGGTTTATTACTTGATATCCTCTCCATTTCAGAGTCCTATACCTATGCCATTCATTCCTTGTTTTATTGTTTTGACATTGTTGTCACTTACAGATTGACATCTCTGATTCCCTGTTTTAAATCTTTTATTTTTATTTTATTACTGAGAGTTCATTCCCTAGGTAGGTGTCTGGCTAATCTGTCCTGTGTCCTAGAGTCAAGTTTTTGTTTGATGTTGTTCGTTCTCTAATCAAAGGACTTTCTTTAATATTTCTTGTCAGTTTGGTTTGGTTTTTACAGATTCCTTTTATTTCTGTTTATCTGAAAATATCCTAATTTTGTCATTATATTTGAGAGAGAGTTTTGTAGTATATATTATTATTGGTTAGCAGTTTTTTGCTTTCAGAGTTTTATATATGTCATCCCATTGCCTTCTTGTATGCATAGTTTCTGCCTAGTAATAAGAGCTTAGTCTTATTGCTTTCCTTTTGTAAGTAACTTTTCATTTTTCTTGAGCTGCTCTCAGGATTCTTTTTTTGTCCTTTGTTTTATATTTAGGTCTTTTTGTTTTGACAAGTGTGACTAAAATATGTATTGATGACTTTCTTTTGGGGCCTATCGTATTTGGCTTCGTTGAGCTTCTTGGATGGTCAGCTTTTCATCTTTCATGACATTAGGGAAGTTTTCTACCAGCAAATCTTCAAGCATCCTTTCTGTGTTTTCCATTTTCTCTCACGGTTTTGGAACTCCTATCATGCTTAGATTTTTGCTCTTGATCGTATCCCACATTACTTTTAGGTTTTCTTCATTTTTTTCTTTGATTTTTCCTCTAAGTTGCATCTATGGATTTGTCTTCAGTTTTGCTGATTCTGTCTTCCATTGTTTCCAAATTTGCTCCTAAGGCCTTCTATTGAGTTGTCCATTTCTGAAATTTTGTGGTTTATCTTTTGGATTTCTAGTTGCTGTTTTTGTATTATTTATAATTGTTCATTTATTTTTACATTTTATTCTTGCATTATTTTTCTGAGTTCTTCTATTGCTTTGCCTGTATTTTCCTTGATTTTGGCTGTTTTCTTTGATTTTGTCGTATTTTCCATCATTTTGTCTATTTTTTCCTTAGTTCTGTCTGTATTTTCCTTCATTTCTTTTCTAATCTCTTGGAGAGCCCTGAATATTAGACTTTTGAGTTCCATATTAGGTAGTTCCAATGTCATTTCTTCTACCGGAAGGTTATCTGATGCTTTATTTTGGTCACTTGCTGGAGCCATCTTGTCCTGTTTTTTTATATGTTTTTATATTGTCTGCTGTGTCTGAGACATTAAGGTATTATTTTCTGTATTTATTGATTGAATGTTTGTTTGTTTCATACTGCTTTTTTGTTTTGTTTTGATATGTCTGGGTGGGTAACCTGGGCATACTTTGTTGCTTGTTCATCTGTGGACACAATAGCTCTCACTACCTTTACCGGACCGGCAAGGCAGGTTGCTCAGCCATGATCCAATGGGGCAGAGCTTGCTGGTAGGGAGGGGCATGGGAATGGGAACCTCAGCTGCAGTGCAGTGGGGCAGAGAAGATGGGTAGGGAGGGGCCCAGGACTGGTTTGTTTGGCTGCTGTACACCAGAACAGACTTGGTGGGGAAGGAGAAGGCATGGGGCCAGTTCAATTGGCTGTGGTGCAGTGGGCAGAGCCAGCACGGATGTAGGGGGTGCAGAGCCAGTTTGCTCAGCTGCAACACAGTGGAGCAGAGCTGGTGCCAAGGGAGGGATACAGGGCCAGTTTTCTTGGCTGTGGTGCAGTGGAGCAGTTAGCTGTGATCTTTATGGAAGCATATTGCCAGGCCTTTCTTCCAAAATGTCTCTGGGTGTGTGCGAATGACCAACCTTTGAATTAGTAGTTGAGTGCAAACTATTTGTGCCATCCAGGGACAATGTTGTTAGTCTTCCTTAAATATTGCTGTCATCTTATATCTCCATCGCTTAGTTATCTTCAGTGGTTCCCCATTGTTTCCCATCCTCGTCCTCTCATGGCACCTAAAGATGCCCTGGGTACTGCTTGGCTTCCTTGAGGGATGAGGGAGTCAATAGCTTAGCATATTTGTTACCCATTCTTGGCACATCTGTTGGAAGCTCTGGTCTATAAAATGAAGTTCAGACTTTATTTTCTGGCTCTTCTTAATCTGACTCAAACTTTCACTTTACTCAATTTACAAATATTTATTGAGCTTCTACAATAAAGTAGGACATAAACAAGCACCAAGTATTTTTTAAAAAGACTAAAAATTAATTCCAACTACTCCTTTTTGAGAACACTTTATTTTAGTGAGTCTGATCTACACAGTCCTAAAAATGTTCTGTGAGTTCTCTCTTTGGATTTGGTCTTGCCGCTCTTCACCCCTAAACTCACCACTCCTTTAAATCCCAGTTCTCATTTTAGGAGACTTCTGGATTTCTCAATCCAGTAGTATTTTAAAACAAAGTTAGGGACTCAAAATAAAGTTCCAACTGATTAATTTTTCAAGTAAACCCCCCACCCAAAACAAACTACTGGCTATTTTCATTATTATTTCATAAAAGAATGACTCTTCAGCACTAAAAATCATCATCCTTTTCAAGAAAGAATGAAGACAACATTAAATTACATCAGCATATAAAAAAGATATGAATTAAAATATTTTTTAATGCAAAAAAGATTAAAACTTTTTTTTTTTGTTTATTACATCATGTAGAAATTGTTTCTATACAAGATTGTCCATTTAGAAATGTAAATTCAACAGTGAAACATGAAGTGGAGCCAGATCTTGGGCTTTGATTTGACTTAGAATTGTTTCAGCACCGAGATTTCAAACATGGATCTCCCTACCCTCAAGCCTTCAATAAAGCATCTTTATCCCATCCCCATCCCTTCCATTCTCCCATATCTACCAAACATGCTCAACCTTCATTAAGATTCCAAACCCTTCATGACTAATCACTTCAATGTAGCCTCCTGGACCCCTTTTTTTCTTAAATAGCTATTCTTAACCTAGAGTACTAGATTACCCCAAATACCCACTCTTCTCTCCTGAGGCATTGCAGAAATTCAGGAGATAGACATGATTACTGGGTGTGCATGTAGACACCATCCAGATTTGTTCAGCATTTCCCTGTTGCATTATCTCTGTAATGGTTAATTTTTTATGTCAACTTGTCTAGGCTATGCTTCCCAGTGGTTTGGCCAAACGCTACGCTAGTCTAGTTGCTTTTCTATAATGTAATGTACTGTAATTCAGTATAATGTAATCACCTTCCATAATCTAATCTAATCAATCAATCAGTTGAAAAGGGAGTTTCCTTAGGGTGTACTCTGCCTGTAGACTATCAATAGGTATTTTGGCAGAACTTCCTCTCTTTCTTCACTCTGTACTCTTCCCCATCACCTGACATATCAATCTTAAGATAAGAGCCGGCAGAAGTCTCCAGCCTGCACGTGACCTATATGGATTTTGGATCTGTGAGCTTCCCACAATCCTATGAGCGAAAAGGAGTCTCCAGCCTGTTGCCTGACCTATGAATTTTAGGCTTGCCGGTCCCTGTAATCACGTGAGCCAATTCCTTGAAATAAACCTCTCCTTCTCTGTGCACTGTATGATCACTGGTTCTGTTTCTCTAAAGAACCCTAAGACAATTCCCATTCATTTGTCTCTGCTGATATCTTAGATAAGGCCTCCCAGTGGAAGTGCCAAACCTTCCCTACTCCCTTCAAAGCCCTCAATCCTCAATTCAAATGTTCTTTCAAAGCAGATGGTCTCTCCTCCTAGTTTACATAGATGAAATAGCCCACTGTTTTTCAGACATTAGCAGGAGTCAGAATCTCTGGAGAACTTGTTAAAACACTATTTACTAAGCCTCACCTTTAGAGTTTCTGATTCAGTAAGTCTTGGGTGGGGCCCAAGAATTTACATTTCTACAAAGTTACCAAGTGAAGCTGATGCTGCTGGTTCAGGGACTATACTTTGAGAACAACCGATTTAGCCCAGTAGTTTCCAAACTGCTCAGCAGAGGCCCTGGACATCTGAGGTGCCACTGAGGAGAGTCATTATAGAGAGTGGGAAAGTCTCAGTCAGAGCAGCTTTATGTATATCTCTATGTACATCAATGTTTTACGTATTGAACTTCCATGTAGAGTTCATTTGCAAAAGTGTTCCAAAAAATCTTTTTTCTTTAACCCCTGCAGCCCATGCTATTCCTTATATTAAACTTAAAAAGAACACCACCCAGCTTAGCACTTCACTATTTCATGCCTGTTAGTTTTGCCTTCCCAGATAGAATCTAATTTACTAGAATGAAATAATGGAAAAGTGTATGAAACTTGAAGTCAGAAGACCTGGGTTCAAGTCCTTGACTGTTAAGTTTTGGCTGAATATGTTTGCATAAGGTACCTGAGCTCTCATGGTGCCTTATGCTAATTTTGTATGCCTTGAAGTGCCTAATGCACAGGGACCATTGTCAACAAAAAAGGCTAGATTATGAAGCCTGCAGTTTTTATGACTTTACTTAGTACATAATAGAAATTTCATGTGACTAACTCATTCAGTGGTTTATAGGAAGGCTCATCTCTGACTGCATCCTCTGCTGTGAATCAGTCACATTTCTTGAAATGTGAATGCCTGTTATCCAGTTGACTTGCCTGGCAAAGTGGCATTTGTGTGTAGACATACATGATGTGTAGGTATGCAGAGAGAAAATTGTAAGAGTTTAGTGTGGATGGTGTGTGCTAAGATTGGACCGTATTTTGGAGGATGAAAGGGAGTAGAGGCTGGGAATATCTGATTGTTGGTATTAATTATGAAGGAACAAGAGTCCCTTTTTTGTGCTTACTAACTACACAATCAGGAAAAATACAAGTGGAGGAAGAGGTGTTTGCTCTCATTAGTTCTGATAAGAATGCCTTTGATTTGGTGTTGAGTTCTGACGGAAAATTCCTAGTAAAATGATTATTGCTTCCAATGCTAATTGTACTTTACAAAATTTCGTTTCTACTTGGTCAACAACTTTTTGCCTCCCTTTTCAATATCCCAGTACAACCCAACACTCCTATCCCAATCACAATGCACTCTTCTCCACTCCGCAATGCACACTTCTCCACTGTTGGCTAATTCCTTACTTCTTAGTCCCTTTGCTCCCATTTTTCCTTCACTTATTATATCTTTTCTTCTTGTCCAACTCTTAACTGTGAAGGTTTCCTAGGGCTGTAACTTCAACTTTCTTCTCTCTGTTCTCTTTCTCCTTTCTTTAGGTGGCCTCATCTACTCCTATGGATTCAACTGCGCCTCTATGCTGAGGACTTCCAAATCTAAATATTCAGCCCTAGTCTCTCTCCTGAGTTCCAGATGTGATTTTATAATGATGTACTGAACATCTCCAGATGAATTCATTCATTCATTTGTTCAACCACTTATTAATTTATTAATTTAGCTTTTATTTAATGTGTGCTAGGTGCAGGCTTCTTCACAATGAAGTGGGTAGGGTAGATATAATTATTCCCATTTTAAATGGAATGAATGGATATTCAGGGAGGTTATTCAACCTCCTGAAAGTCACACACAGCAAGTCAATTGTGGATCAGGGACTGTAACCCAAGTTCTGATTCCTAGTTAGGTGCTGGTATATTAAATGTAGTGGGTTGAATGGTAGCCCCCTAAAAGATATGTACACCCAGAACCTGTGAATGTGACCTTACTTGAAAAGAGTTTTTGCAGATATAATTAAGTTAAGGATCTTGATATGAGATTATCCTGGATTAGGGTGGACCCTAAATCCAATGAAAAGTGTCCTTATAAAAGTAGAGAAGGAGAAAAGACACAGAAGAGAAGATGATGTGAAAACATAGACAGAGATTGGAGTGATTCTTCTAAAAGCCAAAGAACACCAAGGATTGTTGGCAACCACCAGCAGCTGAGAGAGGTCTGAAACAAATATTCCCTCAGAGCTTCCAGAAGGAACCAATCCTGGCAACATCTTGATTTCAGACTTCTGGCCTCCAGAATTGTGATAGAATAAATTTCTGTTGTTTTAAGCCACCAAGTTTGTTGTAATCAGACAGTGTTTCAAATAAGTTAGGTTTCTCATTTCAAGAATGAGATGAACAATAGACCAAAAACTTCCAGAAGCAGACAAAAGTGAAAGGAGCACAAAGATCTGACGTAGACCCTACCTAGTTCACTGAAACAAGGATTCTCATGTAATAGGCCTCATGGAGAGTTAAATTGTGATCTGGGAATTCAAAGTTTCCCATGGGGTCATCTTGCTGACCCCAGTACCTAAAAATTTGTTGATTCTTTATTACTATGGTGATTTAACTTTTCCCTATCACTGTTTTGTTGCTCCTGCCATTATTTTACTCTCAGTTCTGTAAATCATGTTTTTTTCCTTTCCATAGATTCTACTTAATGATGTCTTCTATTGCCTTGTGGCGTGTGGATAGGTCCTTCTCCATCTAAATCTTTCAGCTTTGGTTTCCTTCTTGTTCATTTATATTTCCAATTGTCTAATTGCTCTTCTTGAGGAAACAAATCTACTAACCCAAGCAAATCACCCGTGTACATGATTCTATAGAATTCTTAAAACAAATATCCCATAGGCTGCTGTCCAGATTATAGATTACTGCTGTTGAGTAAGGCGCACAGTACTGGTCCAATCAGCTGTGTGTATTAATGGAGGTGGGTGGGGGTGGGAATAAAGGGGGGGGTCTTTTAATTCAAAACATGGCCACTCTACATAAGGTATTCACTAGCAGAGACTTGGCAGTTTCTTTCTAAAGGGACAATGGGCCTGGTAAAAAAAGAGAAGAAACAGTTGCTGTCCACTTGACTCTGACTCATGGTGACCCTATGTGTGTCAGTAGAACCGTGCTCCACAGAGTTTTCAACCGCTGATTTTTCAGAAGTAGATCAACAGGCCTTTCTTTAAAGGCACCTCTGGGCAAACTCAAACCTCCAACCTCCGTGAAGGTTGTGTGTTGAGTTAACTGGGCCATGATTCTCAGTGGTTTGGCAGTTATGATGTAGTTTGGCAGTTGTATAATGATGTGATCACCTCCATGATGAGATTTGATATAATGTGATCACCTTCGCGATGGGATCTGCTGTGAGTAGCCAATCAATTGAAAAGGAGTTTCCTTGGGAGTATGGCCTGCATCCAATATAGGTGAACTTTCTGGCAAGGCTCATGGGCTTTTACTCACTCTGGATCCTGCAGGTGGCTCTTGTTCATCTGATTTCCTGTTCTTGGGATATGGGCTAGCAGCTTACCTGCTGTCTTGCCTGCTGATCTTAGGATTCATCAGTTTCTGCAGTCTGTGAGCCAGGAGAAGCCTCCAGTTTGACCCACGGACTTGGAATTTTCCAGCCTTTACAACCGCATGGGCCACTTCCTTGATGTAAATCTCTCTCTATGTCGCTATGAGTCAAAATCAACTCAATGGCAACAGGTTTTTTGTTTTATATTTTTATATATATATATATACATACCTATTAACTTTGCTGGTTTTGCTTCTCTAGAGAACTCGGCCTAAGACATTTGAATCCAAGAGTGGTTCTAGGGAAACAAAATTGTAAGGATGAGTTTTCTAAATTAGTTTTCAAGTCTGGTTAGTTCTAAAGATGTTGATGACTGTGCTTCCAGTAGTAAAGTGGGCAACGCTAATCCATGGCATAAGGTGGCAATACAAATACACGTAATATCATCACCAATAGATCAAGTATAGGTTAGAGGCAAGGCTCTGAGTGATTGCATGTTTGATACTTTTCTAAAATTTTGTCATAATGAGAAGTATAATGAAGCTGGTTGGTTGGTCCTACTTTCTCTAGACAAAGTGGAGAAAGAACGAGATGAGCTCAGGGCTTCAGAGTCAAAGCTCGAGCACCATATAAAAAACCTCAAAGTTTCCAGTCATGCCTGCAAAGAAAGTCTTATTTCTTGTAGTAACAGAGCTGATATTGCTGAAAACCAAAGCCAGTCTTATCGTAAGAGTGGCTGAATTACAATGCTAACAGAACTCCCAACCTCAGTGGTGTCTGAAGTTAAAGTGAAGGCATTGATTTGGAAGAAATGAGATCCTGAAACTTGGGATGGGGACGTATGGGCAGATACTCAGGAAGCCGGGGGCACTGAGCCCCTAAATTCTGTTGAATCACTTCTGCCAACAGAACCAGCCCTCTCACTCCCATCTGAAGAGATTACTCCATCTTTGTCTGCTAAACCACCCTCCCCAGTAAAACCATTATCCCCTCCACCCCAATCTGATGAGATTAACCCAGCTATGTCTGAAAAGCCTGTGTCTGAGTCATTGCCTGGAACATCACCTGAGGCAGATGCCTTACAAGACAATGCTGACTGTTTTCAAAACACACCCCCACCACCCACTTTGGCTTCTAGACCTATAACTAGACTTAAGTCCCAGCCAGGCCCAAAGGTGAATTACAAAGTGTGACCCAGTAAGAGGTACTCTACACTCCAGAAGAATGGCTTGACATTTGTAGTATGTATAAACAGAAACCTGGGGAATATGTGTGGGAATGGCTAATAAGGGTGTGGGATAATGGAGCAGGGAACATAAACATGGATCAATCTGAGTTTATTGATATGTACCCACTAAGCACAGATTCTTTATTCAATGTTTCAGCTCAAGAGGTTAGGAAAGGATCTAATAGTTTATTTGGCTGGATCACTGAAGCATGGATTACACGGTGGCCTACACTAAATCAAGCTGAAGTACCAGACCTGCTTTGGTATACTGTAGAAGAAGGTATCCAAAGGCTTAGGTAAATTGACATGTTAGACTGGATTTATCAAGTTAGACCCACAGACTTACACATGGAGTGCCCAAAGTACACACATTTTACCACAACAGTGAGTAACACATTTGTGAAGGGAGCACGAACATCCTTGAAGACTGCTGTGATTGCTGTTTTATATAAGTCAGATTTGACAGTGGGACCAGCCCTAACAGAATTAAGACATGTAACTTCAATGGGGTTGATTGGACCCCATGGTGGTAGGAGCCAAGTGGCAACACCCAATTAACAAAGACAAGGTGGGCGTGGTTACCATAATTGACGGTAGAATCAAAGCAGTAATCAGAATAGTCTGACTCGTATGGACTTATGGTGTTGGCTTCTTAGTCATGGTGTCCCTAGGAGTGAAATAGATAGGAAATCTACTAAATATTTACTTGATCTTCCAAGCAGAAAAATAATAGGTTGAGTGAACAGCAGTCTAACTGGAATCACCAGAATAGAGAGTCATGGCCCCTAAAATCAATTTCCAGACTTGAGCGAGTTTAAAGACCCACAACCCCTTGACTGAAGGGGAGGCTGGGTCCCCTTGACAAAAGACCTCACTGCACTTCCAAATATTTATACTGTTAATCATTCTGCAGCCCTCCCCAAAGGGATCTATGGCCTTTTATGAGAATTACTGTTCATTGGGGAAAGGGAAATAATGAGACTTTTTGAGGATTACTGGATAGAGGCTCTGAACTGCCATTAATTCCAGGAGATCCTAAATGTCACTGTGGCCCATGAGTCAGAGTGGGAACATATAGAGGTCAGGTTATTAATGGAGTCTTAGCTCATCTCTATCTAACAGTAGGTCCAGTGGGTCCCTGAACCCATCCTGTAGAGATTTCTCCTGTTCCATAATGCATAATTGGAATAGATATACTCAGCAACAGGCGGAACCCCAACAATGGATCCCTGACAAATGGAGTAAGGACTATTATGGTAGGAAAAGCAAAGTGGAAGCCATTAGAACTGCCTCTACCTAGGAAAATAATAAACAAAATCAATACTGCATTCCTGCAGGGATTGCAGAGATTATTTCCACCATCAAGGACTTGAAGGATTCAGGGGTGGTGATTCCCACCACATCCTCATTCAACTCACCTGTTTGGCCTGTGCAAAAAACAGATGGATCTTGGAGAATAACAGTGGCTTATCAAAAACTTAACCAGACAGTTAATCCAATAGCAGCTGCTGTTCCAGATGTGGTTTCATTGCTTGAGCAAATGAATACATCTCCTGGGACCTGGCACATAACTGTTGATCTGTTTCTCCATATCTGTTTTGAAGGACCACCAGAAGCAGTTTACCTTCAGCTGGCAAGGGTAACAATACACCTTCAGTGTCCTACCTCAGGGCTATATTAGTTCTCCATCCCTATGTCACAATTTAGTTCACCGGGAACTTGATCCTTCCACAAACGTCACACTGGTACATTACATTGATGGCATTATGCTAATTGGACCTAGTAAGGAAGAAGTGTCAATGACTCGGGACATATTGGTAAAACATTTATGTGCTAGAGGGTGGGAAATTATTCTGACAAAAATTCAGGCACCTTTGACCTCAGTAAAATTTCTAGGGGTTCAGTGGTGTGGAGCATGTCAAGATATTCCTTCTAAAGTGAAGCATGAGTTATTGCATCTGGCCCCTCCCACAGCTAAAAGGGAAGCACAACACCTAGTGGGCCTCTTTGGATTTTGGAGGCAACATATTCCTCGTTTAGGCATGCCTATTTATCAAGTGACTTGAAGAGCTGCTAGTTTTTAGTGGGGCCCAGAACAAGAGAAGGCTCTGCAACAGGTTCAGGCTGCCATGCAAGTCACTCTGCCGCTTGGGCAATATGATCTGGCTGATCCAATGGTGCTTGAAGTATCAGTGGCAGATAGAGATGCTGTTTGGAGACTTTGGTAGGCCCCTACTGGTGAATTACAGGGTAGACTCTTGGGATTTTGGAGCAAAGCCCTGCCATCCTCTGGAGATAATTGTTCTCCTTTTCAGAACCAGCTTTTGACTTGTTACTGGGCCTTAGTAGAGATTGAACACTTAACCATGGGCCACCAAGTCACCATGCACCTAAGCTTCCCAGAATGAACTGGATGTTGTCTGAGCCACAAGCCTTCAAGTTGGACGTGCACAACAGCACTCCATCATTAAATGGATGTGGTATATATGAGACTCTGCCCGAGCAGTATCTGAGGGCACAAGTAAGTTGCATGAAGAAGTGGCCCAAATGCCCATGGTCTCCACTCCTGCCACAAAACCTTTCATCTCCCAGTCTTCACCTAGTGCCTCATGGGGAGTTCCTTATGATCAGTTAACTGAGGAAGAGAAAACTTGTGCCTGGTTTACTGATGGTTCTTCTTGATATGAAGGCACCACTTGAAAGTGGACAGCGGCAGTGCTACAGCCCCTTTCTGGGACCTCCCTGAGGGACAGTGGTGAAGGGAAATCCTCCCAATGGGCAGAGCTCTGAGCAGTGCACCTGGTTGTTTGCTTTCCTTGGAAGGAGAAATGGCCAGATGTGTGATTGTATACTGATTCGTGGACTGTGGCCAGTGCTTTGGCTGGATGGTCAGGGACTTGGAAGGAACATAACTGGAAAATAGGAGACAAAAGGGATGGGGAAGAGATATGTGGATAGACCTGTCTGAATGGGTGAAAGAAGTGAATATATTTGTGTCTCCTGTGAATGCTCACCACAGGGTGACCTCAGCAGAGGAGGATTTTAACAGTCGAGTGCATAGGATGAGGTGTTATGTGGGAATCAGTCATCCTTTTTCCCCAGCCACTTCTGTCATTGCTAAATGGGCTCTTGTACAGTGATCATGGTAGCAGGAGCTCAGTAACATGGACAGCTACTCACCAAAGCTGACTTGGCTACAGCCACTGTTGAGTGTCCAATTTGCCAGCAACAGATACCAACACTGAGTCCTGGATATGGCACTATTCCTTGAGGTGATCAGCCAACAACCTGGTGGCTGGCTGATTACATTGGACTGCTTCTGTCATGGAAACGGCAGTGTTTTGTTCTTACTCGAATAGACACTTACTCTGGATATGGATTTGACTTCCCTGTGTGCAATGCTTCTGCCAAAACTACCATCCGTGTACTTACAGAATGCCTTATCCACCATCATGGTATCCCACACATCATTGCCTCAAATCAAGGGATTCACTTCACATATTCAGAGATTATGTATGATTTAAGGACATGTGTACAGCTGTCAATTGACAAAGGGTGGACTGCGATCATTAAGGTTGTGTGTTAACTTGGCTGAGAAACGATTCTCAGTGATTTAGCAGTTATGATGTAGTTTGGCAGTAGTATAATGATGTGTTCATCTCCATGATGACATTTGATACAATGTGATCACCTTCATGATGGGATTTGCTGTGAGTAGCCTATCAATTGAAAAGGAGTTTTGTTGGGTTTGTGGCCTGCATCCAATATAGGTGAACTTTCTGGCAAGGCTCATGGACTTTTTCTCTCTGGATCCTGCAGCTGGTTCCTGTTCGTCTGACCTCCTGTTCTTGGGACATGAGCTAGCAGCTTACCTGCTGTCTTGCCTGCTGATCTTAGGATTTGTCAGTTTCCACCAACTGTCAGCTAGGAGAAGCCTCCAGTGTGACCTATGGACTTGGAATTTTCCAGCCTTTACAACCACATAAGCCATTTCCTTGATATAAATCTCTCTCTCTGTATAAATGTACTTATACACTTTACTGGTTTTGCTTCTCTAGAGAACTCAGCTTAAGACAGTAGCCAAGCACTTCAACTGCTGACACCAAGGGACTCCATGGGCATGGTAACCCGTATCGCATTGCTGCTGAGTGGATTCCAACTCATAGCGACCCTGTAGGACAAAGTAGTACTGCCGCATAGGGTTTCCAAGGCTGTAGTCTTTGTAGGAGCAGACTGCTACATCTTTCTCCCACAAAGTGGCTGGTGGGTTTGAACCTCTGACCTTTCAGTTAGCAGCCAAGCACTTAACTATGGTGCCACCAGAGCTCCTTTTGGGCATGATAAGGCCACTTAATTGATTTGTCTTTCTCTTCTGTTTAGTTCAGATTCCAATGTCTCCTCAGATTCTAATGTTTTGTATTCACTCTTTTTTTCTCTTTGTTTCAGTTTGTGTAATTTCTATTGACCTATTTTCAAGTTTATTGTGTTTTTTTCCTCAGCTGTGATAAGCATATTTAAATAACTCTTCATTTCTCATATTGTGTTTTCTTTTCTAGCGTTTTCATTTGACTCATAGTTTCCATCTCTCTGCTGATACTCCCCATCTACCCATGCGTGTTGTCTACTTTTTCCACTAGATCCTAAAAACAAACCAACAAAAACGAAAACCAAACCAACAACAACAACAACAAAAAAAAACCAAACCTTTTTTTTACTTTGGCAATACTTTCAAACTTACAGTTTCTGATAAGAATGCCTTTGATTTGATGCTGAATTTTACCAGGGGGGAAAAGATTATTGCAAATATAAAAATAATACAAGAACACCTGTACATCCTTTACTCAGATTTACCTATTTGTAAACATTTCTTCCTTCCTTCTTTCCTTCCTCCCTCTCTCCCTCCCTGCCTGTTTCCTTCCTTTCTTCTATATCCGTAGACAAAGCTTCATATATATTATACACACACAATACAGTTAACAATTTCATAAATTTACATTGATGCAACACTTTCATCTAAACTAATATCCATATTCCAGTTTGTCAATTGACCAAATGTTTTTTCTCCCTCCAGTACAAGATCAGTTTAGGGTCTAGTATAGCAGTTAGTTGTTTCTTTAGCCTCTTTTAATATGGAACATTTCCACTTTCTTTGTCTTTTATAATACTGATATTTTTGAAGAATATAATCCCCATATGTATTTTTTAATAGAATGTTCCGCATATTGAGTTTGTTTGATGTTTCCTGTTGATTGAGATTTTGCATTCTTGGCCAAAAAACTTCACAGGTGATATTGTATCCTTTTAAGGTTATCACATCTGGAGACATATGGTGTCCATCTGTTTTTTGTTGTTGGTGGTAATTTTAATCACCCAGTCAAGGCATTGCATAATTACTGTATACTCCATTGTACAATTACTGCTTTTTCCTCCCTTGAAACTGTTAAGTAGTCTGTGGGTAGACATTTTATGCGTGAAAATATCCTGTTCCTCAACAAAATTTCCTCCTTTATTTAGTACCTGTTGATGATTCTTGCCTGATCCGATCTTTATCATGATGGTTGCAAAGTGATGATTTTCCAACTCTAGTAGTCCCTCCATATTTAAGTCAGCCCTCAGCTTTCTACTGTATGTAAGAGCTCTATCTGTCTATCTATCTGTCTATCTGTCTGTCGCTCTATCTACCTGTCTTTTTATTATTAGTATGGATTCAGCAAATTCTATTTTTCCAGTGGTTTATAATTTATTACTTTATCTAATTACTTTGGTGTTCAAATTGTCTCAGATTTGGCTAGTGAGAGTCTTTTCAAGATGGCTCGTTTGTCCTTGTGACATGCTCCCATCATTTTTTTGAGCACTTATTTTCTGGCATAACAGGATGTTCCAAGCTAATTTTGCACCTGCTCTGCACCAGCTCTGG
>NW_004444097.1:5765412-5774811 GCF_000243295.1 Trichechus manatus latirostris | reverse complement strand
TGAGGTTTTTTTTTCTTGCTTTCCTCCATTCCACATTTGCGCATCCCTTCTTCCATAATGATAATTTTGACTTCTAACAACATCAACAAATTTACTCATTTGCTTAATCCTATAAACATCTAAAATTGTTTTAGAATTGTTTTGTCCACACCATTATAATAATCAAACTTAAAAAAATGCGCTCAGGTTTTCCTTGAAATTCTCAGTGTAGCTTTTCTTTTTCTTTTAAAGCTTTTTATTACAAGTTGTTAATATTAATTACAAATCAGAGCTCCTTATATAGGTAAATACCAAAAACCCACTCCCATCCAGTCGATGCTGACTCATAGCGATCCCATAGGGTTTCCAAGGCTGTAACTCTTTATGGAAGCACACTGCCACATCTTTCACCCATGGAGCTGCTGGTGGTTTCGAACTGCTGACCCTCCGGTTAGCAGTCAATCCCTGACTTACAACATATTCGAGTTACAATGAACCATGCTTACGACTGTCCTTTTTTCCTGCGCATCTTACCATTAGTATTACGTACTACATATAAAGTTGCAGTGCATAATTTGCTGATGTTATTATTCTCATACCAACCCTTAAAGACAAATAATGGTTGAATTTATAAAGATACTGATAATAAAAAAAGAAAAAGGTGTTCAACTTAACGTCAGAACCAACTTATGATGGGGTCGTCGGAATAGAATCCTGTGGTAAGTTGGGGACTATCTGTTCTTCTAATCATATTTTTGTTAACTGGTTTTAAAGTATTACTTGAATATGTTTCTCCTACTGGTTCCTAGGCAAAAATATTACTCAGTGATCGTTTAAAAGATGTTAATTTGATTAAACAGCTTATCCTTAGTAATCTGAGACATTGATCCATGGATAGTTTCCATGGTTGTTTCACAGCTTTTTTGTGTAGCTTTGGCAAGTTTGTCTACTGACTTTTGGCCGTGTATTTCTAAACCCATCAGGCAGCTCTCTCATCCCAGCTGGGCTTCTGACTGCTCTAACTTTTCAGATAAACCAAAGACCTGACCGGTGGTGTAGTTTGCATTACTAAACAAGCTAGAAGAACTCAGTATATTCACCCAGTATTTATTCCATAAAAGTTTAAGCAATTTGTGATCCAAAGAGAATTTGAAATATAGGCCTTCTAAGGCTAACGTTGTTTGCAGTTTATAGCAAAATCTTCTATTTTAGTAAGTGGAATAGTTGGTACTCAGAAGGTCCTTGATCATGTAGTTTGTAGCCCTTTGAATATATCCTAATGGTACCAAACTTCACTTTCCCTGTAAATATTTTTCTTGTGGGATCAATTACCACTGCTATGAATGGTTCCTGGAGTATCTGAGTGCTAACATCAATTCCAGAGAGCCAGCAGCCATAGCTAGGATGGCTATGATACCAGACAATTGCACTTTAAAGACAGCCAGCCTGTTAAATATGAGGAGGTACCTGGTGGCACCAACGGTTTGAGCTAAAAAGTTGGCTGTTGGAACCCACCCAGTGGTGCCAGGGAAAAAAGTCCTGTTTCTCTGCTTCCATAAAGATTACAGACAAGTAAATCCTATGGAGCAGTTCTAATCTGTAACACGTGGTCTCATGACAGTGGGTTTGGTTTGGTTTATTCACATGCAGCATCCTGAGCATATACTTACTCTTAGTGCCCTCTACAGGCAAAGCAAAACTGTCTGTAATGATCATGGTTTCACCATCTACCTTTCCTAACATCAAACCCCTCACTTCCAAGTTTTGCAATACTTAAGGTAATGGTAGGAGCCCTGTTGAAGCAATGGTTAATCAAAAGGTCAGCGGTTCAAACCCACCAGCAACTCCACGGGAGAAAAGACCTGATGATCTGCTTCCTTAAAGATTACAGCCTAGAAAACCCTATGGGGCAGTTCTACCCTGTTCTATAGGGTCACTATGAGTCAGGATTGACTCAAGAACACACAACAACAAGGTAATGGTGGAGTCCCTGGGTGGTGCAAATGGTTAAAGCACAAGGCTACTAACCAAAAGGTTGGAGGTTTGAGTCTACCAGAGACACTTGGAAGAAAGGCCTGGTGACTCAGAGTCTAGGGAAACTTTTTTTTTTAATAGTCATGGTACCCATTACCCATTGCCATAGAGTTGATTTCAACTTATAGCAATCAGCTCATAGAACAGAGTAGAACTGCCCCATAGGGTTTCCAGGGCTGTAAATCCTTACGGAAACAGATTGCCACATTTCTTTTTTCCCAGGCACATTTTTTTTTTTCCTGAAGAGTGACTGTTGGCAGACACCGACCTTTCGGTTAGCAGCCAAGTACTTTAACCACTGTGCTACCAGGGCTTCTTACAGTCATGGTAATCCAGGGATTTGCCGCCAGGATTTCCTGCTGCTGTTTCTTGTCATATTTGTAGATTTCATCAGTACTCAGAGTTTCTTGCATATTGTCGGCCAATTCCCAGGTTTTCGGGGCCTTACTGCTCCCAATACCACTGTCACTGAGAGTATAAGAAGGTTGCCGTCTCCACAGCCAAGACGCAATTTTACCCCACCAGGTCGCCCAGTGTGGGCTTCCCACCTCCCCACCACATCTGAACTCTTAAAAGACTCTTGAAGCAGCCATGACACCTGCAGTGTAGTTTCAATTTGCCTTTCTCTTATTCCTAGTGAAGCTGAAAAATTTTCATACGTTTAAGGTGCATTTTTTAGTCTCTTTTTGTGAACTCTTTGTTAATGTTTTTTGCCTATTTTGGTACAGGATTTTTGGTTATTTTTTCTCTCAAAATTTAAAAGTTATCCATAAATTATTAATATGACTTCTTCAAATATCACCAATATTATGTAGCAGATATTTTTTCCCATTTGCTCATTTGTCTTTTGACTTTGCTTATGGTGATTATGCCATGCAAAGGTTTTAATTTTTATACAGCCAAATTTATTTGTCTTCTGTAAAAATTGTGTCTAGGTTTTTTTAGTCATAGTTATAAAGACTTTCCCTACACTCAGGTATAAAGGAATGCACCCATGTTTTATTCTATAGGAAACATAAAACTACATTCAAATCTCTGATACAATTAGAGCTTATCCTTGTGTATGGTATGAGGAATGGGTCTAATTTTGTCTGTGTTCCAAGTGGCCATCTAGTAGTCCTAACATCATTTATTAAGAAAATGATCTTTGCCCACATGGTTTGAGAAGTCATTATTATGCTAGATTTTCTTATGCAGTTGGGTCTCTCTCTCTGGACTTTCTGTTCTATTCTAATAGTTTGTCTATTTATACTCTAGTTTTAACTACCCTGTTTTAATTTAATTAAGGCTTCATAAAAACAAACAAACCAAAAAACCCCGAAAACCAGACCCAGTTGCTATGGAGTCAATTCTGACTCATGAGAACCACGTGTGTTGCAAAGTAGAATTGTACTCCATAGGGTTTTCAGGGCTGTGACCTTTTGAAAGCAGATCGCCAGGCCTTTCTTTCAAGGCACCTCTGGGTGGGTTTGAACTGACAACTTTTTGGTTAATAGTTGAAGGCTTAACTGTCTGCACCACCCAGGGACTCAAAGGCCTTAGAGTGTGTTTTGATATCCTGTGGCCTTGTCCCTCCCCAGAGCTCTTGGTTTTAAATGTTTTCCTAATTATTTTAGTGTGATTATTTTTCCATGTGAATTTTAGGATCAACTTGTTTAGCTCCCTAATAATGCTCATTGAAATTTTTATTCAGGCCATACATATTTAACTTAAAGAGACCTGACATTTTGATAATGTTGAAACATTCTTCTGTTTGCTCGAGTCTACTTTTTGGTCTTTCAGAAGTGTTTTATACTTTTCTTCATACGAGTTGGAACATTTGTTTTTAAGATAATTCCTAAATATTTTATCTTTTTTTGGTTGATATTATAAATGAAGTTTTCTTATTTATTACATATTCTAACTGGCCATTGTGTATGTATTTGAATACTATTAATTTTTTGCATACTAATTTTATATTATACTGCCTTGCCAAGTTCTTTGGTTGTTTGAGTTAGTTTTATCATTGATTCTCTAGGGTTTTCTAGATATACTGTCATGCCGTGTCCAAATAGAAATAGCTTTATTTCTTCTTTTCCTGTTCTTCTTCCTCTAATTGTTTTCTCTAGTTTAATTGCCTTGCTACTCATTCTAAGACAACGTTAAATAATTGTGGAGATAGTGGGCATTTTTGCCATTTTCCTGACTTTAGTAGGATTGCCTCTAGGATTTCTCCATTAAGTAAGAAGCTGACTTTAGGACTGAGGTATATATAGATATTATTATATTAAGGAAGTATCTACCCACTCCTATTTTCTCAAAAATTTTTGTTAGGAATGGTGCTGAATTTTATCAAAGGCTTTTTCCGCATCTATGCAGATAATCGTATGTTTTTTTCTGCTTATACCTATTACTATGGTAAATTATATTAATAGATTTTCTAATATTGAAGCTCCATTGCATTCTTGATATCAACCTCATTTGATCATGGTATATTATTTTCTTAATGTGATATTGGAATCTATTTGCTAATATTTTACTTAGATTTTTATCTCAATAGTTGTAAGTGATATTGGGTCTGTAAAATTCTTTTTTTGTGCTACCTTTATAAAGTTTAGATATCAATGATGTCTGCTTCATAAAGAGCATTTGGATGTTTCTCTTCATTTTCTATGCTCTGAAACTATTGGCATCATTTGGTTTTTAAAGATTTGGTAGAATTCTCCTAATGAAAACTTCTGGCCTGGTTTTTGTGTGGTAGTTTCTTGGTAAATTCCTCTTTTTTTTTTTTTTATGGAAATTGTTCTCTTTAAGGTATTTTATCTCTATTTTGATAGCTGTATTTACCTAAGAGATTATCCATTTTCTCTAGGTTTACAAATTTATATTTATAGATATGTACAAATTAGTCCCTTATGATTTTGAAAGATTTCTTCTGTATCAGTAACTATTTTCCCCTTGCCATTTCTTGTTTAGCATATTTTTTGCTTTCTTCTTTTTCCCCTTGATTAAATTACCTTATGGTAATTTTGTTAATTTTTTCAAAGACCAAGATTTTAATTAATTAATTTGATCTACTGTTTTTCCATTACCTACTTCATTAATTTCTGCTTTTATCTTTATAATTTGATTTAATGAGCTTTCTTTTGTTTTAAAGTGTTGTTCTTTTTCTGCTTTTTTAGTAAGAATTTTATTTTCATTCTTTCATTTTTATTGATATGGTGTTTAGTACTATGAATTTTCCTCTCTTTGTGGCTTTAAATGTATATACCATGAATTTGAACATGTCAAGTTTTCATTATTTTTTCAGAAATTTTGTCATTTGTTTGTATTTCCCTTTCACTCAAGAGTCATTTAATATAAGATCTTTTCATTCAGAGGCAGCAAAGCCTTTCTGTTTTTTTCGTTTAACTTTTAAATTTCTAGTTTTAGTGCATTGAGATCCTATGGTGGTTATAAATTGGTGATGTTCTCTTTTTTTATCATTCCTTCTACATGTGTTCATTGGCATTCTTTCTCTCTCTCCTTTTTTTAGGATGAGACTCATGGTTGGTTTGTTTGTTTGTTTTTTTTTTCATTCAGTATGTTGTTAATTCTTTCTTGTTATTTATTTTGTCCTGTGTTATTTTGCATGTCCCAGCAGCCTTTGAGCATGTCCTTACCTTCTGACATAAGATGTTTCAGATCACTTTGTACTTTCCCTGCCCCAACCTGGTATCAACCATTTTTCCCTGGAGCCCTGGCTCCTTGGTACCAAACCAAACCCATGGCCGTCGAATTGATTCCAACTCATGGTGACCCTATAGGGCAGAGTAGAACTGCCCCATAGAGTTTCCAAGGCTGTAAATCTTTACAGAAGCAGACAGCCACATCTTTCTCCTGTGGAGCAGCTGGTGGGTTTGAACCACCAGCCTTTCAGTTAGCAGCCAAACACTTTACCACTGTGCCACCAGGGCTTCTTGGTTCTTTGCTAGACTATGGTATTTGGAAATTGAAATCGTGGTAAAAGGTGTACTCTTTGCTACAAGAATGTCATTGCTTCTAGGCTTTTTCAATGGACAAATTTGGTAAATATACACTTTTTAAATTTGTGGGTTAATACTAATACCTCTAATTACTTAATCCATCAGCAAAAAGGATTTTGCTTATTCTTCTTTTATTTCATATCTTAAAAAAAGAAAATTCCCATAGTGTGAAACAAGGTTCTCAACAACATCAATATGTTGATTTATTTGGCATCCTAAAATATACACAAAATAGTTTCCAAATTGTTACATTAATACAACTACCAACAACAAACTTAACAGTGAAGTTCAAGGTTTTTTTGTAGTTCTGATTATCTATAGGAAACCCTGGTGGCCTGGTGGTTAAGAGCTATGTCTGCTAACCAAAAGGTTGGCAGTTTGAATCTGACAGGTGCTCCTTGGAAACTCTATGGGACAATTCTACTCTGTCCTATAGGTTCGCTATGAGTTGGAACTGACTCAATGGCAATGGGTTTTGGTTTGATTATCCTTATGATATCCTCCGAGGGTGAACAGTTAGAGTTTTGCATTAAAAAATTACTTGGAGCAGGAGGGGACAGGAAAGCTGGTGATAAGGAACCCAAGATTGAGAAGGGACAGTGTTGACATGTCATGGGGTTGTTAACCATTGTCATAGAGCAATATGTGTACTAACAGTTTAATGAGAATAGATTTGTTCTGTAAACCTTCATCTAAGGTACAAAAAAGAATTATCTATGTGAGATCAAATTGACAACAGCAAATCAAAAGGTTTGATGGGAAGCCTAGGGGGCAGTGAGTTGAAGATAATGGTGATGGAATAATTTGGAAAAGGACAGAGAGAATAGCAGCACAACTGGAAGCATGTAATCGCTGTCACTGAATTGTGTATGTAGAAACTTTTGAAATGGTGTAACTTTGGCTGTGTATATTTTCACCAAAAAAAAAATTCTCCAAGTCGAGAAGGGAGAATATTGACATGTCGTGGGGCTGTTAACCAATGTCATAAAACAATATGTGCACTGACTGTTTAATGAGAACTATTTGTTCTGTAAACCTTCATCTAAAGTACAATAAAAAAAAAAATTACTTGGATTATTTTTCTTCTTTTGAATGATTATGGTATAAATGCAATATGTATTTAGGTTGTTTTGTTTCTGATCAATTTAGGGTCCCCTCCCCAACTGCTAATTTAATTTTATATTTTGAAAGTGTCAACATTATCATGACTTAAAAGTCAAAATATACATCAAAAGTATAATTAAGATCCTCTGGTGGTTATAAAACATCCCTTTCTTTATATTTTCCATTAATTCCCACCCTTTCCCTTTAGGTAAACAATTCCATTAGTTTCTGAATTATTCTTCCCACATTTATTTTTGCAAAAATCAGCACACACACTAACACAGACACACAGACACACACACAGACACAGACACACAAACACACAGACACACACACACACACGCTTTCTTATTTCCACTTATTTCTTAAAAAAGGTAACATACCAGACATACATTTTGTTTTTCATCTTGCTTTTTAAGTTTATACAAAAAATTTTTAATTTTATATTCCATGTGGTTCTGACAAATTGGTTATGGCTGAATGGAAATATTCTTCTGTTGGAAACAAAGTCCCAAATTTCAAAGAAATTCCCAATGACCGACCAAATATTTTCTATTTTTGGTGCTCCTGAGGGTATCTATGGTTGAAAGGAAGAAAGAAAGAAAAAGAAAAAGGGGTGATGAGAGCCGGAAGAAAGTGAGAAAAAAAGGCATTTTCTTTGCGAGATCATTTAGTCCACATTTAGTGAAATTTCCACTAGATGGCAGTAACACTCCAGGAATAAGTTTCCCTTAGCCTTCTGAGAAGGAAACAAAACCTCCTTTGAGAGTGCTATGGGACCTCTCTAATATAGTCTCCCACCAAATGCAGGGATCTTTTAAAGGATTCACTCTTCAGAGCATATCTATTTAACTTTTAAAATTCAAATCTGAATTCTGTTCATCCCTCAGTAACCTGATATTATACCGGGGGGAAGAAAGACTCTCGCCTGGAATCAGTCTCTATTAGACAAGATGCTATAAAAAACAAATATTAAATAAAACAATTTAAGATTCAGTAAAATGTATTTTTAAACCTAGAGTTAATTAAAATTTCTCAATTAAAAAGTTCTTATCGCTTTATTCTTAGTTCAATTTTGTTTGATCATGATTCTAAAAACAAGTAAAAAAGAAAAAAAAGGATAAAACTGAAAAGTAAACTAAATAGCAAGATTGATTGTAACTCAGGTAGGAACTGGCAGATACTTACAGGAATTATAGAGCTAACATCATAAAACGGAACCAAACCCATTACCGTCAAATCGATTCTGACTCATAGCCACCTATAGGACAGAGTAGAACTGCCCTATGGGGTTTCCAAGGCTGTAAATTGTTATGGAAGCTGACTGTCTTCATCTTTCTCCTGCTGGGCAGCTGGTGGGTTCAACCGCTGACCTGTTTTTGGTTAGCAGGCAATCGCTTAACCACTGCGCCACTAGGGCTAACAGCATTCTCCTGATTAATCCAACAGATCTTGCAAGAAGTCCTATTTAATATCAGTCATTGCCTTTCCTGGCTCTGCTGGGCTGCAGGAACTGTCTCCCATCTGCAAGGTCATCCCAGCAGATAGGCATGTCTAGAATCAGTCTTACTGCCCAAAGCCACATATTCGAGGGCCTGGGAAGAGGCAAGCTGGGTGCAAAGCTGCAATTTCCCCCATCTCTTCATCCTGTCTTTTTGCTGTACTCCCACTTTCCAGCCTGCTGCTAAAGCACACACATGAGGTTCATGACAGCACTGGGCTGACTGCCATGGGGTGGAACATTAATAATCTCAATTTGAGAAGGTGACAATACAGCTGTAAGAAGTGACTTAATAACAAGTCAAGCAACATACTCACTAGTATAATACAATATTGAACCAACTGTGTCCATAAGCTTAGAGAGGAAGAGTGATATAATCAACTGGGACTAGTCAGAGAAAGCTTCCAGGAGGCAATGAGCTTTGAAAAAGGTGCTGAAGGACATAGTGGATATGAGTCAGTGGTGGAGAAAGATGGACACTATTCTCGCCTTCCATGAGGGAGACTTGGATTTGATGCCTAGCCAATGCACCTCACGTGCAGCCAACACTTACCTGTTCGTGGTGGTTTGCGTGTTGCTATGATGCTGAACAGGTTTCAGCAGAGCTTCCAGAATAAGGCTGACTTGGAAGAAAGTTCTGGAAATCTGCTTCTGAAAATCGGACAATGAAGACCGATCATGGGGATGGCTCAGGATCGGGCAGCATTCTGTTTTGTTGTGCTTGGGGTCACCATTAGTCGGGGGCTGACTCAATGGCAGCCAACAACATGGACTGAG
>NW_004444097.1:5762460-5764328 GCF_000243295.1 Trichechus manatus latirostris | reverse complement strand
TGTTATGATCCACATAGTCGAATGCCTTTGCATAGTCAATAAAACATAGGTAAACATCTTTCTGGAATTCTGTGCTTTCAGCCAAGATCCATCTGACATTAGCAATGATATCCCTTGTTCCACATCCTCTTCTGAATCCAGCTTGAATTTCTGGCAATGCCCTGTCAAGGTACTGCTGTAACTGCTTTTGAATAATTTTCAGCAAAATTTTACTTGTGTGTGATACTAATGATATTGTTTGATAATTCCGCATTGTCTTGGAATGGGCACAAATATGGATCTCTTCCAGTCAGTGGGACAGGCAGCTATTCTCCAGATTTTTTGACATAGACAAGTGAGCACCTGCAGTGCTGCATCTGTTTGTTGAAACATCTCAATTGGTATTCTGTCAATTCTTGGAGCCTTGTTTTTTTGCTAATGCCTTAAGTGCAGCTTGGACTTCTTCTTTCAGTACTATCATTCTTGATCATATGCTACCTTCTGAAATGATTGAATGGCTACCAATTCTTTTTGGTACAGTAACTCTGTGTATTCCTTCCATCTTCTTTTGCTGCTTCCTGCTTCATTCAATATTTCCCCCGTAGAATCCTTCAATATTGCAACTCCAGGCTTGAACTTTTTCTTCAGTTTTTTCAGCTTGAGAAATGCAAAGCATGTTCTTCCCTTTTGGTTTTCTAGCTCCAGGTCTTTGCACATTTCATTATAATACTTTACTTTGTCTTCTCGAGCTGTCTTTTGAAATCTTCCGTTCAGCTCTTTTACTTCATCATTTCTTCCATTCACTTTAGAGCAAGTTTCAGAGTCTCTTCTGCCATCCATTTTGTTTTTTTTCTTTCTTTCTTGTCTTTTTAATGGTCTTTAGCTTTCTTCATGTATGATGTCCTTGATATCATTCACAACTCATCTGGTCTTTGGTCATTAGTGTTCAATATGTCAAATCTATTCTTGAGATGGTTTCTAAATTCAGGTGGGATATACTCCAGGTCGTGTTTTGGCTTCTGTGAACTTGCTCTAATTTTCTTCAGCTTCAACTTGAAATTGCGTACGAGCAACTGATGGTCTGTTCTGCAGTCAGCCCCTGGCCTTGTGCTGACTGATGGTATTGAGCTTCTCCATTGCCTCTTTCCACAGATGTAGTCAATTTGATTCCTGTGTATTCCATCTGGTGAAGTCCATGTAAATAGTTGCCAATTATGTTGTTGAATAAAGGTATTTTTGTCATCTTTGGCCTCAGTGGTTGGCACATAAATTTTTGAATAATAGTTATATTAACTAGTCTTCCTTGGAGGTGTATGGATATTATACTATCATTGGCAGCATTGTATTTCAGGATAGATCTTGAAATACCCCATCAGGGTTTCCATCAGGGGAATAAGCTCCCCCTTTAGTTTGGCAAAGAGCCCTGGTTGCTCAGTGGTTAAGAACTTGGCTGCCAGCCAAAAGGTCAGCAGTTTGAATTCACCAGCTGCTCCTTGGAAACCCTATGGGGCAGTTCTTCTCTGTCCTATATGGTCACTATGAATCAACTTCATGCCAATGGGTTTTAGTTTGGCAAAGGAGCTCTGGTGGTGCAGTGGTTAAGTGCTGGGCTGCTAACTGAAAGGTTGACTGTTCAAACCCACCAGCCGCTCCATGGGAGAAAGATGTGGCAGTCTGCTTCCGTAAGGATTTCCAGCCTTGGAAACCTTATGGGGGCAGTTCTACTCTGTACTATAGGGTCACTATGAGTCAGAAACGACTCAGTGGCAATGGGTTTGGTTGGGTTTTGGCTAGTTTGGCATCCAGGGATGCCCCATGGCATCTGTCCAAGACCTTCTTCTCCAGCATCATAACTTGCCCCTTTGTCCCACACATCCTCCCCTCCAGCT
>NW_004444097.1:5745012-5759923 GCF_000243295.1 Trichechus manatus latirostris | reverse complement strand
TGACATTATGTTCATCATGTTGTGCAACCATCACCACTATCTCTTTCCAAATTATTCCATCACCATTAACGAAACTCAGTGCCCCCAAAGCAATGACTCCCTCTCCCCATCTCCTTCACACCTCTGGTAACCACTAATAAACTTTGGTCTCTCTACATTTGCCCATCAAGCAGAAAACATCCTGTCATGCAGTTGAACTCCAGTACTCAAGATAAAATGTGATTTCTAATAAAAACGCTATTTAGAACATAGTGGTTAATGAAGTTGCCTCTCCTAATATGCATAGTCTAGGATAATCAGGGAATTTTGAGGTTTTATAGAAAGATTGTTACAGAATTACCTGTTAGGTCCAGTCTAGTATAACAGAATCACTGGAAGTAGTATTGATTCATCTATGCGCCAGTTGTTGTTGAGTCAAAATCAACTCATGGCAATCCCATGTGTGTCAGAGTAGAACTGTGTTCCATAGTGTTTTCAATGGCTGATTTTTTGGAAGTAGATTGGCAGTCTTTTCTTCCAAGGTGCGTCTGGGTGAACTCAAGCCTCTAACCTTTTGGTTAGCAGCTAAGCGCATTAACTGTTTCCACCACCCAGGGCCTTCGACTCATCTACAGAACAGACAATTTTAATTACCTTATTTAGTCACACAATTTTCCCCATACCAGCAAATGAGTCCTGTTTATGCCTACTTTAGCTTTGAAAAAACAGAAAAGAAAGGATTTACAATGTAGACAAACTTCTTGGAGGTGGAGGTGGTAGTAGTGGTGATGGTAATACAAGAGAGCAGTAAAAGGAGGAAAAGATAAATAAAAACTGACTGGAAAGTAACGTTGTTATTTGACATTTATATCTGTTTCTAGTTTCTGGTTTAAAATTGGGCTATTTTCAGTCAGTGAAATTTGAATTCCTTTATAAGGCATGCTTCATATGAAATAGTTCTTCCTTGACATTGTACCATCAATTCCAGTACCTGCCACCGGAGGGTGGTGGTGCCTGTTAAGGTGTCAAGGCATGGATGACCGTCTACTGAGCACAGGGTTCTCTCAGCTATACATACAGGGCCGTCTCCTGCCAACCGTGTACATACGTTTGCCACATGTCTGATCATTTCTTTAGGGTATATTCCGAGAAATGAAAAAATTGAGTCCCAAAGTATACACATCGCCAGACTGCCCTCCGGAAAGTTTGCACCAGTCTACCCTCCTACCACCAGTGTATGAGGGAGACAGCCCCAGTGTAGGGCTGAAATCAGTGTTTACAGATTTCAGAAGGATGAAAATGTGATAGAATCCATTAGGCAATGGCTGAAGTCTTACTGAGATGAGCATTACCGTTGGCAGGTTGTGCTCACAGCCTTTACCAAAATATTGATAAATTAAGTTGGTAAGTGGGAACGTTAAAAGTAGCTGAGCAGAAAAATTTGAAATCTTGTAAACAGATGTGGCACAGTGGAAGATCAGTAAACAGTAAAATAGTAGTCAGGAGGCCTGGGTTCTAGAATTTAATAAATGTTAGATTCCATCCATTCCCCTCTCTGAATCTCATCTCATCTCTAAGATGGTGCCCTTTACAGCTCTAACTCTATATGCCACTTCGTGAGAGAATCATGGTGAGAGTTGTTAATGACGGAGAGGCATCAGATGCCTCAAGGTGAAGAGTGACATAAAATGAGACTATTTGTGCCCTGGTTGTTTGTCATGCATTTCCTGGAAATATTTAGGTCTTACCCCAAGAGCTCATTCACTCTGAGAAGCTTCCAGTAACTGGAGCAAAATGCTGCTGGAAGTTAGTCAAGATATTTAAATGTTACTCACTGATAGCTCACTTGTGAGTCATAATGATGCCCTGTGATGCTCAGCATTCAAGGACACAGTGGCTCTCCTCAGCCAGCACTGCATAGAAAGACATGCATAACTTGCCTTTCCTCTGAATGAGTTCCACCAGAAAGTTTTGGTTAAATAGGGAATCTAAGCATCTCCCCAAATGCTGGTTTTCTAGAAGAATTTACTCATTGATTGATAAAAGCTAGGGATATTGGGCTGCTGCATTTAGGTAGCCCATTGGCTGGCACATAATAGACCCTTACTGGATGAATAAAACATAAAAAGAGTGAATGAGAAAGCGTTTGTGGGAAGATTAGCATTAAATCAGTGCTAACTTGTTGCTTGAGTCTATGGCTATAAAATGTATGAGAAGCCTCTTGTACAGTGTTTGATGCACAGCTGTTATTGCATAGTAGCATATCAATGTATATTATTAGTGCTGCAGTAAAAGTATGAATAAAAGATATGGGATACAGGATTCAGACCCCCAACAGAAGAATTTTTATTTGTCCATCAAATACTAATCATAGGGCTTAAAAAAGCACTTGTTTCTCATGTTGAATGTTTTAATTATTGTAATAGTAATATAAACTACTATTGAATACTTTCCATGTACTAGATACATATTAAGGAGCCCTAGTGGCACAAAGGTTAAGGGCTTGGCTGCTACCTGAAAGGCTGGAGGTTTGAACTCACCCAAGGGTTCCACAGGAGAAAGACCTGGCTATCTGTTCCCATAAAGATAATAGCCTAGAAAACCCAATAGGGCAGTTCTACTCTATTACATGAAGTCACTATGAGTCATAATTGACTCAATGGTCCCTAACAACAACAAGAGATACATCCATATTATTTTATTCAATCCTCACAGTTTGATGAGGTAGGTAACTTGTCCAGTGATATTTGAATAAAACAAACAAACAAACAAAAAACTCATTAAATGAAATCAATGCTGACTTTTGGCCACCCCGTGCGCCCATTCCCCAATCCCCCCATCTTCGTATTTGGCTACCAAGGGACAAAGCTAGGCTTCACACAAGGCAAGTCTGACTCCATTGCCACCATCCTCACATAATGCAGCCCTCTTATGATATTTAAGGCCTGTTCTGTGTTCTCAGTACCATGTCACAAGGGATAATTCCCCTAAATGGGACATCTGGTCACTTTCAACCAAGACAGAAGGGAGCAAGTAAACTCATTTCTACTTACCAATTAAGCATCACTCTTTTTTTTCTTTTATTCTATTGTGCTTTAAGTGAAAGTATACACCTCAAGTTAGTTTCTCATTCAAAAATGTATACACATATTGTTTTGTGACATTAATTGCAATCCCCACAATGTGACAGCACTCTCCCCCTTTCCACCCCTGTTTCTCCGTGTCCATTGGTCCAGTTTTCCTGTCCCTTCCTGCCTTCTCTTCTTGCTTTTGGGCAGGAGTTGCCCATTTGGTCTCATATATTCAACTGAACTAAGAAGTGCATTCCTCATGTGTGTTATTGTTTGTTTTATAGGCCTGTCTAATCTTTGTCTGAAAAGTGGGCTTCCCGAGTGGTTTCAGTTCTGAGTTAGCAGAGTGTCCGGGGGCCATCGTCTTGAAGGTTCCTCCAGTCCTCTATCAGACCAGTAAGTCTGGTCTTTTTCTGTAAGCACTACACATGTAGCAAAGGAAACAATTAGGATAAAATATCTTGATCATGGAAAAAGCAAATGGCCCTTCCAATCTAGCATTTAAGCTACATTTGCTCCAGCCTGGCTTTCTCCCTGTATCGGTGATAGACTGACTGACCTTTTCATTTTTCTCCTGAACGTTTTGATATTTTATAGATGTACGGAAAGCATTTGTGAAGTACCCATACTTTGACGTTTCTGCATAGCACTCCTCCCTTTAGTCCTTGCCATAATAAACATTCCAGGTAGCATGTTAATAGAAGGCTGTGAACTTTGAAGTCTTTGAAAACTCTGAAATTATATAACAATGTTGTATATGTAATCACTGATGAGAGCAAGCCAGCATCTCCCCAAGTGCCAGACACATGGCCCTTATAAATACTGGGCTAAGAGCAGAGAGGGGTGGTCCTGTTTACTTAAACTCCAGGATAAAATGGGCATGTTTAGCATCACAGTAATTGAGACAATCAGGGGATCCAAACGGAATTGCTGCTACTGCTGTGTGCATTTAAATGTCATGCTTCTATCAATAGTTCAGAAGAGGAAAGTCTCCACACTCAAGGTTGGATTAAGGAAAACAGCTTCACCTTGGATTGAAATGTATAGGGAGAAATTATTAAATGTCTGAGGACTTTATAGTTTAATCTTGGAGAGATATAGGTTTATCAGTGAGAATTTAGCACTCTTGGAAACCCTTTGAAGCTACATCTGTATTCCCTTAACTGAACCAAAAGTTTCCCAGTCAGATACAAGAGGATATTTCTCTTTATGGTGCCTTGCTCCAATGGTTTTCATACTTAGTTACAGTTTTATGTATGTTGGGTTTTAATTGTGATGACCTACGAAAATGTGTCCAGGAATTAGACTCCAGTTCCTTGCTTAGTAGAAAGCCTCTGCTTATTGAGTTACCAGGTAAAATCCCATTGGAAATCTTGCACTTGGATTTTCAGTCAGTTGGCCCTTTATGCTTTTGTAACTTTGTGCCCAGGTTGTTTTAACCTTGAAAGAATATCTATGAGCATAGCTATGTGTGCACTGAAAAGGTTACTCAAGACAGTCTTGATGGACAGATGTGATATGTCAAATACTCTGTCAAGCAATTCCGACAAACAACAGTGATAATGACTCACAGAAACAGTTAAAATGAGAAGTTCTCTGAAGCATGACACCATGAAGTGATGGTGAAATGATTAAAGATTTAGAGTAATACGAAAAGATTCTTCAGAATATTGACTGAGAGTAAAATCCAGATGATAAAATCTCGAGTACCTCCTTGATCAACTTATAAAGTGATAATTTGTCACACTAAATATTTAATGTAGATGAATCTGAAAAAGGTTGGAAATGAATGATATGTCATCACATCTACATCTCAAAAGAAGAAAGATAGCTTTCAGGTTTCAACCGGCTAATGACTAAAGGATTCTATTAATGGGAGACATAAAACCTTTTAAGTTTTCTTCTAAGGTTAGATTTTAAAGTTTTAAGTTAACACTGGAAGACCCACCAGAACATTCAAGCAACCTGAAGGATCTGGTTAATAATGTTTAGGTTTTGTTTTACTGTTGTGATAGTAAAAATAATTTCATCACATTTGATGAGCCACAGAGACTGTTGGGCTTGAAACGTTCTCTGTTCCTGCTCCATGATGAGCTGCCTGAGCACTGGTCCTCAAACAGATGGAGTAGAACTTGTTTCACCTTTTCTCTCCCAATTTCTGTCCACATTACCAACATTCCCATTAGGGTTCAAAACTTGGCAGCATTTTGACTTTTTCCCTCTCCCTCTTGTGGCCAACTGTTATTGATTCTATCTTTTGAGTATCTTCTTAAATTTGTACTTTGTTCTCTATTCCCATTGACACAGCCTTAATTTAGGCTACTGTTATCACTTGCCTAGATAACTGTAAGAGGCTATAATGTAACCCTAAAATATGTTTTTCTTCCTTTTCCCACTATCCCCTTCTATTAATTTCATTTGCCAGAAAGACTGAAGCACAGTATTTGATGTTCCTTGCAGATCCTTCTTGTTTTCTCACGTTTATGTTATTCCCTCTACCTGGAATGCCTTTCACTCCCTATTGTAAAGGGTCATGCCAACCCTTCAAGGTCCAACTCAAATGCTTTCTGGTCCCCAAGATTTTCCCTGACTTTGACCTTTCTTCTCTTCTCACTCTTCTTTCTTTCAATTGCAACTTTCTTTCTACCTTTCTAAGGACATCACTGCATAATTTGTTTGTCATAGTCATTTATGTTGTTTTCTTTCTTCTTCTAAATTCCAACTTAAAAAAAAAAAATTTTATTTTTGTTGTTGTTAGGAATATACATAGCAGAACATACACCAGTTCAACAATTTCTACAAGTACAATTCAGTGACATTGGTTACATTCTTCTAGTTGTGCAACCATTCTCACCCTCCATTTCTGAGTTTTTACTCCCCCATTAAGATAAACTCACTGCCCCCTAAGTTTCTTATCTAGTCATTCAACTTTTTAATGTAGAAATCCTTGTCTAATTAATCCTCTAATCTCTAACACTTTTCATTATGCAGATCATGAAATAGAATACTAATTATTTAATAGTAATACAGTTCTTGGCTAAACGTTGCTAATAAAGTGTCTACTTTTAAGTCAATTGCTGAATGACAATTATAGTATGGTTTTTATGATCAAACATAGACCCAATGGCTTTAAGTACTAAAATTTTTAAATAATTGAAATAAAAAATAAATCTGACTAGAATTTGGTCTGATGTAAATATAATCAGTTTGAATTTTTAAAACAAAACATTTTTTTTTTTTGCTTCTGATTCTGAGTAAGAATTTGAGAATATGTAGGAGCAGTAGTAACACAATTTTATGATTTTTATTTTTTAAGTGTTATGAATTATTATAATTAACTATAAATATAAGTGTTGTTAGCATTATTCCTAATAATATTAAGAGTTTGAAAAAGTGGGTTTTGAAATATACCAGTGCTTTTAGATATTGGTGTTAAAAATTAAATGATAAAATATTGCAATGCTACTCACTTTTTAACCTAACTGTAATGAACTAGAGTTTCTATTTCTAGCATATCAGAGAAATCAGATATATCTGGGCTCCTACATGGAGTGAGAGGAGGCATCATTATAGAGAAGCAGAGACAGTGGATTGGCTAGGCGTGTGTAGTCTCTAGAACCAGAGTGCCAGAGTTCAAATTCCAGTTCTGCCACTTTCTATTTCTGCAACTTTGGGCAAGTTCCTTAACATCTTTGTTACTCTGATTCCTTATCTATAAAAGGATTTATCTCTTAGAATTGTAAGAATTAAGCAAATTACTATGTGTAGAGCACAAGTACTATATAACTCTTGGGACTTACTACTATCATTATTGTTACAGAATGTTAGATTTAGGAGGTTTACTTAGACTTTGTAGTCTGAAACTTTTATTTTATAGATGAAGAAACTGAGACTCAAAAAGATTATGTGACTTGCACAAAATCAACCAGCTGCTCATCAGGGCCTGGGAAATCGCATCAAATTGGTCCTGGACTTTTACATTCTGTGCTAAGCCCAGTGGTATATAGGGGACATTGAGTTTCCACTCTCAGGTAGTGGAGGCCCAGACGAGTAAACAGTTATGAGATTACAGCAAGGTAAGTGTCCTGATGGGCAAGTACAATCTGTTATAGGGCCCAGAGAAGCTCCAGATGTCTTAGAGATTCTCCAAAAGGGGTTCCTAGAGGAAATGACAATGCAGGTAAGGCCTGAGAGATGTGGAAGATTTAGCCAGGTGAACAAGGCAGGGGAAGGCCACCAGGCAGTGTGTGCAAAGGCCCCAACATGCATGCAGTGTACAGAGAACCAAGAGAAGTCCAATCTGGCCACAGGGTGGAAACGTCTCACTTTCTTTGCAGCAAAAGAAAATCTCCCTAGACCTACCCTGGAATTTCAGTATTGACTGTTTTTTAAAACCTCCTTTTGCATCCTTGGAATGAGTGACTCTTCAAGGTAACAAAGAAAGGAAATACACAAATTGCCTTCAGTGATGGAAGTGATTGTGGTGGGGTCACAATTTACTTACCCCATCACTGATATGCCTTGAAAAATGTAGCTACTTAATGGCTAAGCGGACAGAAACAATTTCCAAAAAACTAAAACTGAACAATTTATATACATCATAGTCTTTTCCAGTTCAAAATAAGCCTTTTTTGATAAGTCTTTGTGTGTATGTGTGTGTGTGTCCCTTGGGTACACTTCTCCTTCCCCTGCTCCAGTTCAAGATGTCATCTGGGTAAATAGAGGGTTTATATGACCCTGTGATGGTGGAGAGAGGTGAGAGCCTTGATTCTCTGCTAGGTCCTCTGGACTCTATTTGTACATGAAGACCCAGGCCTTGTCCTTCATGAGTATGGTGAAGCAGGAGCATAGCCTCAAGCTACCTCCCTCTTCCAGTGCTTCCATACTGCCCCCAGCCTTGCTAGAGTTGATGCCATGATGGACAAGAGCTTGAAAGCCTCATGAAACAGGCCACTAGCCCACATTTCCCAGGTGCCTCCCCATCTTTCTGGATGTTTCTCTAGTTGACTCCCTCTTTAAGCTTGGACCTCAAGCTAGGAAACACTAGGATTCTGGTGTCTTTCCTCTTCTCCCCTGGTTTTTGGCACTGACTTAACCTCATGTCTTATCCTCTTCCTTTTCTGGGGAGGCAATCATGCCCCTATTTCCTGACAGACAGGATAATGAAGAAACACTGGCTTATCAATGTTGGAAGATCTGAAACAACAGCTTCCTTATGCAAGGATGCATAGGAACACGGGAATCCACTGCAAGTGGTTTCATCAACCACTCAGTCACCGTAGGTCCCAGGCCTTGAGACTGGAGCACACTCTATCTAATGGTGACTCAGCATTTGTGGGGATATAACTAGAACTAGAGTGACCCACACCTTCTTGTTGTTTATCTGGAATTCCGTTCCCCAAAAGAGGCATTTAATGGAGTCTGTTTCCCTCCATTAGACATGGGAAACCTCTGGGGGGCAGAATGTCCCTAGAGACACCTTGGATAGCTGTCGCAGCGTCAATGGTTGTCGGGGCGGAGAAGACAATAGCCAAACACAACTCTTACAGAGAAGTGGGGCCAGGAGGGTCACTCTGAGGAGTCGACCCCCGGCTCCAGTCCCAGGAGTTTATTTATAGTCAATACAGCAAGCAGTGAAGCAAATAACAGAACAATGGGCTTTGGGTGAGTAACAATAAGTTTCGGGCAAGGGAGAAGGAATTCAGGTAAACAAGCCAATCAGTTTGGCAAAACAAGTCGTGCCTAATCTCTTTCTTATCACTGACAAGTCTCCAACATGTCGTATACAGCATAGAGGCCTGTGGGGGCTGCAGTTGTCAATAGTGCAGCCATGTTTAAATGGCATATATCCCCACAGATAGCTTTGACCCCCTTCTGCCACACTATTCTTTCTCCTCCTGCACCAATTCCCAGTGCAGTCTTCTGGCTTCATATTAGGATTGATTTCCTTGCAACATACAATACAACATGAGCCATAGCACCTTATACAGGAAAAAAATATGCATCAGGCCGCTTTCCTCCGAGGTAGTGTGTACAAGGCAGCATTTGAGGCGTCAAGGACTCAATTCCTAACTAACCTTGCCTGGTCTCTGATTCACTAAACCCAAAAAGCCAAACTCATTGCTGTTGAGTCAATTCTGACTCATAGCAACCCTATAGGACAGAGTAGAACTGCCCCATAGGGTTTCCAAGGAATAGCTGGTGGATTCGAACTGCTGAGCTTTTGGTTAGTAGCTGAGCTCTTAACCACTGTGCCACCAGGGCTCCAACTGGGACTTAGTAATTACCTTTACTGATGTCCTGAAGCCATGATGAACTCACTTCCCCCCTCCACATTCACAGATGCTGTGAATGTGTGTTTGTGACTCACTCCAGCCATTTGGAGTGGAAGCCCAGGTGACAGTAGAGGGCTGTTGTTTTCCATGGTGGGGTGGAATATCACTGAGGAGTGATTATCAGTGGCATTTTTTCTCTTGGGCTCTTAGCTTGTGGCACTAACAAGATTCTCCTTTTTCTACTTGTCAAACTCCTACTCATCTTTTAAGATTCAGCTTCACATGTTACCATGAGGTTTTCTCCTGACGCCTCTGTACCCACACAGAAATAAGTCCTTCCTCTCCTGTAGTTCAAAGCATATCTGGATAGGGGGTAACTATATCAGAGTTCTTATCACATGTATGGCAATGACTTGTTTACAACCCATTTCCTCTTTACCATAAAGGGTTTGGCCAGGGCAGAAACCAGATCATGGTTATCGCAAGATTTCTGATGCCTTGTAGAGGGGTTGGTACAAAATTGGGGCTTAGAAAATTGGTGAAAAATGTGTGGAATGTCTGGGAGATATATCCTGATTTAGAGCCTGAACCTCTTTGATCTTGAACTCTGCACCTTCCAAGTGCCATGTGAGGAATAGAGAGTTTTTCACCTATTGACCTACAGGGCAGGCTACCAGTATAAAGAGATGAAGAGAAGACCTCCTTTAAAGTTGTGTGGCCCTGGTCCTTCCTTCTTGACAGGAAGACAGCCTTCTAAGGAGAAAACGGGGCTGGTGTGAGTGTTAAAAGACCCCTAGGGCCTGGCTTCTCCTGTATCTCAAAGATTCTGAGATGGCAAGAACCTCCTGAGTCCCCAAGCTGATCCAGGTGAGATCCATTCTTCTGGATCCCGTGTTTTCTCCTTTCTGGTAAGTTCCCACCTATTGCTGGAAGGATTTTAATATGATGTCAATCTATTTTAAAAAAAAGGAAAAAAAAAGAGCCCAAAAATATCTCCTGGGCACTTACTCTGTGCAAAGGAGACACCATGCTTCCCTGACAGCAAGAGATACATCATTTTGGGGAGTGTTTCTCTCATTGGTGCCAACAGTCTATTCCAGGATCCAGTTTTGGCTTCGCAGCATTCGTCATTTGGAAACAAACTGTTAGAATGACTTTTACAACAAGGGATGCCAATTGTCTGGCTTGGGGTTAGACTGTCTGGAACACATGGTTCAGAATGCTTATGAAAGACAAGTTAAACGCAGATCACCTGGTTTGGGTGAGTGGAACGTGGATAACAACAAACTTTCTAGGTGCCATCATTCTGCTGTGTCTGAGTGTCTGCGCTGGAATGGGTATTCAGGAGAACCCTTGAATTAAAGTCCAGATTGCTGGGAGGAGCTGGTCCCAAGAGCTGGCTTTTAGCACGTAAGAATTTGATTATCTTGTTTTTTTTTTTGGAAATCATGCCACTTTAATTTTAATGTAGTGGTGGGTTTATATTATTTTTGGTTTACTTTTAATTCCAGAAATTGGTTTTATATTTGTAGAACAGGAACCTTCTTCTATTCCTAAATCTGGGTCCTTAATCCAGGGCTTGACTTCTAAAGAAGTTCTTGTATTCTCTTATTCTCTCCTTGCTCCTTTGTGAATTAGTTGAGTAATAACTGAAACTTACTTTGGGTCCGTTCATCAAGAATAGAAAGTCACACTTAGGAAATGGCACCACCATGCATGGGTCAATCATTTATGTTGGCTCATACAAAGGAAACCTACTTCCTTACACAGAAGGTTTACCAACCATCAGGAAGTCATTGATGGGGAAATTGGGGAGGGAGTTAGTTACCTCTTCTTGGTGAACTTTGTCCCAACACACCATGGAAAATGCCAGATAATAGATAAAACTAAGAGAGGTTAGAAAATTATACTTTCTTTTTAGATATTAAAGACTGTGAGGGTATGATTTCAAAGGATTTCGTGGACTCTTGTATTGTTTCTGAGTGGGAGGGGAGTCAGTTTCAATCACTGAAGGGTATGGAGGGGTAAGAATTTTCTAGTGAACTCCTCACAGCTGCTGAATGCTTGTCTTAGAGCTGTGGTTTTCAAGGTGAGGTACAGGAAGAAAATACTAAAACTTCCATTTATCCTTATTGATCTCATCCTTTTAAGACGTCTGTTTTTTTGTGTGCTGTCTTATGGTGTAATGAAGGGCTATGTTTGGGGAACACTGTCCTAGGGAGAAGAGGAGAAGTCACTGTGGTTGTATTAGGATGGAAGAACTGGTGACGTGGTGTAGCTCAGAACTCAGAGGTCTTTCTTCTGTTATTATAAAGGAAATGTGGTAGCCATTTGGGAAGATTCCGGAGGGAGAGGAGGGAAGACAATGACTTTTGTTAGATAAATACTATGTGATAGGAACGGGGTTAGGTACTTTACATGTGTTATTATTCTATCACTGCATATGCAATTTACACATTTACTCATTCTTTTATTCATTAAATGAATATCTCATTTAATCCTTACAAACAGCTTGAGAAGGTTTTAGTTTTCCAAATTTTACAACCAGGAAGCTAAATTTAAGGAGATTAAGTAATTTGTACAATGTCATGTGATTTATAATCCAGCAATTCTCTTGCTTTTTCATGGGTAGTTTTCCAATGTAGACTCCAGGGCTTCTCCCACAGAAACGCTGCTTCGGCAGGCTCAAGTTGGCTGTCTAGTCTGCTAAGAGCAGGTTGATTTTTCCAGAATGTGTTATATAATTGGGGAATACTTTGTTCTAGTTTTCTTCCACTTTTAAAATTTTTTTTTAAATTTTATTTTATTTTATTTTTTGTTGTTGAGACTGTACACAGCAGTACATATGCCAATTCAACATTACTTTTACTTTTTGCTGTATATGCCCAAACTGTAATTTTAGGTCAGCTTTTGACTCTGTCACTTAGGCTGACACCAAGGATATTTCAGTTGACTCAACCTCCCTTTCTTGATATTAGAAAAAAAAAAAAGAACCCAACTATTGTAACAGCTAAATTCTAGGGAATTAATTAAATTGTAATGAGTCAATTTTACTGAGATTAAATTGAACTAAACACAAAGTGACTGAAGCTATTGTTTGGCAATCCCATTCCCAATGGCTCTGTTTCCCCCTTTATTGTAGAATCCTCTCATCTGCATATCTAACTCCTGGTGGATAGTTTCTCAAGAGCAGGAATCACGTTAGTCCATCTTCACATGCCCACAAAGTGCCTGGCACAGTGCCTGTGTTTGTTGAGTGAAAATATGTTTGTTAAGTCCATTTCTTCCAAGTGTAGATTTCAACTACGTGTCAGGGCATTCAACCTGATACAGGTGGTTAATTGGTTGACTTGAAACTCCAGCTTTATTGATTTTCTTAGCTGTCTTGGCAGTAGAGCTAGAAAAATTCACAAGTTGAGAAATACATGATGCTATTTGCTCTTAGAAAAGCTGTGTAGCTTCAAATTCTTAAATCTAATATAAAAAATTCCTACTTTTCCTTTTGACAAAATATATGTAAAGTTGAAGGACAAGCTGAGAGTAGTGGGCAAATTAGGAAAAACTCTTCTCTCAAGTACCTAGATATTTAATTAAATGTCCTTCAACATAATTCATGGGATCGTTATGAGGACAAATTGAGATGATCATTGAGAAAGCTCTTTGAAAACTCTCAATTACAGACATAAGGGACATTTGTAAAAGCTAAGGTATTAAAGCAAAGCAGACAAAAAAAGAAAAAAAAAAACTCAATTCTGACTCATAGTGACCCTATATCCACCCTATAGGGCTTCCAAAGGGCTGGTAGATTTGAACTGCTTACCTTTTGGTTTTCAGGCAAGTTCTTAACCACTGCATCACCAGGGCTCCAAGGCAAAGCAAGGCCTTTTTAAAACACAGACCTTCTGGTATCCTGAGAATGTATATACTACCTAATGAGGATTAAAGATTAAGCTCTGTTCATATAATATTATCTACTGGGAATAAAAATATTTTACTTGTGTCCTAACAGGAGCCCTGGTGGTGCAACCGTTAAGTGCTCAGCTGCTAACCAAAAGGTTGACGATCTAAATCCATCCGGCGACTCCATGTGAGAAAGACCTGGCAGTCTGCTTCCATAAAGATTACAGCCTAGGAAACCCTATGGAGCAATTTTACTCTGTCACATGGGGTCACTATGAGTCAGAATCGACTCCATGGCACTCAACAACAACAATTTGTATCCTAACTCACAAAGTTGAAACCAAGTTTCCTGATTAGCAAGGGCAGTTCAAGCCACCCACAGGTGTCTGGGAAGAAAGGCCTGGTGATCTACTTCCAAACCTTGTGGAACACAGCTCTACTCTGACACACATGGGGTCGCCTTGAGTCAGAATTGACGTTTTGTTTTGTTTTAGGGAAGACCTCCCCTCCCTGCCTTTCTAGGGTGTGCAGAGCAAAAGCAGAACTTTAAAACTCACATTTCCCCCTACACTCTTTGGGTTACCCAGACAGTCAGCGTATCTGCTCTGTTCACACTCCAGGGAGGAAGCAGTTGCTTTCTTCATCTTCAAATGTGCAGCAGGCGTCTAGCCTTTCCCCTAGACTCCTCCTCTGACCTTGATACTTGAAGTTAGTGACAAAGAGTTCTGAAACCTGACTCTAACCACTGACCTGTAAAAAGGTCTATTTAAACTAGGCTTGCCAATTGGCACTACTTTGGGGACTTACCAGTTAAGTTGAACTAAGAGAAATAAGGTTGAGTGCATATGTAAATGGGAATGTAAAAGAAATGAAAAGCGTCATATAGACAACTATACTTAGTGTTCTACTTCAATTTAATAATTGATAAACTATGATCGGCAGGTCACGGGAAATACAGCAGTGAATGAGACAGGAGCTGTATTTTCAAGCACCCCCTATTCTAGAATGGGAGGCATGCATATTAGGTACACAACAAAGAACCATAAAACAATGTTATTCATTAGTTTATTCAACAAATACTCACCTGTTGTTGTTAGTTGCCCTCCAGTTGATTCTGACTCATGGTGACCCCATGTATGCAGAGTACAACAGCTTTCCATAGGGTTTTCAAGATTGTGGCTTTGGAAGCAGATCACCAGACTTATCTGCGGAGGTGCCTCTGGGTGGGTTTGAACTGCCAACCTTTCGGCTAGTAGTCAAGTGGTTAACCATTTGCACCACCCAGCTGCCTAAATATTCGCTAAGCACCTATTAAGTACCAGGCACTGTTCAGGCCCTGGGTATACTTCAGTGAACAAGACAAAGTTCCTGCTCCCCTGAAGCTCAATTCTAGTGGGGGGGAGCTGGACGATAAATAAGAAAACATGCAGTATAATGGCTGGGGGTGATTATTTTTCATGGAGAAAAATAAAGCAGGATAAGAGGACAGGGAGTGATAGGGAGGTGCGTGCTGTTTTAGGTTGGCTAACCAGGGCAGGCCTCTCTGAGTAGGTGACTTTGAGCAGAGACCTGAATGAAGTGAGGGAGAAGAATCAAAGGGTTACGTGGGAACAGGACACCCAGGCAAGGAAATGGTAACTATTGTAATGTTACATTACAGCGATGGATAAAGAGCTTTGGAACTTA
>NW_004444097.1:5742394-5743814 GCF_000243295.1 Trichechus manatus latirostris | reverse complement strand
CAACAAAACATTTGTCAATTCAACAGTTTTTACATGTACAATTCAATGACATTGATTACACTCTTCATGTTTAAGAGCTGTATTTTTGTTGTAAGGAATGCGAGCTCATTGTAAACGATTGAAGCAGTACAGAAAAGTAAAGACAAATGAAACGTATCTCCCTGGGCTCGTCAGCCACTACATCTCCGTATCGTTCTCCAGATGTAACTGCTGTTAATCATTTCTTATTGCATAGACTTTCTGTTATCATTTGTTCAACAAATATTTACTGAATACCTACCACGGGCACTGTTGTAGCTTTGGGGATAGAATAGTGATCAAAAGTTCGTGTTCTCAATGAGCTTATCTTTTAGTGTGAGGAGACAGACAATGAAACAGCAAGCAGTGAAATGTTTAAAATATTGTTACCAAATGAGATTGTCCTACACATCCTCTTCTACAATTTGCTTTTTTCACTTGACAGTGCATCTTGGACATCTTTCCATGTCTATGTGTAGAGGTCTCCCTCTTTGATTTATAATGCTGTTGTTAGCTGCCATTGAGTCAGCCCTCAACTCATGGTGACCCCATGCACAATGATCCATAGAGTTGTCATTGCCTGATTTTTGGAAGTAGATTTCCAGGCCTTTCTTTCTAGTCTGTCTTAGTCTGGAAGCTCTGCTAGCTAATGTCTACTGAACATCTACTGTACCCTAGGCACTGTCTCAGTGTTTAGGATATCACTTAATTCTCATGACAATCCTATTGGCTAAGTACTGTAATTATTACCTTTTTACAGATGAGGAACTGAGGCCCAGGGAGGTTTAAGTACTTCTCCAGAGTCACCTGACCAGTCGCTGGTGGAACCAAATCTGAACCCAGACAATCTGGCTCTTCACTCCTATTCTACTCTCTGTTTATGGCTGCATGTTGCGTGCTGTGGCATTGATTCTGCCTCATAGCGACCCTATTAAACAGAGTAGAATTGCCCCATAGGGTTTCCTAGGCTGTAATTGTTATGGGAGAAGATTGTCAGGTCTTTTCTCCTGTGATGAGCACTTAACCATTGCACCACCAGGGCTCCTTGATGGCTGCATAGTACTCTTTTATATGGATGTACCTTAACTTATTTAGCCAGTCACCTATATTTAAGCCATTTTTAGTTATTATGCTCCCACAAACAGTGCAATAATAAAGATCTTCAAATATATTTGCACGTGTGTGATTATCTATAAGGTAAATTCCTAAGAGATGAAAACATATACATTTTAAATATTTGATAGACACTACTAAGTTTCTTTTAAAAGGTATTTTACTAACTTGTATTGGTGCTAACAGTGTAGGATAAGGGCTGATTTCCTCATATCTTCTTCAACAACATTTGTAACATTTGCCAATATGCTAGGTCAAAAGGGTATAAAGGCTATATGTAAACTTTTTT
>NW_004444097.1:5739842-5740772 GCF_000243295.1 Trichechus manatus latirostris | reverse complement strand
TCAATTCATGCTTTAGACATGGATAGTTTATCACTAAGCTATTCCTCTGAGGCTTGAGGACTATGTTTTTAGTGCTAAGATTTAGCTGAAAGGAAAATTGATCCTTCTAGCTACTTCGTTGATAGACAAAAGAGTGTTTCAGGTCTCTGGTTAGCAATCAGCTGTTTGGAAGAAAAAGGAAATTGACAAAAAATGTTAATTGAGGGATAATGGCCTATTAGTTAGGAGATGAGGAAATACAGAATTGTGTATGGGATCACCGACACCTTTAGCGCAGATGTTGCTCCATGCTGGCATTTACTACAAAAAGTAAATTTAGAGGAATCTCTTTGAATTCCTGTTTATCTATCTTGTGCCTTTATATTATGTTTCATCATACATGAATCTTTAAAAATGATTTTTTGTGCCCTTGCAGTGAGGGGGGAGGTAAAATTTTATTTGGTTCTTACATGGTCAACTGGAAAATTTTCATTTAGTAGGAAAACACATACCCTAATCATTTAAAAGTGCATTGAAAATTGTTGCTCTTCTTGAAATAAAACTTTTAAATGTATTCTAGATGCTTGTATGGATGGAGAAGATCTAGAAGCTAGTATTTGTTTTCAGGATTTTCAATGAAAAAATACCAGAGAAAATGGTAACCGCTAAATGTTCCAAACAGTTTTTGTAGTTTGTAGCACATGACTAAAGTTTTACTTGACTTCTTAGCAATATTAAATATTTTTGACCATTGTATTTTTGGAAACTCCTTTTATCTACTCAAGTAAATTTTATTGAGCACTTAACCTGTGTCAGGCACTGTGCTAGATGCCTAGAGGAAGAGGGCATCATGAGAATGCCGCAGCATTTAATTTCAGTATGTCCTTCTCTGACCTTCTTTTGAGAGTGAGTTCCTTGGGACTGTGTACTTGGCCCTTTGTTGACCTATTT
>NW_004444097.1:5737487-5738578 GCF_000243295.1 Trichechus manatus latirostris | reverse complement strand
AAGTTTGATGTAAACTCAAAACCAAACTTATTGCCGTCAAGTCAATTCTGACTCATAGTGACTCTATAGGACAGAGTAGAACTGTACCATAGAGTTTCCAAGGAGCACCTGGTGGATTCGAACTGCTGACCTTTTGGTTAGCAGCTGTAGCACTTAACACGAGGGTTTCCTGATGTAGAGTAGGCACCTGATAAGAAGTCCTGTTTGGCAAATGGTTAAGCACTCAGCTGCTAAATGAAAGGTTGGCAGATTGAACCCACTCAGAGGCCGTGTGGGAGAAAGAACTGGCAATCTTCTCCTGTAAAAATTACAGCCCGGAAAACCTTATGGGGAAGTTCTACTCTGTCACATGGGGTCAGTATGAGTTGAAGTCGACTTGACGGCATCTAACAATAACAACAGGCACCTGGTAAGTATGTTCGATAATTGAACACCATAGGGGAAGGAAAACCAAAAACCAAACCCACTGCCGTCAAGTTAATTCTGACTCATAGCTACCCTATAGGACAGAGTAGAAACCCCTATAGGGTTTCCAAGGCTGTAAATATTTACAGAAGCAGACTGCTACATCTTTCTCCTGCAGAGCAGTTGGTGGATTCAAACCACTGAATTTTTGGTTAGCAGCCCAGTGTTTAACCACTGCACCATCAGGGCTCCTAGGGGAAGAAGATGGCCCTCAAATCTGATAGGAGGTTTTCTACATGTTGTGGAGAGTTAGAAATACACTGAAAAATAAGAAAAAACATAATAGTTCTTCTTGATTGAGTACTAACTTTGTGGCAGGAGGCACTATGTTAATTTCTTTACATGCCTGACCTGATTAGTTTTCTTCACAATCCTGTAAGTTACTCTGTCCCTGTTTACAGATGAGAAAACTATGGCTTAGAAAGGAAGGGAACTTGCTCAAGTTTCCAGAGCTAGCGGGACCAAACCCAGGTAGTCTGACTCTAGCACTGGTGGAGGAATGAAGTGAGAAGGTAAAGGAAGATGACTGAACCAGGGGCGAGACATCTGGGAGAGAAAGGGGAGGATGAGGAGCAGGAAGGGAAAATACACAAGGGACACAGCAAGAGTGGGCAAGGAAAAGAAGA
>NW_004444097.1:5712493-5729021 GCF_000243295.1 Trichechus manatus latirostris | reverse complement strand
CTTGGAAGAAAGGCATGGTGATTTAGTTCTGAAAAAAAGAAAAATCAGCCATTGAAAACCCTATGGAGCACAGTGCTACTCTGACATACATGGTGTCTCCATGAGTCAGAATCGATCAGAGGCAACTGGTCTGGTTTCCCACCCCTCACCTGACAGGCAGAGATCTGGGCTTATTCCCTAGATGCTTCCCTTTTTCCTTACTGGTCTTACCTCTTAAGACTGAGATTTCCCTTTCCTTCCAGACTTCCCTTCCCTGGGGTCTTAGAGCTGTGGTTCAATTCCCCCATCCCAGCTGCCCCTCAGAGCCTGGCACTGGGGCCCCAGGTAATATTCTTGGGCTGGTAGGCTGGACTGTCAGAGGGTGTGACTGCAAGATCACCATGTCCAGGGTGGAAGAGTTGGTGAGGCTCTTCAGCCTCTGGGAACCTAGGGCCTGAGGGAGAAAAGGGCCAGAGTTAGGGCCAGAGAAGATAAAGAGCCACAAGAGCAGAGAAGAGGGCTTGTTCATTCATCTTGCCATCCTAGCTTCCGGTTTTCATACCCCTCACGGCTCAACCAAGTAGATTTGTCAAGGCTTGCTTACTTCCACACTGATGCTGCCTCCCAGGCAGCCCGACTTCTCTCCTCTTGTTAGATTAGTCCTCAGAGAGAAGGTAGGTTGGGTCGGGAAGAAAAATGTCTTAGCAAGAAATATCAAGAAAGCTTAAGGAAACAGAGAAAGGAAGCTGGGAGACTGAAAGAGGCAAAAAAGAGAGGGAACAGGAGGAGAAGAGGCAGACTGGGAAGGAGGAAAGGAGAGGAGGAAGGAAACAGTTTTATGGAGTGCACCGTATAAACACGCCTACTTTACCTCACAACAGCTCTGGGAGAACAGCTTTCTTATGTCCATTTTGCAGGTTCAAAGACCGAGCGTTATGAAGGGCAAGCGACTCGCTAAAGTAATATGAGATAGAAAGTCATCGAGATGGATTTTAATTCTGTTATCCTAAAAGTGGCCTCAGTATAGTCTCCTGCCTCCAAAGAGGAAGAGAAAACAGAGTCTGAGAACAAGGAAGGCAAGTAGAACAGAGTGGAGAAGGTAGAATAGAAGGAAAAGAGAGGCAGACATTCCTCACAAGAGTTGAGGTCTGGGGTTGGACTCATTGAGGAACATTGAGTCCTTTTCTCCTGGGCCCATCTTGTCCCTGAGTCCTGATAACTGGAGAGCGCTCACTACCCAAAGGAGCTAGAGGATCCACCAGTGGAAAAACTCCTGTTTCTTGTGAACTCTGAGATGGGAGATGGGGGAAGGGGGGCTCAACTGGGCAGGGCTCTGGGCAAGGAGGTGAGCCGCCAGGAATCTGCCCCACACTGCTCTACTGGCTTTGACTGCTTCTGTCTCTTCCCCAACTGCCTTGGCCCCTTCCTTTTCCCTTTTCCACTCTCCTGCAATTCCTTTGCCTTTCAATCTACCTTGTATTTTTAATCTTTCTCTTTCCATTGGTTTTGCCCCCCAGAAAACCCCTACACCCCTGTCTCCCCACCTTAAACATGGCTTCACTTTAAAGTCTCATTATCCATTTGCACTTATCTTCTTTCTTTTATTGCTGAAGTCTTGAAGCAGTTTCATCCTAATGTTCGTGTAGATACTTTGACAAAGTTCAGAGGGCAGCGTTCAAGATAATAACTACATCTAATAAGCACCCTCATTATGTTCACTCTGCCCCAACATCCCATCTAGGCTGGTTCTGAGGGTGACAGAGCTTACATGCCCCGCTTATTGATGGTTATGTAACTAATTGGTGGAACAAGCAGAGGTCTAAGACCAGGGCTGTTTGACTTCAAGGAATGAGTCAACCACCACATCCTGCTGTGCCTTGAGTAGCTCAGTGGGCTGTTCTGTGGAGGCTTTTTGGTGAGTTAACCGTAATCAGTATGGGTCTTTTGTCCTGTAGAGCTTGGACTGTAATTCAATAGCAGATTAAAAGCAGATCTAACTTTCCGGAGCAGACTAATATTAGTTCAGAAGACTGATGATGTAAGATAAGAATGGCAATTTATTCATTTAAAATGTGCAGTTTAAGTATCAGGAGGACCAGAATGTTCACTTCAGCACGACTAGTGCATTGTTTCCCTGTAGGCAGGCTTCTGTGGGAAAGTGAATTATCGGCAGGTTGCTTGGCGAGTGGGAATTGGAGCAGGGGGAATTAGCTATAATAACTTAATTGTTGAGTGACCTCAGATCATTAAAGGGAATCTCCATTTTAATCCTTTGTTGAAAGCATGGTGCCAGCTGCACTCAGGTGTTCTCATTTTCACCCTAAGGAGAGACCTCCGTGTAAAATCATAATATGGCCAGGACTCCCTCATCCCCACACAGTTGCTCAAGTAGCATTTCCAACTTGGATGTCTTGTTATCACTTCAATCCCAAGGTGTGTGGAACCAAACTCCTTATTTTCCCTTACAAACTGGCACCTTCTTTTGACTAGGCCATTTCTTTCATAGAAGAATTATTTTCTGTGAGTAAGATTGAAAACTTAAACTTGAGATGTAAAGAAAATGAATTCTTCATGGAAGTATAACCTTCAATATTTTTTTAAAAAATTACTAACTGCATTTTAAAAGAAACTAATATATGTAGGGTCCTTGGCTATTATTTGTTACCTCTCTCTCTCTTCCTATTTTTCCTATACCTCTCTTTCTTATAAAAACCCACTAGAACTCTCACACAAGGAAACCACCATTTTAATCCCTTGCATAAGATGAAGCTAAGGGTAAGATAAAACCTATTCAGAAGGTTTCCTTTTTACCATTTCTCCTGCTTTGGAGTGATTTAAGAAAAGGGGGAATGTATTCATGCAAATATTGTTTGCTTTAGCACTTATAAACGGTTGAATTTCAAAATTCTGTATTTCGACTCCTAGAGTTAGATTTCACTTCAGCAAACCCTTTTCTCGTATCTGATTTTGTTTATTCTATTTCCTTAGACCTTCACTGATCCAAAAGTTCAACAAAGGATGACTTTTTCTTTATTCTGACACACTTTAGAAGTGAAGTGAGTGTCAGCTGGGATATTTTGGTGAGTTAATAAATGTACAAAAATAAAAGAACTAAATTTTACTTACTCAAAGTTAAACTATAATCTGCTACATACCCTCCACAAAATATTCCTGGATTGTCATTACTACAAAGAAATGGACTTGAAATGCCAATTGTTAATTTTTGGCTGTAATTTTATGTCTTAGAGAGTAAAAATATTTGGATTCATTTTGAAGTAGAGAATATTTTATACAAAAGCAAAAATAACTAAAATTAAATAATGGATTTATTTAATATCTTCAAATTAGAATATTTCAAAAACACTTCAGAAAGTGGTATTAGGGGAATTGAAAGTAATGGAATATCTTTATGATTTAAAAATAATTTTAGGAAGGATGTGGTATTGCTTTTGTTGGGTTGTCTAGGAGCTTTAAAAGTGAGAAGTGCTTTCAGAAAGAGCTAGAATGAGAGAGGGCAGAGGTTACATGGATAGTTTGTCTTTAGTTACCTTTATATTACACGAATATATTTAGGTTCATCTTTGTACTTGTTATCTGTTAATACCAATTTTTCAAACAAAATCTAGTAAACTAATAAGAAGGAAGGTAAGTTTGCCAGTGGCCAGTACTCTTATTAACCTTCTGAGAGACTGAATTTCTTTCTTCTGCCTGCATTCTCATTGCCATCTGTCAGAGTGCAGAGTCCCTTTTGCCATCTTGTGTAAAGAATTGTTCTTCCTTTCCCCTGTTCCAGGGACTCTGAGTCCATGAAAACAGAACATGTTGACTGAGTCTCCAGAGAGAATTTTCAAGCCCTAACAAGTTGGTTTAGAACTTGCTAATGAGCCTTTCCCCTCTGGCCAGATGGGGCCACCAGATACAGATGTCATAATCACAAAATTCATTCCTCCTCCTCTCTGTTGCCATCTTGTGTCTGTTGTTGTGACTGTTCTTTGGAACAAAGAAAGTCCTTCATGGATGAAAACTCACTTTTGTTCATGTTATTTTTCACAGGTAGGCCTTATCTCAAAAAATCTTCTTTGTGAATCTTCTTTTATAATTGTAGTGCTTCCTCATTGTCCCTCTCCTCCAAAGACACCCTCATTTTTCTCTTCTTTCTCATGCTCTTCAGTTTGCCTGCAAAGCTCTTCTTAATGCCAACTAAATTTTGCTCATCCTTTGAGGTTCTCCCTAAGCTGTAGTTTGAGGTACACAGCGGAATGAGGACCAGCAAGAGGAAGGGAGCAGACAAGAAAGCTGTAACTGCCACATCTTGGGAAGGCAGATCTAAGGCCTTTTGGCACATGAGGGTGGAGTCTGGGAAGGGATAGTTGCTCAAAAGGAAGTGTTTTGTAAAGTCTGGGTACCTTTGCTCCATTCCTCACAGGAAATGAGTATGTCATTCATTCTTTCATTCAGCAAATGTTTATCGAGCATCATCACTATGTGCCAGGCATTTGTTGGACATCGGAGATATAACTATGAGCCAGACAGATAAGATCCCTGCCTTAATGGACTTGGTGGTCTAATGAGAAGAGAGCCAATAAAATAGGCAAGTACATTCTAGAGTGACAGAGGCTTTCTGAATTGGGAAGTACAGGGCTCCATGGGAGTGGAATCTCTTATCGTATCAGTGACTTCCTAGTAATATGGATTTGACTAGGAAGAAGGCTAAAGGATAGAAATTTATGGTTAACGAGAATTTTAAAAATACTAATGCTGTGCACTTTTCCTGTGTCCAGGCCAACTGTTGAAGACTGCTGAAAAATAATCTGGTGCAAAAATGTTCTTCAGTAAAAAGAAATCCTCTGGTAAGTACAGAGTTCTTCAGATGACTCAAAGTGAATATATTTGTTTTAATTTTTATTTTCTTTTTTATGGAGGTTAAATTTTTGTACAATAAAATGCGCAGATATTAAGTACTCAGTTCAATAAGGTTTGACGGCTGTGTATACCTGTGTAACTACCACCCCAGAAAGTTCCCTTGTACCCTTTTCCAGTGAGACCCCTGTACCGTCACAGCCACCTTCTGACTTCTATCAGGTTAGTTTTGCCTGTTGTTGAAATTGATGTAAATGGAGCCACCCAGTATGTGTTCTGTAGTCTCTCTTCTTGTGCTCAGTGTAAGATTTTTGACATACCTCCATGTGGTTGTGTGCATCAGTAGTTTGGTCTTCATTTTTTATTTCAAAGCAATATTCCATTATACGAATATACTAAATTTAAAAAATGAATTCTACAATTTTATTTCATAACAGCAAGAAACACACTTTGTTGTTTTGTTTAAGTAACTGGTCTGTTGTTGTTAGTTGCAGTCAAGCTGATTCTGACTTATGGTGACCCCATGTGTGCAGAGTAGACTTGCTCTATAGAGTAAGGCTCTGACCTTTCAGAAGCAGATGGCCAGGCCTGTCTTCCCAGAGCCTCTGGGTGGGTTCAAACCTTTCAGTTAACAGTCAAGAGCTTAGCAACTGGTGCCACTCAGGGAACCCTAGTAATTGGTCTAGCAGAACATTATTAATAATATTACAGTTTTAAAGTATGGTGCCTCAACCAGAGAATATTGATCTTCTCTTTTGTCTCCAGTTAGTCAGACAATTAAGTAGTTTTTCCTTCAATAGACAAGTACCCAACTTGTTACTGCTATTTTCTTTATTTTGGACCATAGGTTCTTTAGAGACTAAAGGCTAGATTAGAATATATCTAATGTCCTGTCCCTCATTCTAATAACACCCCTAACAGGTGGTTAGCCTACCTAGACAGGTCATTATTTCTTGATGCACTCCGTTCCCTTGTTGGACACTTACTCATTGCAACATTCAGCCTCATCACGAGCTGAAATCTGTCCCAATGTAGTTTCCGCTGATAGGCGATTAGTTATGCTCTCTGGGGCAATACTTTCATTTTCCCAATGCCAGCCTATGAGACTAGAATTATTATCATCATTTTTTTCTTTTTCAAATCAAATGCTTTATTTATACTCAAATCTCTGGTATTATATCAATAGTGTAAACATAAGGCTAACTAGATTTAATAGGGACAGTTTTCCAAGAGGACTGAGTTTTGCAGAGTTTTGATATGTTAAGACCATGATCTAAGATCCAGATCTCACTCTTTTAAAGCAATTCCTTATATGTATGAATGTATATGTGTAAAATAGGCAATTTTGCATAAATAAGAATAAGAAAGCAGAAGTCACAGTAATCCTGCGATCTGGAGATCACCGCTGAGGCTGCCCTGTTGCACAACTCTAGAGAGCACAGTGACCACTATTAACGTATCTGTGCATATTCATCCAAGTACATATTCCCAAATGTTTATATGTTATCTGTGTATATTCATCCAAGTACATATTCCCAAATGTCTACACATTATCTGTGTACATTCATCCAAGTATATATTCCCTAATGTGTATGCATTGTCTGTGTATATTCATCCAAGTACACATTCCCAAATATAACTGGCCTGTACATTATTTTCAAATGTGCTTTTTAGGTTTACTATACTCATAGATACTTTTCATGTCTTTAGACATTTCTCTATAACATTATTCTTTTTTATATTCCCCCCAAGTTTTTATTTTAGAATGTTAGAATTTTATGGAAAAGTTTAAAAAATGATCACCTATATACCCTTCATCTAAGTTCTACAATTGTTAACATTTTGCTGCATTTGTGTTGTCTTCTCTTTATCTCTCTTTCTAAACCCAGACACACACACACATTTTATTGTCATTGAACCATTTGAAAGTAAATTTGTAGACATCGTGACACTTACCCCTAAATACTTCAGCTTGCATCACCTAAGAATAAGGCTGTTCTCCTGCATAAACACAATGCCATCACCACACTCGAGAAATATAACATTGATACAATAATAATTACATATTACAGTTTGCCCAATTGCCCCCAAAATATCTTTCCTTGCTGGTTTTTATTTTTGGTACAGTATCCAATCTGTGTTCACACATTGTGTTTGCTTTCTAATCTCCTTACTTGCTTTTACATCTAGACTAGTTTTTTAAATTACTATATTGAATTTTTGGAAAAGCTCAGTGCAGTCATTTTGTAGAATAGCCTGCTCTAGATTAGTTTAATTGATTCCTCCTACACAGATTTGGACAAACATTTTTGGTACAAATACTATTTAGATAATATTTGTTTTTTTTAGTGGGCAATTAATTAATTGGTTAATTGACAATTTTATGATAAGGAATGCAACTTGCTGGTCCTCCTTATACAGAATACATAATTTGCAGACAAATATTCATTGCTGGATAATGATGCTAAATGTTTTGATCACACAGCCATGTCTGAACCTGCTTCCTAATAGTGACTGGAAGAGGAAGCACAGGCCAGTCCCTTCCTCTGGACTTGTTATAATGACCACGTAACTCAAGGGACTGACACTTGTGTCATTATCATTTGTATCATCATGATCAGTAATAATGACTCTTCAGTCATACCAGTTCCTGTAGCTCTGGCAATAGACTGAGGAGCTTTTTTAACCTATAATATTCATTCATTAATTCTATCATCAACACACATTTTTGATTGTCTATGAGCACCTCTGATAGGTCCAGGGGCCCTGGTGGCATAGTAGTTAAGAGCTTGTCACCTAACCAAAAGGTTGACAGTTCGACTCCACCAGCAGATCCTTGGAAACCCTATGGGGCAGTTCTACTCTGTCTTTATAGGGTCACTATGAGTTAGAATCGACTCATTGGCAAAGGGTTTGGTTTGGTTTGTTTTATGATAGGTCCCTGGGTGGTGCAAAAGGTTTGCTCTCAGCTACTAAACTAAAGTTTGGATGTTTGAACCCACACAGTGGTGCCGCAGAATACAGACTTGGTGATCTGCTTCTGTAAAGAATAAAAAACCCAAAAAAAGCCAAACGCATTGCCAATAGTCAGTTCCAACTCATAGCAGCCCTATAGAACAGAGTAGAACTGCCCTACGGGGTTTCTAAGGCAGTAAATCTTTCCAGAAGCAGATTGCCACATCTTTCTCCCGAGGAGCAGGCTGGTGGGTTCAAACCTCTGACCTTTTGGTTAGCAGCCAAGGGCTTAACAACTGCAGCATTAGAGCTCCTCCCTGTGAAGATTGAAGTGGAGAAAACCCGATGGAGCAGTTCTACTACGTAACACATGGGGTTGCCACGAATCAGAATTGACTCGACAGGAATGGATTTTTTTCTGTTTTATGATATGCTAGGTAGCGCTACCTGAGAGATTTTCTGTCTCTTCAAGTAGCTTTTAACCATTCAATAAAATACATGTATCCTTACATAATTTTAAAACTTAAAGTAACAATGCTAACTTTACATCACTTTACTAAACATCACAACAAGTGACGTATTTGCTAGAGGATCAGAGATTTGAGACCTTCCAATCAGCTTTCTTTTCGTCAAAAATGAAATAGAATGCATAAAGATTGATATTCTAGGCATTAGTAAGCTGAAATGGATTGGTATTGGCCATTTTGAACTGGACAATGGTATGGTCTATTATGCTGGGAATGACAAATTAAAGAGGAATGGTGTCGCAATCATTGTCAAAAAAATATTTCAAAAACTATGCTAAAGTACAACGCAGTCAGTGATAGGACAAAATCCATACACCTACAAGGAAGACCAATTAGTATGACTATTATTCAAATTTACTCACCAATCACTAATGTCAAAGAAGAAGAAATTAAAGATTTTTACTAACTTCTGAAGTCTGAAATTGATCAAACATGCCATCAAGATGCATTGATAATTGCTCGTGATTGGAATTAGAAAGTTGGAAAGAAAGAAGGATCGGTAGTTGGAAATTATGGCCTTGATAATAGAAACTACGCTGGAGATTGCATGATAGAATTTTGCAAGACAAATGACTTCTTCCTTGCAAATACCTTCTTTCAGCAACATAAACGGTGACTATACACAGTTCTTGTCTGATTCTTCCCACCCACCCCCCATAAACATATTAAAGCTTTCCCTTGTGGAGTAATGAGTGCCGCCTCCGCAGCCTCCACATATTGGGATCAAGGACGTCCTTTGCTAGTTTAAAGAAAACCCGCAATTACCCACATTTTCTGCTTCCCATATTACCAAACTATATGAGATCTGAATTAGGTATTTTACCTGTGAACAACTCTCTTCCTTGTTGCTTTGTACAACAGCACGTGTAAGCTTTAATAAGGTTTGTCTTTGGGCCTCCCATACAAGCTATACAGAAAAGGTGAATAACAAAGAACAAACGGGAAATAGACTGTAATCATAATGTTTTAAATATTTGAATTACTTAGCTGGAGTTTTCCATATCTTAAAGAATGTGGAATTTTATGTGAATATGGAGATAGTAAAGAATAAAATATATCTGAGAGAAGATTATTATTTTCCCGTGTCACCCATGGCTGGCTTGTTATATTTTCGCAAACATCCTCAATGGCCCAAGCTTCCTAATGATGTTGTGAACCTATATATAAAGTGGTTAAGAGCTTGGCTGCTAACCAAAAGGTCAGCAGTTCGAATCCACCAGCCCTTCCTTGGAAACCCTACAGGGCAGTTCTACTCTGCCCTATAAGGTCTCTATGAGTCGGAATAGACTGGACACAACAGGTTTTGTTTGCATCTTTACTAAATGTTGCGGATATTAAAGATATTTCAATGAGGTAAAATATCCCCTCTGCGTAATTTTTTCCCCTGACCTCTCCAAGCTGATTGTTACTGTTGTTTTTGTGAGGTGCCATTAGACTCATAGCCACCCTATGTACAACAGAGGAAACACTGCCATGTCCTGCACCATCCTCACAATCATTGCTATGTTTCAGCCCATTGTTGCAGACACTGTGTCAATCCATCTCATTGAAGGTCTTCCTTTTTTTTTCACCTACCCTTTACTTTACCAAGCAAGATGTCCTTCTCCAAGGACTGGACCCTCCTGATAACATATCCAAAGTACATGAGACGAAATCTTGCCATCCTCACTTGCAAGGAGCACTCTGGCTGTACTTCTTCCAAGACAGACTTGGTCCTACTTTGGTAGTTCATGGTATATTCTGTATTATTTATCAACAACATAATTCAAAGGCATCAATTCTTCTTCAGTTCTCCTTATTCACCATCCAGCTTTTGCATGCATATGAGGTGATTGTAAATACCATGGCTTGGGTCAGATGCACCTTAGTCCTCAAAGAGATATCTTTGCTTTTTAACCCTGTAAAGAGATATTTTGCAGCAGATTTTCCCCATGCAATACGTCCTTTGATTTTTTTGACCACTGCTTCCATGGGCATTGATTGTGGATCCAAGTAAAATGAAATCCTTGACAAATTCAATATTTTCTCAATTTATCATGATGTTACTTTTTGGTCCAGTTGTGAGGATTTTTGTTTTCTTTATGTTGAGGTGTAATCCATACTGAAAGCTGTATGTAGTCTTTGCTCTTCATGACTGAGTGCTTCAAGTCCTCTTAGCTTTCAGCAAGTGAGGTTGTGTCATCTGCATAATGCAGGTTGTTAATGAGTCTTCCTCCAATCCTGATGCCCCGTTCTTCTTCATTAGTCCAGCTCCTCAGAGTATTTTCTCAGCATACAGATTGAATAAGTATGGTGAAGGGATACAACCCTGACACACACTTTTCATGATATTAAACCAGACAGTATCCTTTGTTCTGTTAGAATGACTGCCTCTTGGTCTATGTACTGATTCCATATGAGCACAATTAAACGTTCTGGAATTCCCATTCTTCACAACTGTATCCATAATTTTTTATGATCCACATAGTCCAGTGCCTTTGCATAGTCAATAAAACACAGGTAAACATCTTTCTGGTATTCTCTGCTTTCAGCCAAGATCCGTCTGACATAAGCAATGATATCTCTCACTCCATGTCCTCCTCTGAATCCGGTTAGAATTTCTGGCAGTTCCCTGTTGATGTACTGTTGTAAATGTTTTTGAATTATCTTCGCAAAATTTTACTTGCATGTGATATTAATGATATTGTTCAATAATTTCCACATTCTTTGTATCAGCTTTCTTGGGAATGACACAAATATGTATTTCTTCCAGTTGGTTGGCCAGGTAGCTGTCTTCCAAATTTCTTGGCATAGAGGAGTGAACACCTCCAGCGCTGCATCTGTTTGTTGAAACATCTCAGTTGGTATTCCATCAATTCCTGGAGTCATTCCCTTCAGTGCTGCTTGGACTTCTTCCTTCAGTACCATTGGTTTTTGATCATATGCTATCTCCTAAAATGGTTGAATGTCAACCTATTATTTTTGGTACAGTGACTCTGTGTATTCCTTCCATCTTCTTTTGATGCTTCCTGCATTGTTCAATATTTTGCCCATAGAATCCTTCAATATTGCAACTCAAGGCTTGAATTTTTTCTTCAGTTCTTTCTGCTTGAGAAATGCAAAGCATGATCTTCCCTTATGGTTTTCTAACTCCAGGTCTTTGCACATTTCATTATAATACTTTGTCTTCTTGAGCTGCCCTTTGAATTCTTCTGTTCATCTCTTTTACTTCATCATTTATCCCATTTGCTTTAGCTACCCTATGTTCAAGAGCAAGTTTCAGAGTCTCTTCTGACATTCATTTTGGTCTTTTCTTTCTTTCCTCTCTTTTTAATGAGCTTTTGCTTTCTACATGTATGATGTCCTTAATGTCATCCCATGACTTGTCTGGTCTTTGGTCATTAGTGTTCAATGTGTGAAATCTATTCTTGAGATGGTCTCCAAATTCAGGTGGGATATACTCACAGTCCTACTTTGGCTCTTGAGGACTTGCTTTAATTTCCTCCATCTTCAACCTGAACTTGCATATGAACAATGGATGGTCTGTTCCACAGTTAGCTCCTGGCCTTGTTCTGACTGATGATATTGAGTTTTCCATCATCTCTCTCCACGGATGTAAGTCTGTTTGATTCCTGTGTATTCCATCTGGTGAGGTCCACGTGTATAGTCGCCGTTTACGTTGTTGAAAAAAGGTATTTGCAATGAAGAAGTCACTGGTCTTGCAAAATTCTATCATACGATCTCCAGCGTCATTTCTATCACCGAGGACATAATTTCCAACTACTGATCCTTCTTCTTTGTATCCAACTTTCTAATGCCAATCGCCAGTAATTATCAATGCATCTTAATTGTATATTTGAACAATTTCAGACTTCAGAAGTTGGTAAAAATCTTTAATTTCTTCATCTTTGGCATTAGTGGTTGGTGGGCATATTTGAATAATAGTTGTATTAACCGGTCATCCTTGTAGGCAGATAGATATTATCATATCACTGGCAGAGTTCTACTTCAGGATAGATCTTGAAATGTTCTTTTTGACAATGAATGCAACATTGTTCCTCTTCAATTTGTCATTCCCGGCATAGTAGATCATATAATTGTCTGATTCAAAATGGCCAAATACCAGTCCATTTCAGCTCTCTAATGCCTGGGATATCGATCTTTATGATTTCCATTTCATTTTTGATGACTTTCAATTTCCGAGATTCATACTTCTTACATTCCACTGATTATTAAGATTATTCTGATAATGGATGTTTGCAGCTGTTTCTTCCCTTTTGAGTTTCTTCCCACATCAGCACATGAATGTCCCAAAAGCTTTACTCCATCCATATCATTAAGGTCGACTCTACTTTGAGGAAACAGCTCTTCACCAGTTGTATTTTGAGTGCCTTCCAACCTGAGGGGCTCATCTTCTGGCACTATATTAGACAATGTTCCATTGTTATTTATAAGGTTTTCACTGGCCAAGTTTTTTAGAAGTAGATTGCCAGATTCTTCTCCCTAGTCTGTCTTAGTCTGGAAGCTCCTCTGAAACCTGTCCACCATGGATGACCCTGCTGATATTTGAAATACTGGTGGCATAGCTTCCAGCATCACACAGCACACAAGCCATCACAGTACAACAAACTGCCAGACTAGTGGTGGTTTTTCTAGCATGTTGTTGTTAGTTGCCATCGAGTTGGCTCCAACCCATAGCAACCCCATGTACAACAGAACAAAACACTGGCTGCTCCTGAGCCATCCTCACAATCGTTGTTATGCTTGAGCCCATTGTTGCAGCTACTGTGTCAATCCATCTCACAGAAGGTCTTCCTCTTTTTCGCTGACCCTTTACTTTACCAAGCATGATGTCCTTCTCCAGGAACTAGTCCCTCCTTATAATATGCCCAAAGTATGTGAGAGGAAGTCTCGCCATCCTTGCTTCTAAGGAGCTTTCTGGCTATAGTTCTTCCAAGACAGATTAGTTTGTTCTTCTGGCAGTCCATGGTGTATTCAATATTCTTTGCCAACACCATAATTCTAAGGCATCAGTTCCTCTTCAATCTTTCTTATTCATTCTTCTAACATAGTTAATTAAAATAAGTTTTTAAAATTACTGCTAGTTTTAAAAGTTTTTTTCACCTTCACAACTTGATAATGTCATATAAAATGTTAGAATTGTTGACAGCCTTGGGGAAACTTCCATCGTGCTTCTTTTCATATATGAGCTAATACAGATGGATTTGCTATTTGTAGTTATTCTCCAAATAGGTTTGTGCTCTATAAACACAGGAATTCTAATAAATTTTATTTTACGCAATCCCCATCAAAAAATATATAGTATGCCTATTATACTCAATATTGAGTATATGTTTAATACTCCTGATTGGAGATAAATTCTATTTTTACTAGAAGCTGATGAAAATTAAATCTTCCACATACAATTTTACTTGTCTAATGACTGGAAGAATTCTGTCTAGGCTAACTTCTGGCTCCGTATTTCTTACCTTCTGTCTCCTTCTGTCTCCATGATCTACACACCAGGGCTTCAGACTGGTTCATTCTGGTCCAAACCCCTGCTAAGAATTTGCATTTCTAACAAGTTCTCTGCTGAGAATTTGCATTTCTAATAAGTTCCCAGGAAGTTATACATAAGAATCACATGGGAATCTTGTTAAAATGTATATTCTGATTCAATATATCTGGGGTGGAAATGCAAATTATCAGCAGGGAACTTGTTAGAACTGCAAATTCTCAGCAGGGGATTGAACCTGAACAAATACGTTCAAAGCCCTGCCACAAACTTGCAGTACCAGGTTCTGTAGTACGTGGTCATGTTGCCATATGACCTTAAGCTCTGTACCTCCTTGTCACAACAGTGGCTGAATCCACAGTGGTAGGAGGATTTCTGAGAGCCGTTCCTACTCTGGGGTGGCCACCAATAACTTAATTCTATACAGAACCAGCAATGAATCATATAAATATATTCCACTAAAGACAAACTCATTGTATCTTCAACCTGACTTCCCCTTATCTGGATTTCAGTGCCATCTGACATGAGTAGAAGTAGAATGAGACAATGGTCTTAGTCCATTGTGGTTAGAATATTTGACTTTTGCAAATTGAAAAAAAAAAACAAAAAGATCGCCTAAACACATTTCTAGCACTACTCTCAGTGCCTTGGAATGGAATGAGCAAGTGAGGTGAGCAGAAACTTAAGGTTTATGAGCTTCAGGGTCCACGTGTGTGCTTGGCAGTGATATGAGGTCAAAGAGGTTAACAGGGTGGATGTGTGAAGATCAAGCAGGAACTCAAAGGCCTGTGTAATACTGGCTTCTTTTTTGAGATGGAGAGCCATTGGATAGTTTTGAGTAGAGGAGTGAGATGATTTTAAAAGAACCACTCTGGCTGCTCTGTTGAGAATAGACTGTAGGGGGCAAGGACAGAAGTAGGGAGACCAGTGGAGAGGGCAGTTATTGCAGTAGCCTAGGTGAGAGGTAATGGTAGCTCTCAAGAGTAAGGGCAAAGGAGTTGGTGAGAAGTGGCCAGATTCTGAATATACTCCAACTTTCTTTTCTACCCCCACCGATAAAAACCCAAAATACCCAGTTGCATGAAGTTGATTCAAACACATGGTGACCTCAAGTGTATCAGAGCAGAACTGTGCTCCTTAGGGTTTTCAGTGGCTGCAAGTAGATTGCCAGGTCTTTCTTCCAAGGTGTCTTTGGGTGAACTCAAACCCCTAACCTTTTGGTTAGTAGCGGAGTGTGTTAACCGTTTATACCACCCAGGGACTCCAAACTCATAGCAAAACAACCCATTGTAGTCCACAATTTGTGTACAGCTACATAATTCCCTTCTGAGCTGCCTGGGACAGGTGGGGATGACAGATCACCCATCTGGACTTGGCTTTTTTTTTTTCTCTGATTTCCCAGGCACGCTGAGCCTTTCCTTTGCTGCTTTGCTGCACAGGAATTTGTGGATATATCTACTCTTGGAAGGCAATCACTGTCTTATTTGTTTTTGATTTTCCTTCATCGTCTAGAATAGAGCTTTGCTCAAAAGAACTCAAAAAATATTTCCAGAAAAAATCACTTTCTTTTGGCTCCAGCACACAGATTCAGGGAGCTGATCCACAGAAACCAGTATGTTCTAAAGAAACTCAATTTATAACCTCTTACATCTCCTATAACCTCTTACATCTCCAAATGACAAACACAAGATTTGAAAATCATAGCTTCCAGTGTGACTCCTGAGGTTTCAAGCAGATAGTAGACCTCCTCAGATTTTCTTCTCATATGCCTTTCTTTTCCACTGGGTTCTTTTCTCTCACTTTGTAATAGGTGGCTTGTTTTCCCTTGAGTGGCCAGAATGTGTCGCAGTACAGAAAATAAATTAAACATTCTCCAGCTTCTTCTAGGGTCTTGTGATCTTTGGGGCAGATCCTCATTTTTTTTTTCCTTTTCAAATGGGGATGCTGTAGAGAAAAAGATATGACTATTTTCCATCTTTACAGAAATACAGAAAGCATTCTGACTCATCCGTAAAAATGCAATTTTTTTGCTGTAGATAATCAAATTGTAAAAGAATATAGATACAAAATCACAAATTAGAACTGGGCACATATAAGAAGGATTCCAAAGAAGGCAGTAAGTTTTGATCAGGGATTTGGGAGAGTGTTCTCAGGACAAGGCATGGACTTCTCAAATGCTCCAGGGAGAGGGCGAATGTGTCCTCCATGAAGTCCTCCAAGGAAAGCAGTCCTGGAGCAGAGACCCAGCATTGAAGGAATGAAATGTCAAAGGTCACAGGGCCACCAGTTATTAGGGTGAGGGTGTGTGATTTGGAGTATATCTTGGAGTACTGGATTTGATGAAAGAGGCCTCTTCTTCCTTTCCTGGAATGTGGACACACCCGCACACCAATTTCCTGTATTTCCTGGTCATTTCTGCACGGTATCATAAAACCAGTTGCCGTCAAGTCCATTCCGACTCATGTCAACCCAATGTGTGTCAGAATAGAACTGTACTCCATAGAGTTTTCAATGGCTGATTATTTGGAAGTAGATCGCCAGGCTTTTCTTTTGAGGTGCCTCTGGGTAGACTCCAACTTCCAACCTCTTGGTTAACAGCTGAGCCTGTTAACTGTTTGCACCACCCAGGGACTCTATACCATCATCATTTCTTTCTTTTTTTTATTATTTTATTTTTTTATGGTTGTAATTAAATGAAATTTACATTTCAAGT
>NW_004444097.1:5701418-5703063 GCF_000243295.1 Trichechus manatus latirostris | reverse complement strand
AAAAAAAATTAAGAAAGGGAAAAAGCTTTATTTATTGATTTGGCGTGAGGGAATTTTTCTGAGATTTCTGACTCAACTCAAAAAACCAACAAAAACCCCAAACCCCAAAGGACACTCCATGTTTGGAGACATTCTTTAGCTTTTGGATAGGTACCAACCTTGCTCAGGAAATACCAATCTATGTCAGAGTAGAGTCTCAGGGTTTTGTACAGAGACCCAGAATTCTCAATGGTGCTTCATCATCTCATAATTTTGTGGGTCTAAAGCCAAGTACTTGAGGCTGTCTTCTAAGCTACATTTGGTAAAGGACAGAATGCATTGGAGTTAATTGAAGAAAGACAGTGGGTCCATTAAATAGCGACTCATAGTTGTTGTGATCACTCACGAGTCCCCCTCACTCTTGGTCCTGTTAACAGAGGTGTTGCATTTACTAACTCATCTTAAATATTAAGGTGTTATGAATTGTTCACAGGCAAACTAATAAAAGAGTTGTAAATGACCTGTCTTCTTTGCCTACTGGAAGTAGGAGATGGATAGTGTATAATTTATTATATTATGAGGGAGAAGAGCCCAGATTAGGAGTTGGGTGTTGCCTTTGAGGACCTGGAGTAGAATCAATGAATGTTTGCCAATTTCCACTGAAAATATTCAGGAAATTACTTCAAATCCTCTTGGGAAGTAATAATAGAAGAAATTTTAAAACTGACTATCCAAGCTTAAATGATATCCTTTTTTAACCTCTTATTTGCTGTTTTTTAATCTTTTTTTTTTATAGTTTTCTGGTATTTTTCTGTTTACCAAGTGCTTTCCATACATTTCCTTATTTAATGCTCACAGTGCAAAGTGGCATTATGGTACTGAGGAGTCTTAGGTAAGGAGAGGTTATGAGTTAAAATGTGCTCACACAGATAGTTGGTGGAAGGAGATCTCAGGTCTCTTGCCTTAAGATCCATTCCTTTTTCTTCCAGTAGGGTTCTTTCTTCAAACTCTAATTGCTGTGGGTCCTAAAAATCTTACTAACAGAACGTCTTGTCTGCAGTTAAAAATTTCCAGCAGGGTAGTGTTATGCAGAGGCGTAGATAGGGGGTGCAGAGGGGGGCATTACGAGGTGGCACAAATATGAAGGCGCCTGACTGAGGTGCTGGAGGAGAGGGCTGAAGGTGTTTCTGCTGATCCTGCTATTACCAACATCTATTCATCTTGAAACTGGGGGCGGGGGCACAATTTAGAGATTGCCGTTGGGTGCTCAATTGGGTGGGGCGTAACTTAGAGATTGCCCCTCGGTGCTTGTCACCCTATCTGCACCCTGGTGTTATGCCCCTCCCATCTTTTAAACTTGTTTCTTAGAGAACTGATACCACTTTGGATGTTCTGGGTGCAACTCTCTCTTTTAGATGGAAGACAAGCATGTGCACATATGCAAGTGAATATGGTTTTATTATCTTAAACCAGGAGTGGCCCTATCAGATAATTTTTACAAGGGGGGGAAAACGTTACAGGTCAATTATGCTGAAACTAACATTTGACAAACATTCTTGTCTTAGGTTGGGTTCTCTAGAGAAGCAAAACCAGTAAAGTGTATAAATATATATATAGGGAGAGATTATATCAAGGAAACAGCTCACGTGATTGTAGAGGCTAGAAC
>NW_004444097.1:5698670-5701117 GCF_000243295.1 Trichechus manatus latirostris | reverse complement strand
AGTATATTCAATCATGGGAGTGATTACATTAAAACACAGAGAATCATGGCCCAGCCAAGTTGACACACAATTTTAATCATCACAGCTCTTGTTTTTAGGTTCCATCTTGTGACAGAGTAGAACTGCCACATAGGGTTTTCTAGGCTGTATCTTACGAGGGCAGATCGTCAGGTCTTTTCTCCCCTTTTGGTTAGCAGTCGAGCACTTAATGATTGCTCCATTAGGGTTCTTTTTTTGGGTAAATATCTCCTAACATTTAAATGATTTGTAAATGACCATGTCATAAAATAAATGAAATTTCTTCATTTAGTTATCTTGGTGTACATTTTGAAAAAACTTATCTTGGAGAATGTGCCTGGAAGCACATGGGTGAAAGATAAGCAGTCTATGAGAGTGTCATTGATATTTTTTTTGGGTGGAGCCAACATCAAATTACATTAGCCTTTATGGTTTTTGAGAAATGAAGGCTATTTCCACCTTATTAAATAGGACTTTGAAGCCTTAATTACCTAATTTTATTTTTTTGTATCCTGTTGTTGTTGCTGTTGTGTGCCGTCGAGTTGATTCTGACACATAGTGACCCTACAGGACAGAATAGACCTGTCCCATAGGGTTTCGAGGGCTGTAATCTTTATTTGATGAAGCGGACTGCCTCATCTTTCTCCTGTGGAGTGGCTGGCGGATTCTAACTGCTGACCTTTTGGTTAGCAGCCGAGCGACAAGTGTCTAAGGGCATTCTGTCTCTGCTGGTGGCTATTCTCTTGGCTCACTGGAATGGTGAAGAATGGCTTTCTATCCAGGCACATGTCTTTGTTAGAGATCTCAGCTTCACAAAAACATGCTAATACTATTCCCAGCTTCATCTTCTCTCTTCTGGGTCTGTACTCAGGCAGCAACACAGCATATAGGCTCTACAGGTATTTGCCCATTGAACCCTTTGCCATTCAGTCGACTCTGACTCATAGTGAACCTATAGGACAGAGTAGAAGTGCTCCATAGGGTTTCCAAGGAGCAGATGGTGGATTCGAGCTGCTGACCTTTTGGTTAGCAGCTGTAGCTCGCTGTAGCTCTTAACCACTGCGCCAGTATTTGCCAGGAAGTTCAATTTCAAGCTCACTGCCACTTAGCATTTAGTGCAAATGCCAACTGAGAAATATAATCATTAGATTGATTGCTTGACGGGTTACATGTAGTTCATTTTTTCATCCAAACATTCCAAAATGCATTCCTGGATTTAAAGATATCAGTAGAGACTGAGTACAGAGACCATATCATTGGCCCCTGGGAATTGTGCTTTAGGATGATGTCCCTAGGGGTGGCATAAGACAGATCTCTAAGAAACTCTTTTTTATATTCTTTACATCACACACTGACTTCTTTATGAGAATCCCTTAGAGAAATTATTGTCTGAGCCAAGAACTAATAATAATTGCATTTTTCCTTAGAAATGGTTTGTTTTTCCCTAACCAGTTGACGTCAAGTTGATTCCAACTTACGGCAACCCCATGGGTGTCAGAATAGAACTGTGCTTAATAAGGTTTTCAATGGCTGATTTTTTGTAAAGAGATCACCAGACCTTTCTTCTGAGGCAGCTCTGGGTGGACTCAAACCACTAATCTTGCAGTTAGCAGCCAAATGCATTAACCATTTACACTACCCAGGGACTCCTTTTACCAAACAGACTCTGTGAAATAAAGGGAAATAGACCTTCACTTTTTCTGTAAAATTTGTGGCCCACCTGGAGCAGGTGTGTGTGTTATCATGTTATTCATTTTTATTCTCATTGTTGTCTCTAGTTGATCATCACCTGTGCTTGTACTTCTTCTTCCACTCCACTTTTAATATTTAAACTATTTTTTTTTCTTGCTGTACCTTCTTGAGTAGTTGTTTCGGGATGATCTTGTATGGAAACCCTCTTGCGTGTTTGAAAAAGCTTTTAATTTCCCTTCACACTTGATTAATTGACGGCGTATAGAATTCGGAGTTCGAAAACATTTTTCCTTAAATCCAGAAAGGCATTGCTCCAATGTCTTCTAGCTTCCTTGTTGCTGATGAGAAATTTCTGATTCTTGTATATCAGGGGCTAGCCATTTTTTTTTTACTTCTGGTAGCTTTTTGGATTTTTGTTTGTTTTTGGAGCTCAAAATTTCAGGAATATCTGTGGGTCCATTTTCATTCATCCTGATAGGCACTTGGTGGCCCTTTTACTTTGTAGAGTTGGGTCTTACTCTGGTGCAGAAAAAATTTCTACTATTTATTTCATTATTTCCTCCCATCTGTTGTTCATGTTCCCTTCTTCTAAGTTTTTTTTTTTTAATGGATGTAATATATTCTTTTTTTTAAATTGTACTTTAGATGAAGGTTTACACAACAGATAGATTCTCATTAAATAGTACACATGTTGTTTTACGACAATGGTTAACAATACCATGACATGTCGACACTGT
>NW_004444097.1:5693257-5698570 GCF_000243295.1 Trichechus manatus latirostris | reverse complement strand
TGTTCTTTTTTCTGATTTTTCCTTAAACAGAGTTGTATCCAAGTGTTTGTCTTCAGTTTCACTGATTGTCTTACATCATCTCAAACCTGCTCCTCAGCGCTTCTATGACACTGTCCATTTCTGAAATCTTGTTGTTTATCTTTTGGTTTTCTAACTCTTGTTTTTGTATGATTTCTAGTTGTGTATTTATTTTGGCATTTTGTTCCTGTATTATTTTCTTGAATTCTTCCATTTTTTTGTCTGTGGTCCATGAATTTGTCTGCCTTTTCCATGAATTTGTCTATTTTTTCCTCATTTTTGCCTGCTTTTTGCTTCAACTCTTGGATAGCTCTGATATTAGAGATTTGAATTCCCTATCAGGTAGTTCTAGTGCCTTTTCATCTCCTGGAAAGTTATCTGGTGTTTTATTTTGGATGTCTCCTGGAACCATCCTGTCTTGTTTTTGTATATGTTTTGATATTGTCTGCTGTGTTTGAGACATTCAGTAGTTATTTTCTTCATTTATTGATTGTAGATTTTGTTTGTTTCATCCTGCTTTTTTGTTTTATTTGTTATGTCTGAGCAGGCGGGCTGTGTGTTCTTTGTTGTTTCCTTGTCTGTGGGCAAGATACTTTTCACCTCCTCCATTGGGCAGGGTCAGTCACTCAGGTATGGTACAGCAGGGCAGGTTCAGCTGAAGGGGAGATGCTGGGGTAGGTTGTTTGTGGCAGGTACTGGGGCTGACAGGGTGGGCTGGGATCAGTGCAGGGCAGGTTCTAGTAGGCCGTGCCTGTGCTGCTCAGGGTTGTGATGGTCAGTGCACGGTGCAGGTAGGAAGGAAGGAGGGGGTAGATGGTGATGTGTGGAGCTACGAAGAGTATGGGAAAGAGGAGAGAGGAAAAGGAGCCAAAAACATGTAAACAAACAAACAAAAAAGAGTACTAAGGGAGCTTGCTGTTGTAGTGAAGAGATGAGAGACTGAGAAATCGAGAAAAACAAAAGGGAAAAAGAAAAAAGGAAAGAAAGGGTAAAAGAAAAAAATGAATAAATAAAAATTAGAGAGAGAGAGGAAAAATCAAAGTCCCCCGGGATCCCACTGGTGCAGCTGCAAGTACTGAGGAAGTGGTTCCCAGGCTGTGAAGTACAGCCTGGCTAGAAGGGGTAGAGGTGTCACACAGCTCCAAGTATTCAGGAGACAGGAATAAAAGGTAAGTATAGAGAGATGAAAAACTGGGAAATGAAGAAGGACAAAAAAGGAAAAAGAGAGAAGAGAAAACAAACAAAAACAAAAAAATCAAAACCAAAGGGAAAAAAAAAAACAAGAAAAAAAGAAATGCCTGCAGGGATCCGACTGCGCATTTGCGCGGACTAAGGGATTAGCTCCCAAGCCAAGCAGTATTGCCTGGCTAGAAGAGACTCCCAAGCCAAGAGAAGAAAAATAAAACAATCAAACAAATCAAAACAAACAAACAAACAAAAGCCCCAGGGATCCCACCAGCATGGCAGCATGGGCCGGGAAGCAGTTTCACAGTGGAGCCGCATTTCACAGCCTTTCAGGAAGAAGCAAAGATGGCACTGGAGCCAGGTATTTGAGAGAAACGAAAGGGAGGTGGTGGAGGTGTGGAAGAAATCAAAAGAAGCAGAATAAAGCAACACCAGCAGCCAATAAGTGGCACTCAGGGAGCCAGCCAGTGCTGGGAGGTGGAGTCCAAGTGGCACTGGGGTGAAGTTGTGCTTCCCAGCCAAAAGACTGTGGCTGCAGGAAGCAGAGGAAGCCAAGTGCGGGTGAAGAAGGGTGGTGGATGGGAAAATGTATATCGCTGGTTAGCAGTTATTCTGTCTCCTGCTGGAAGCTCTGTGAAGCTGCTTTCCTGTACCCTCTGTTCGCGGATCTCTGACAGGAGTCCAAGATGGTGGATCCGTGCTGCATTAGCTGATAGGGGACCTCTGCATGTATCTCTCCTCGCTCTCTGTTCTTTGTCAGTTTCTTACTCCATTCAGTGGTTGGCTGAGTTCTTTATCTCTTCATTTGATGCATAGGGTTTCAGGATTGACATTTGTCTCTGACTGATATTTGCTGTGGAGGAACAGTGTGGTGCTTCTGTCTATAGTGCCATGTTGCCCGGAATTCTCCTCTTCTCTTAAGTTTATTTTTACATTTTCATCCTCTTTGTCATTTTGATACTCATTTAAAGAGATTTCTTCAATCTTGTCTTCCATCCTGTCATTCCTAATATACAATCTGTCCATTAAATATTTGTATGTTCCAGTAACTCTTTCTTGTTTTCTGTTTTCTTTTCTTTTTTTATTGTTGTAAATATATATGAAACAAAACGTTTGCCATTTCAGCATTCTTCACCTGTACAATTAAGTGACAATAAGTATGTTTACCATGTTGTTCAACCATTACTATTAGCCGTTTCCAAATTTTTCCGTCACCCATAACTGAAACTTACTATTGTTCTCTGTTTTCTTTGTTCATATCAGCTTTTTCTTGTTTCTTGGAGGTCATGTCTTCTTGGATATCTTCAAGGCACTAATCAGAAAAAAAAAACAAACTTTTTTTTCTTGTTTTCAGCTTTATCTCTTCCCTTTGGATCCTTCTTTTTTGTGCTATTAGTTTTTCTCAGATGTCTTGGGACTTAATGGTTGTTGATTTATACTTATAAATGAAAGACTAGATTGATTAGTACAGTTGCAAAGGTCTTTTTCCCTGCCAGATGTCTCCTTTTAAAAGAGAGCTGATTGTGGCATCGGGGCCTGATGATGTAGTGAGTTGACAGACAGGCTTTTCTTTGGGGCAGTCAGGCAGGCTGACAAATCCCACAGCTGCTTGAGTGAGGCAAGCTTTAGTAGGGGCCAAACACTTTGGTGTACTTTTCTTCTATAGCTGATGTGGAGGTTCAGAGCTGTTTCTTTTTTAAGCCTGATCACCCACCCTTGGTTCTGTTCCCAGCTGTATTGTCTACTCTCTTTAGTGAACAAGGGAGGGAAGTGTGGGAGGACCCAGCAGGCTTGATTATTATTTAATTACTCTGATGATGCTCCTTAACTAGGGTGATTTTATAATTTATCATCCAAACCAGGATGCTTACTTTTGAGAGTGAAAGGGGACCCTATTAATTATTTTGTCAAGACAATAGATATAAAATGGAACTGTCACCCTATCAATTGTACACTCCACTCTTTGTATTTACTTACTCTGAATTTGGAGCTTCTTCTGGGTTTCATTAGAAAGACCATTCTTTTAATTCTTTGGCTGGAGTTCCCCCCACCTTTTTTTTTGGTCAGAATGATCCTATCTGCTTTCTGTTTTCTGGGATTTCTTCAAAATTTCTGAAACTCCTTTTTAAAAACTTATTTTCTGTCATTCCAGTGAGAGCATAGAGAGAAGGAAGATGGAATTACATACTCAGTTTTCCATCTTGAACTGGAAGTTCTCTTACTCCACTTTAAATATATGCTGCTTACAGTATTTTATATATCCTTGTATGTCACTTTACTCCTTTTTGGAACCAGGCAAATTCAGTGATAACAGTTTTGCAGGAATGAGTCTATACTGGTATATCATAAATCTCTTGGTGATTACTTTCCTTTCATTACTCTAACATCTGGAATGATCCCATGATGCCAGTGAAATATTGTACATTAAGTCATTGAACCTCTGTGTCATTCTCATTGGGAGTTGTTTATAGGAGCTTTTTTTTGAGCTCCTCCTTGCAGGATGTGACTTTATTGCCAAGAGGGGTTTATAACTCTTCATACATAGTTGTAGCACATGGAAAAATGCTGATTCCTACAAAGATAATTCAGGCCTAATATAGTCAAGCTAAAGGCAGAAAACTGTCGGGGTTTTGAACTGAGCTAGAATTTTGCAGAGCTTAATGAAGGGAAGCAGAATCTTCTGCCGGAATTAATCCACAAAGACTCAGTTCAGAGAGACAATACTTATAGGAAGTACAGAAGCAAAGATTTCAGAAGCAAAACCAGAACTTCTTGGCTCTAAACAGGTTTGTGGTACAAGAGCAACCCGGATACCCAGATGAGGAGCCAAACTGGCCTAGCACAGAAATTACTCCCTTGGCCACTTGGGAAAGGGTGGTTCTCTGTCTTTGGGGAATGTGGTTACATAGAAATGATGGACAGGATAGCTCCTACTTAACCGATAAGAATTAAGATTCTTGGTGCTTGGAGTGGGTAAAACAAGGTTAGCTACCACAGAGTCGACCCTGACTCATGATGACTCCATGCACGATGGAAGGAAACTCGGCCTGGTCCTGTGCCAACCTCATGATGGTGGTTGCGGATTGGACCACTGTGATTCATTGGCTGATTTTCAGAAGTAGATCACTAGATTGTTCTTCCTACAAACAAACAAACAAAAAAACCATTGCTGTTGAGTCGATTCCAGCTCATAACAACCCTAAAGAACAGATTAGAACTGCCCCATAAAGTTTCCAAGGAGCACCTGGTGGATTTGAACTGCCAACCTTTTGGTTAGCAGCGTAGTTCTTAACCACTATGCAACCAGGGCTTAACCTGGAATCTCCACTGAAACATGTTCAGCATCATAGCAACATGCAAGCCTCCAATGACAGACGAGCGTTGACTGAGCATGAGGTGCATTGGCTGGGAATTGAACCCGGGTATTCTGCATGGAATGCCTCACAAAACAAGGTGTAGGACTATAGACTTCTGCCTTTGGATATGCTTTATATAAAACTGCAAATTTAAAAATAGTTATCACCTGAATGCATAAGTTCTAAAATAAAGTCAATTAATATACAATTTAGCACTTCTGATTTTTGATTTTATAGCTAAAGTAAGTTTATAAATTCCATGCGGCTTGCCAGTGGGCAAGCTTACCAGTGGGCAAGCTTACCTTCTTGTGGTATGGAAGAGAGCACCACCCCTCATCCCCAATAGTATCCATTGTCCTCCTGCAGCAATTTTACTGCTCCTGGGTTATGGTGTGGTCGTATAAATAATCTTGTTTTTTAAGCTTTTAAGTCCTCTCACTCCTCAAAGTACCATTTTAGGGTTTAATGTTTTTGCTCTTTGCTGGGGAGTCAGCAAGAAAGAAGAGATGGTGGTTTTATAGCCAGGTTTGAAAATATTTCTTTCAGGCAAGTGGTTGGTTCGGCGGTTGCTTCCAGGTGGGTTCTGGATTTCAAGAGTACCCATGTTAGGGGCCAGCCCACACAGACGTTATTAGCTGTTGCCATTGGTCCAGTATTGTTCCTATCAGTAATCATGTGAGCCTGACTGGAAAACAGGAACAGTCACAGGGAAATGACCTTATTAGATAAGCAAGAAACTGTAGGTAACGGCAAA
>NW_004444097.1:5691662-5693157 GCF_000243295.1 Trichechus manatus latirostris | reverse complement strand
AGTAATGCCGGGGTGAGATGGTATCTCATTGTGATTTTAATTTGCATTTCTCTAATGGCTAGTGATTGCGAACATCTACTCATGTGTCTGTTGGCTGCTTGAATGTCTTCTTCTGTAATGTGTCTGTTCATTTCCTGTGCCCATTTTTTAATAGGGTTATTTGTCTTTTTGTCATAGAGGTGTTGGATTTTCTAGTAGATTTTAGAGATTAGAACTTTGTCTGACTTGTAATCTCCAAATTTTTTTTCCCAATCTGTAGGTTCTCTTTTTACTCTTTTGGTGAAGTCTTTTGATGAGCATAAGTGTTTAATGTTTAAAGACCCCAGTTATCTAGCTTATCTTCTGGAGTTTGTGTGCTGTTGGTTATGTTTTGTATCCTGTTAATGCTGCATATTAGGGCCTCAAGCATTGATGCTATTTTTTCTTCTATGAACATAGCTTTTGGCTTTATATTTAGGTCTTTGATCCATTTTGAATTAGTTTTTGTATATGGTGTGAGGTATTGGTCTTGTTTCATTTTTTTGCAGATAGACATCCAGTTTTGCCAGCACCATTTGTTAAAAAGATTGTCTGTTCCCCAGTTGATGGACTTCGGGCCCTTGTCGAAGATCAGGTGACCATAGGTGGATGGATTTACATCTGGGTTCTCAATTCTGTTCCGTTGGTCAATGTGTCTGTCATTGTACCAGTACCAGGCTGTTTTGACTACCCGTAGTTGTATAGTAGGTTCTGAGGTCAGGTAGTGTGAGTCCTCCTACTTTATTCTTCTTCAATAGTGCTTTACTTATCTGGGGCATCTTCTGTTTCCATGTAAAGTTAATGATTACTTTTTCCATTCTTTGAAGAATGTTGTTGGTATTTGGATCGGGATTGCATTGTATTTGTAAATTGTTTTGGGTAGAATTGTCATTTTCACAATGTTGAGTCCACCTATTCATGAGCATGGTATGTTTTTCCATTTATGTAGATCCCTTTGGGTTTCTTGCAGCAGTGTTTTGTAGGTTTCTTTGTATAGGTCTTTTACGTTCCTGGTTAGATTTATTCCTAAGTATTTTATTTTTTTTAGGGGCTATTATAAATGGTATTGTTTTTCTGATCATTCTCTTTATTGGTGTACAGTAATTCAACTGATTTTTGTATGTTTATCTTGTATCCTGCTACTCTGCTGACTCTGTTAGTTGCAGTAGTTTTCTCATGGAGTCTTTAGGGTTTTCTATGTATTGTGTCATATCATTTGCAAACAAGGACATTTTGACTTCTTCATTACCAATTTGGATGCTCTTTTTTTCTTTTTCTTGCCTTATTGCTCTAGCTAGGACTTCCAGCACAATGTTATATAGGAGTGGTGGTACAGGGCATCCTTGTCTTGTTTCTGTTCTCAAGGGGAGTGTTTTCAGCTTCTCTGAATTAAGAATGATGTTGGCTGTTGGTTTTGCTTAGATGCTCTTTATTATGTTGAGAAATTTCCCTTCTATGCCTATTTTATTGAGAGTTT
>NW_004444097.1:5664586-5691562 GCF_000243295.1 Trichechus manatus latirostris | reverse complement strand
TAAAGAGTATAGACCCCACCATAGCAAAAAGGAGGCATCATTTGTCAGGAGCAGTTTTGAGAGGTGACCTTCACATTTTGGCTGGGCCACGGGGGCTGCATACACATTGGGATTCCTCCTGGACTTCTGGGAAAAATGAGTTCTTACAATGCATGGTGCCTGGTATGGGGAGTGGGTGCTAAAATATTCTTCTCCTTTCCTTCCTCCCTGTTTGTCTTTCTCATCTTTCTCAACTCCTTTCTACTTTCAGGTCTTCTCTGCCTTCCTCTTCCTCTCCCCATTCCATCACTAGCATGTGCCTCCAAGTTACTTTCCACTCTCCAGTGTCCTTTATCACTATGATTGTGCCTTCTTTAAACACAAACTTTATTCGTATACATACACCTTTTACCATCTGTCACTGAACCAGGTGGAGAACCCAGGTGAGATGGTCAAGTCACTTACTATGAGAGTCTAACATTGACATCTGGTAGTTACTTTGCTCACCTTTTTCCCATAGCTGTCACTACTCTATCATTTAAACTTTGTCAATTCTATATCCAGTTAATGTGGAGGAAGAGCTTGTTACCCTTACTACAAAAACATGCTCTGCTGGTGTTTCTGAGGCACAGTTTTTTTGTAGTTTTTGCCTGATGCAAATTTTTATTTCTGCACTGTCACCATCTTTGGGCAAATTTTTCTTTATGCATTGTCATAATCTTTGGGTTTTTTCTTTCTTTTATTTTATCATTTGTACTGGCATTTGCATTTGTGTTCAGAAAACATTTTATTTTTTGGCCACTTCAGGCTAAGGACAGTTTTCAGTCTCCTGATTATTTGGCACTCCTCTCAATATGTCTGGGCACCTGCTTGGGTTGCTTAGAAATACTGTCTTTGGCTTAATGACCATAATGTCAATGACCTCATTGGCCACTTCTGTATGGTTTTGTTTGGTTATATTATGTTTTGTTAAAGGGTCTTTGTGGAACTCAAGGGACTTAAAAACTGGAGACACATAATGTTTTGCTTTATGGCTGGCATAGAAAGACAATGAGAAACATTTCAGCTTTCCATGTGGGGACTTTCCAACACATGTTCCAACATTTAGACTGGAAAAAGCCCATGCCCTTCAAATTTCAAAGGAAAGAATTCTAGCAACCTTGACAACAATCTAAGCAACCTAAGTGATGTTAGTTTAATGAGTTATATGTTTCTGTGGGTCAAAAATTTAATTTTATACCTGATTTCTCTTTCTCTTTAGAAATGGAACGGACAGTGAAAGCCAATGACCGTGAATTTAACGAAAAGTTCCAGTATGCAGTGAGTAAAGCACACCGCACATTCATGCTTGGGTGGGGCTTACCTTAAGGATAGAACTTTATGACCTCACTAAAAACTTTCTTTGTTCGCCCATTTGAATAGCAAGATGTCGTATGTTTCCATAAATACAGACTTTGGTAAGGTTCACACATGTTGCAGGGCATTTGTGATGGCTTATCTGAGACTTATTTCTCTCTTATACTAAGAGTGACTGGCATGCTTATTGGGAGTGATACCCCTTCTTAGGAATTGGTGCTTCATTCATTCTTGGCCCCATTTGGGCACTAGAATACACAGGAATAACATAAAAATGGGCCTTGATGGTAGAATCTGGGGGTGGAAATGGTGGTGGTTTGTTGATGGGTGATGAATGGCTTTTTGGTGGCTTTTCTAAGCAACTCAGGCTGAAGGTGGGAAATAGTACGTAGGAGAAAGTTCCAAGGATGCTAATGATCTGTTTACAGAGTGAGAGGTGAGAGTGATTAAATGCATGGGCTTTAAGTTAGTACTAAACTATTTTTTTAAAGTCAGGGTTTTCTTCATTTATATAAGAAATACTTGTTGAGTGTCTACTAAGTAATTGGCACTGGAACTTGAGACACATTCGTTGGTGAACAACTTCATGAATTATGTCATGGACCCTCATAAAGATCTCCTCATACTTCTATGGCTCTACTTAAGTTGCTACATGGAGTCTTTTATAAGCTCTTGGATAGATAACTGGTGGAACTGATTTTGAAAGTGACATGTGGGCACATATTCCATTCTTCATGTCTTACCAGTTGTCATTTCTGTTGATAGAGAATGACCTCAATTACTAAACTTTTTACAGGCATTACTCCCCAATGTGAAACTTCATAGTATATGCTCCCATCTCTACAAGAATTTGGAAATAAGATTGCCCGTTAGAAGTTAATTTAAAAAATTAGTAAATGAATGATTGGAGGAGAAATTATAGAAAATGATACTAAAAGAGGCAGAATTGCTCCAAGGCCTATAAGACCTGCCATAAAATTGTTTATATAAGAACCCCTAATGAAAGAGGAGCCCTGGTGGCACAGTGGTTAAGAGCTCGGCTGCTAACCAAAAGGTCGGCAGTTCAAATTCACCAGCTGCTCCTTGGAAACCCTGTGGGGCAGTTCTGCTCTGTCCTACAGGGTTGCTATGAGTCGGAACCGACTCGATGGCACCTAACAACAACAGTGAAAAAAAGTCTCAAGTCAAAGAGGGATTAAAGAGCCATGAAAGCATAGAAACATGAGAGTCATGGGGGCAAACTTTGGCAGTGTCCATCCAGACACTGGCTAGAGAAGAGGGAGTTTTCACCAATGAGTTTTTTAATACTTTTTTCCCATTGGCAAACCTTTCCTGGGTATGGAGATGGATACATTGAGCTATTTTAGCTTGATGCTAATAAACATACAACAGAGGTAGCTAACAACTCCTCTTTTCTCATGTTATGCTAATCACATAAACTTGTGATTTTAATTTGACACTCAGTGTCGATTTCCCTACAGGAAGTCAGTACACTGTCTCCATGATAGGTTTCTCATTGTAAAATAATATACTAGCACTCTGATTTTATTCATCAGTCTTGTAAGCTTGGTTAAAGTAAGTTCACCTATGAGAGAAGATTTCCCTCTCAGGAAGCTGCTGACCCATGTTTCTTAGCCTGAGCGGGGAGGGGACAATAATTCCCCAAGGTGATGAATGCCACTCTCCATGGTCTCCTGACATCCGGTTACCTCTGGTCACCACTAGACTTGGCCCCATGCTTTTCCATCCTTCTACAGCCGGTCCTTTAACTGTAGAGAATGACCCTTGAAAGCCTTAACCGTCAAACCCCAAATCAGAGGAGGAGGCATATGTATATTTTAAGACCTTGGGGAAAAAAACAGTAATAAGTAATCCACTACAAGTAATAATGTATTTAAGTACTTGGCTACATTTATTTGTTTTCCAACATACAACAAGTATTTTCATTCTGTATTAACTGTATAAGGAAAGCCATATATTGCTTGTGCTTCGTAAGATGATACAGTCTTTTATATTTACAGCTATTTTTACTTTTAATTGATGAAATGTTTCAAAAGTATGGAAAAGTATAGAAAATAATATGACACCCTGTGCCCTCCATTCAGATTTTTCCCTAAATTTTATTTATTTTGTTGTTGTTGTTGAGAATATACACAGCAAAACATACACCAATTCAACTGTTTCTACATGTACAATTTAGTGACATTGATTACATTCTTCAAGTTGTGCAACCATTCTCACCCTCCTTTTCTGAGTTGTTCTTTTCTCATTAGCATAAACTCACTGCCCCCTAAGGTTCCTATCTAATCTTTCGAGTTACTGTTGTCAATTTGATCCATATAGATAGTTTTTAAAAGAGCATAATGCTCAAGATGGACATTTTTTACTAGTTAAGCTAAACTATTGTTTGGTTTTAAGATAACTTCCTGTGATATTTTTGATTTAAGGTTAAAAATTATCTCAGGGCAGTAGCTTCAGGGGTTCATCCACCCTCCATGACTCCAGAAAGTCTGGAGTCCATGAGAATTTGAAATTCTGCTCTGCATTTTCACTCTTTTGATCAGGATTCTTCTAAGGAATCTTTGATCAAAGTGATCAGTAATGGTAGCAGGCACCATCCAGTTCTTCTGGTCTCATGGCAAAGGAAGCAGTTGTTCATGGAGGCAATTAGCCACACATTCCATAACCTCCTCCTGTTCCTGACTCCCCTCCTTCCTTTGTTGCTCTGGGTGAATAGAGACCAATTTTTGTGCCTTGGATGGCCACTTGCAAGCTTTTAAGACCCCAGGATCTCTGCAACAAACTAGGAGGTAGAACAGCAGCACTAAGCATGTTATTAGGCCAATTAACTGGGATGCCAATGAAACCAAGACCCTAAAGCTCCAAACCAAGGAATCAAATCCCATGAGGCATTTGGTTGTATATAAGCAGCCTCAGTAGCTACTCCTTTTTTTGTCCTTGTAACTATGTCTGTCTTTACATATATAACATGTATGTATATATATATATATATATATATAAATCTTTTATATCTCAAAAGAAATTGACTTAAGACCCAACCTAATCTTGTAGGTTGAGTCCTGCCTCTTTAACATCATAGGATTTACAACACGTAGGAAAATAACGTCAGAGGACAAAATGGTGGACAATCACTCAATACTGGGAATCATGGACTAGCCAAGTTGACACACATTTTTGGGGGGACACAATTCAATCTATAACAGTGTCCACCCAGATTTAATAGATATTCACAATTTGCCATCGTTGCTTTAGATCTTTCTTTTAAAAGTAGTAAAATGCTAATGATACAGAGATGGTTTTCTCTCAAGCTTTCATGATATTACACAAAAGCACACAGATGTGCGACTGCAGCTGTGTTTTCCACTGAGCTTCCTAATAATGACAAGGTAGTAGAACAGCATACTGTGCAGCAGTAAATCCAACAGGACTGCTCACGCTCTCTCTGGGCTAAACATACTAAGGTAAAAATAAAACCCATTATGTCCTAGTAACGGGGAGACTGGTAATGTGAGTTGTGAAAGGGGAGCTGCAGAGCAGCAGGGGCACAAGTATCCTAGGTCTGCTGACCACTGTTGTGACTCAAAGCTCATGAGCAGCTGCCAGGCACTCCGGAATGGTAGTGGGTTTCCATTAAAACTGGTTGATGTTGCCTTGATCCAGGAACTACCAACAGGTTGGCTGGCTGTACAGTGAGCTTTTAGCCTCAGTTTACCGAGCCACAAACTGGGAATAATAAAAGTACCTGTTTCATAGAATTATTGTAAAAATTGAAGTAGATAATATACAACAACCCTATCAGTCAGTCTATGAAGATCTGGGATTTGAACTGATGTTTATCTGATTCCAAAGCTTTTTTTTTAAATTGGTGTAAAATATACATAACATAAAATTTGCCATTTTAACCCTTTTTAAGTGTACAGTTCGGTGGCATTAATTACATTCACAATGTTGTGCAACCATTACCACTGTCTGTTTCCAAAATACATTCATCACCCCAAACAAAAACTCCACACTCATTACGCGGTAATTCCCCATTTCCCTCTCTTCCCTAGTCCCTGGTAGCCTCTAATATGCTTCCTGTCTCTATGAATTTGCCTATCTAGATATGTCATTATAAGTGCAATCATACTTTATTTGTCTTTTTGAGTCTGGATTATTTAACAATGTTTTCAAGATTCATCCATGCTGTAGTATGTATCAGAACTTCCTTCTTTCTTATAAATGAATAGTATTCCATTGTATGTATATACCACATTGTGTTTATCCATTCATCTGTTGATGAACTCTTGAATTGTTTCCACTTTGGGCTACTATGAATAATGCTGCCATGAATATTAGCATACAATTATCTATTTGAGTCCCTGTTGTCAATTCTTTTGATTATGTACCTAGGAGTGGAATTCCTGGGTCATTATGTTCTGGTTCTGTTTAAATTTTTGAGGAACTTCCAAACTGTTTTCCACAGTAGCTGCACCATTTTACATTCTTACCAGCAATGTACAAGGATTCCAATCTCTCTAATTCCTCACCAACATTTGTTATTTTCTTTCTGTTTTTTTTTTTTTTTTTTTGGTTATAGCCATCCTAGTAAGTATGAAGTGGTATTTTATTATGGTTCTGATTTGCATATCCCTAATGACTACTGATGTTGAACAACTTTTCAGGCACTTATTGACCATTTGTATATCTTCTTTGGAGAAATGTCTATTCCAGTCCTTTCACATTTTTAAATTAGGTTGTTTGTTTTCTTGTTGTTTAGTTGCAGGAGATAGTATATATTCCATATATTAAACCCTTATCAGATATATGATTTGAAATATTTTCTCCAATTCTGTGGGTTGTTTTTTATTCTATTGATAGTGTCCTTAGGCACACAAAAGTTTTAATTTTGATGTAGTCTAATTTATTTACTTTTGCTGCCTCTGCTTTTGGCATTGTATTTAAGAAAACATTGCCAAATCCAAGGTCATGAATATTTCCCCCTGTATTTTCTTCTAAGAGTTTTATAATTTTAGCTTTTAAGTTTAGGTCTTTGATCCATTTTGAGTTATACTTTGTATATGGTGTGAGATAAAGGTCCAACTTAATTCTTTGGCATGTGGATAACCAGTTTTCCCAGCACCATTCATTGAAGAGATTGTTCTTTCCCCATTGAATGGTCTTGGTACCTTTGTCGGAAAACAATTGACCATAGATATGAGAATTTATTTCTGGGTTCTCTATTCTATTTCATTGGTCGAGATGTCTGTCCTTACTTCAGTACCACACTCTTTTGATTACTACAGCTCTTTGGAAAGTTTTGAATTGGGAAGTCTGAGTCCTTTCACTTTATTCTTTTTCAAGATTATTTTAGCTATCTTGGATCCCTTGAAATTCCATATGAATTTTAGGATGGGTTTTTCCATTTCTGCAAAAAACACTGTTGGAATTTTGATAGGAATTGCATTGAATCTGTATATTGCTTTGCATAGTATTGTCATCTGAACAATATTAAGACTTCTAATCAATCCATGAACACAGAATGTCTTTCCGTTTATTTAGATCTTCTTTAATTTCTTTCAGTATTGTTTTGTAGTTTTCAGTGTATAAGCCTGTGCCTCTCGTTTCAAGGCTTTTTAACCACTACCTATAATGGAATATCCTTTTAGGAAAGGCAACAGCCTGGGGCCTTTTTCTAAGTCTTGCCAACCTTAAAGGGTATCATTTCAAATGAAATGCATTTAGAGATACCCCAACATATCCTAGGGAAAGTGCTAATAATAATAACTGAAAGACTAAAAAGGAAGCAGGAATAAACTGAAACATTATGAAAACATGAAAGAGGAAATGATAAAGGTCTCTTAAGTGTAGTCTAAAGAGTGTTTTGGGGTAAGATAGATCATAGTTTGAATCCTTTCTGTCATTTGCTGACTTATGATCTTGATCTGTTTATTTCTCTGAGCATCAGTTATTTCATCTGTGAAGTGGAAAATTTATTAAAGAATTAAATGAGATAATTTATCTAAAATATTTAATAATAATAAGACTTTGTTATTGCTGTTACCTGCTGATGAATTGGCCCTCTAAACACTTATTATGTATCAGACCTGTTGCTAAGCCTTTTTTTTATATATACGATATTTTATGTGTTTTTGGTGAAAGTTTACACAGCAGATTAGGTTCTCATTTAACAATTTCTATACACATTGTTCAGTGACATTGGCTACATTTTTCAAAATGTGTCAAAATTCTCATTATTTCTGTTCTGGTTATTGTGTTTCCATTAATCTAGCTTCCCTGTCCCCCCTTACCCTTTCATTTTTGCTTTAGGGTAAATGTTGACCATTTTGTCTCATATAGATAATTTTTAAAAGGAGCAACAGGTAATATTGTTTATTTTATAAGCCAATCTGTTATTTAACTGAAGGGTGACCTCTGGGAGGGGTTTCAGTGCAAAGTCTAAAGGATATCTCAGGGCAATAGTATTGGAGATTCCTCTAGTCTCTACTGGTCCGATAAGTCTGAGCTTTTTTAAGAATTTGAGTTTTGTTCTCCATTTTTCTCTTATTCTATCTGAGACCACCTATTGTGTTCCTGGTCAGAACAGTTGGTAATGGTAGCTGGGCACCATCTAGCTCTTCTGGTTTTAGGATAGATGAGGCCGTGGTTCGTGTAGGCTATTAGTCCTGCAGACTAGTTTCTCTATGAGTCTTAGGTTTCCTTCTTTCTCTTTTGCTCCAGATGAGTAGAGAACAATAGTTGTATCTTAGATGGCTGCTTACGATAAACCTTTTAAGTGGCTTATTATTTTTTTTTAATCTAACATGGCTGTGGCCTAGTACCGAGAATAAACTTTAGATTCCCATAAAGCACTACATAAAGTAAGATACTGGTGATAAGAATATTAGGAGGATACCAAGAAATTGGCTAATCTTGTAAACCTTTTGCAGCAGAAATCATGCCAAAAACTTTTTACAAATCTGTGATACTGAAGGTGTGGGAGTTGCTGATTAATTACCTAGGTAATGCAATAAAAAGGAAACAAACTCATCTAAAACAAGAAGACTAGCAATGTAAATGATTGTAGTAAAAGAGTCTGGGGAAAAAAAAGTCATGTGAAAATGGTAATAATTCAATGAGATAAGAAATACTTATTGATTATCTGGAGTCCCTGGGTGGTGCAAAGAGTTCACACACTGTTGCTAACCAAAAGTTTGTAGGTTGAAGTCCACTAAGAGGTGCCTTGGAAGAAAGACTTGGCAATCTATTTCTATAAAACCAGCTATTGAAAACCCTATGGAGCACAGTTCTACTCTGACACATAAGTTGGAATCGACTTGATGGCAACTTTTTTTTTTTTTTTTGATTGATTACCTACACTGTGAAAAGCATTTGACAACTTCAGAAAAGTTTCCTAACAACATTAGCATGGGTATTGATGGATACATAGTTAATAATAATAAAGATAATGATAATAATAATAATAGGTTACACACATATAGTGCTTACCACATGAAAAGCATTGTTCTTAGTACTTTACTATATTAAACTTACTTAATCTCACAACGGAGCCCTGGTGGTGCAATGGTTAAGAGCTCGGCTGCTAACCATAAGGTCGGTAGTTTGAATCCATCAGCCACTTCTTGGAAACCCTATGGGGCAGTTCTACTCTGTCCTATAAGGTTGCTATGAGTCGGAATCGACTTGATGGCAACAGGTTTTTTTTTTTTTTAAATCTCACAACAACCCCATGAAGTGAGTATTATCTCACTTTTATATATGAAAACTTTGAGTCATAGAGATATCATATAAGTGACTTGCTCAAGGTCACACAGCTCCCATTCATCAAATCTGGCTATTAATCTGGCTGTGTACCAGGTGCTTTGCACATAATTTTAATCCTCCACAAAAACCCAGAGAGATGAAGCAAGTGGACTCCATTTAGTAACTTATCTAAGATCACACAGCTAATAGGTGGCAAAGCTGGAATTCTAATTCACATCGGCCAGATTTCAAAGCTTTTGTTCTTTCCACCATACCATGCTGCTCCTTTGACCAATCCTAATGAAACAAAACAACAGCAAAACTTCTCCCGTTCTCCCACATACCTATTAGTAAAGTTTTTATATGTGATGACAAAGGCAGAGTCCTACAGCTGCCAGAAATAAAAGGGATACAAAATTTTACAACGTGAGGCTAAGAATAACCTTAGATCTTGCCCCTTAGTGTTTGTAGATGAGAATTTGGTAGAAAAATTTACACAAAGCTCAGATAAATGGTGCAATTTCCACAAGCACTAATACTGGCCAAACAAACTTTTATCTTTGAAGGCCAAAGGAAGATATTTTAAGACCCAGAAAATCTTCATTTAGCAACAAACCCTAAACTGCAAAGCACATTATAGAACACAGCACAAGCTTAGAAAACAATCAAAAGCCCTTTTGAAAGGTAAAGGGTTTAGAACATAAACAAAAGGCAAGGTTAATGATTCTAAGTAAAATTAATTGGTAAATTAAACATAATATTGTGAGAACTGTAAGGTATGAACGTAAAATTACAAAAGGGGTTTCAGACTGCCAAGACGTGTAAAGCCTACTGGGGCCAGAGGGAAGAGGGAGAGCCAGCCACAGGTTAGAAGTTATTCTCCTTAGAAGGGAGTTCAAAGTTTTCTTGGTTAATAATAGGAATGGATAATACAAGTAATGAAAGCAGTTGTTTTATTAAAATATGTTAATGTTAAAAACGTTAGAAAAACTGTGAAGATGAACCATACAGCCAGACTCATTATCCTTATTAAAGGAATTCAGATTGACTGGTTGAAATAGTAAAAACGGTTGTAGCTGCAGTAAAATGTGTTGATGTAAGAAAAAAAATGTCAGGAAAAGTGTTAGATTAATTATAGCTATTTTATGACTTAGTTTAAAAATAAATGGTGTTGGAAAGTATGGTTTCCACTGGTTTTCTCTCTCTCTCTCACAAAGGCAGACTCCATCCCCATCCAATTCTCTTGACCTTTAACAGTACTTTAGAAGGGCGATAACCTCATTTGAGTGACGAGAACTTTATCCTACCTCAAACTTAGAAACTTCAGTAAAGTTTACCACTTAATAACTTTTAGCTGAATGTATTACATGTGCCAAGGTAGACGGAAAGTTTCTAAAGAATTTTTTTTTTTTGCTGAGATGAATTATCGATCCTATTCAGGAAGTGCCAGAAATTGGTGAAAATTTAATCATTTAGTTTCACATGTTTCTAAGTCTTCCATCCAAAAATTGTGACTATAACATCATAATTTATTCCTAGAATCATAAATTGCCTTAATGATATCATGGTTATTGAGCAGGATCTATTGGTAAAAAAATCACGATTGGGTTTTCCAAAGTGTGTTCATTCAAGGCAACAAATACAGCTGAATGCTGTGATTCTCAGCAGACTTCACTAAGACTCCCTTCAACACAAATCCCTTCCATTTCCCTCCCACCCATTTAATCATGGCTTTGTATCTTTACACAGTCACTTTCTCTTAACTCAGAATATGTGACTAAGAGTGGAATAGAAAATTCTGTTCCACCATTATTCTGGTTGTGTGACCTTGGACAGTCACTGGCCCTCTTTCTGCCTACATTATAGTGATATGTCTGTTTCTCTGAGACCAGACTGACAAGACAGTAAAATTTCACGTTCCTGTGTGTGTGTGTATGTGTGTGTGTGTGTGTGTGTGTGTGTGTGTGTGAATAGATGGTTCATTGTCCCTTTTTTATAGAAATACATATGATTTTCAAAATTCAGTATTCACAATGTGTCTGCTCTATGCCTAGCAATATGCGCGTTTGTTTAGGCTTATTTACTTTCCAAAGAAGATTTGAGGCAATGTGCAAAAAAGAATATGAAGGTCAAAGAAATAAAAATACATGGGGAAGCTGGGATGGGCAAGGTATTTCAGGTGGGCACCCAGAGTGCATGCTAGAAGAACCAGCAGTGTGTTGAGTGCTACCTGGATTATTAATGAAGTGGGTATAAATATTGCTTTCCACCCTCACGGAGCATATAATCTACTCAGGAAGAGAAGACCAGCACTTGTGAGCAAAGTTGATGATTGGTGATGATGAAGGTGGTGTTAAATTCTAATTGTGTGATGTGGCCTGCAAGCATTAGTGAAAGAAGAACTCAGTGTGAGTGAAGGTATTTGAGGAAGTTTTGCCAGAGGAAGTGGGAAAGGTTTCAAGCCTCGTTTGTTCATTTGTGCAACCAACGGCATGGAAGGATTGGCACAAGCAAAGGCGTGTCGTCAGACCTAGTTGGGGGTGGGGGATGTGTCGTGGGAAATTATGCTTCAGGTAGGTGAGATCAGATTGTTAAAAAATGAGTTTGAATATGAAGTTTAGGCTCGCAGGAGCTGGGCAGTCACAAGGTGGAGAGGATTTATTTGGCCTTCAGATTAGATAGACCAGATGTCCAAATGGAAATGACCAAGTTACTATGGAATGAAATTTGGGTGCAGTTAGAGCTGCAGATTTAGAGATATCAGTTGGAAGGAGATTATTAAAGCTATGAGAAGAATGGAAGTTGTCAAGGAGTGGGGATAGACACTCACAGGTGGAAGAGAGGGAGTCCAGGAAGGAGCAAAGAGCAGGGAGGATTAAGGACAACCAAGTTGCAGCAGTGAGATGAAGGTCTCTGAGAAGTGAGTGGTTAATGAGTCAATTGGAGTTTCTGGAAATAGTTAAGGTGATTGGCTGTTAACCAAAGGGTTGAAGGTTTGAGCCACCCAGAGGTGCCTTGGAAGAACAACCTGGCCTATTTACTTCCAAAAATCAGCCTAGAAAACCCTATGGAGCACAGTTCTGCTCTGACACACATGGGGTTACCATGAGTTGGAATCGATTCTACGACAACTGTTTTTTTTTTTTTTTTTAAATGGGTCAAATGCTAGAGGTTGGTGAGGTTAAGAACAAAGGAAAAACATCTTTAGAGCAGAAGGAAGTAACTGGAGGACCTCAAGAGAGCAGTTTTAATTAAAAGTCACGGTTGGTAAGCCAGAGAGCAGGAAAGAGAAACTATGCAAAAATGAAGAGAGCTGGGAATAGCCAAAGGAGTCCCTGGGTGGTGTAAATGGTTAAACACTTGACTGCTAGTCGAAAGGTTGGCTGGTTTGAACTCACCCAGAGGCATCTCAAAAAACAGGCCTGGCCATCTGCTTCTGAAAGGTCACAGCCTTGAAAACCCCATGGAGCAGTTCTGTCTGTACACACGGGGTCACCATGAGTTAGAATGGACTCAAAAGATTAACAATAAATAACAAACAGTATAGCCCACTCAATTAAGAATTTGCCATAAAAAGAAGAGAAATAGGATAAAAGCTTTCAGGTTCACTGAAATTCAGAAAATCAAAAGTTCACAGAAAGGTAAAATCCTAAATATTTCCTTTGGGAGATTTTTGGCATATCAGCATGTTGGGACACACCTCAGGCCTGCTTTAAACCCCAACCTGGTGGGAAATTTGGGTTTTTCTTTCTTTCTTTCCTTCTTGAGCAGCATAGTGGCACTGCTGACATGCTGCTGATCCTCACGGATAGGCCTGATAACCAGAGCATACACCAACACAAGAGTACAGATGATGACAAGCAGTGTGACAAGTTGGAACTAGTCATGGAAAGTGCCAGTAACTTGCATTTGTTATGGGTTTCTGGTTGTTGGTTGTTGCGTTTTTGTATTGGGACATCACCATAGTAACGGAAGCTTTTTAGCAAACATTGAAAATGCCTTGTGTTTTGTGTGCTGTTAATATCTGTGTATATTTTTCTAAGTTCTATATGACAGAGGTTTTTAATTTTTCCTTTATAAATAATTTACTTTTAGGAGAAAAGATATTTTTTGGATATCTTTCAAATTGATTTTTTTTTTGGATTCAAGAGTTTAAAAGTATAAATATTTTATCTTTTTGACATCTGATTTGTTTAAATAGTGCTATTTTTTGGCTAAGCATTTGTCTGATTCCTTGTTTCCTTAATTTCGTTGGTCTGTTTTAATCTTTTGTTCAAGCCTCTGAATTTCTGTTTCTAAATGTTCTAAAATGGTACATTTAGGTAATCAAAAATCCAGTTAAACTCTAAAACTTTGAAGTGTTTGTTTGTTATTTACCTGTTACAGACTTGAGATAATTTCAGTGTTCAAATAAACTAGTCACTTCATCTGCTTTGTGAAGTGAATTTTAAATAAAGCTACACAGAGCTGGTTTAAATATATATATACTTAAATATATATCCTTTTTTACTTTCACTTTCTTTGTTGCAATGATATAAACTTGAAAATTATTCAAGCAACATGTAATTGAAATTAAAAGAGTTAAAATAAGCAAAGAATTTTAAATGAATGTATTGTATGAATGTGTGCATGTAGGTAATGGTGTCTATGTAAGGTTGTGAGTACAGTTTTGCAAGAATGTTTTAGCTTAAATGAGAGACTTTTTTTGAGGAAGTAAGGAGAGAACAGCAACCAGATTCTCATGTCTTGACAACTCTGGTGGCCCTCATTGTCAGGAGCCTTGGTTGTCAAGCTTGCTATGAATCCAGGTTACATCATTGTAGCTGTGGTTGTAGATGGTGACATCATTCTGCACCAAAAGTGCAGGGAAGAAGAAGGGCTGTTTTATAGACATGGAAAAACCTGATTAACTTCCCCGGTACTGTAAGGAAGTCAGTTTAAGTTCATTTGAAGAATCTCAGAATGGTATTTCCTTTAAAGCTTTTCCATCCAACTTTCTCTACAGAATTCTCACCAACTACCTATCTAGCCTATGTATATGTCATTCTAGAGAATGGAAACTCACCACCTCCCAGAACAGCCTTTTTCACCTTTTGATAGTTTTAATCATTAGATAATTTTCCATTAATTGAACCAAATTGATCTTCTCTTGCCTCATTATCCACTAATCTTTGTTTTTCTTCTTGAGGCCAGTGCAGGGCAAATGTGTCTCCTGTTCCATGTGACAACCCTTCTAATATTTGTGTTTAAAATATCAAACATGGGTTCACCGAGTAGACTAATCTCCAGGACAATCACCTCTGATTCCCTTTCTTTTCCAAGAGCTCCAGCTTTTCCATAACCTTTTCAAGTGGGTTGCTCCAAAGTCAAACACAATTTTCTAGAAGTTATTTGACCAGCTGGTTTAGAGAAAGAATTATTAATGCTGGGCAGGATTGTACTAGCTTTTTTTTTTTGCTAATTACACCAACATTTATTTATTTATTTATTTATTTATTTTTATTGTACTTCAGGTGAAGGCTTACAGAACAAATAGTTTCTCATGAAACAGTAGTACACATATTGTTTTATGACATTGGTTAACAACCCCACAACATGTCAACCCTCTAACTTCTCAACCTTTTTGTTTGGTGAAAATACACATAGCCAAAGATACACCATTTCAAAAATTTCTACATGCACAGTTCAGTGATATTGACTACGCTCTTCCAATTGTGCTGCTATTCGCACTTAAGATGAAGGCTTACAGAACAAAATAGTTTCTCATTTAACAGTTACTACACGTTGCCCTATGGCAATGGTTAACAATCTCACAACACATCAACAGTATCCTTACTGAACCTTGGGTTCCCTATAACCAGCTTCCTTGTCCCCTTCTGCCTTCTGGCCCTTGTCACTGGACTACTGTACCTCATTAGTCCCATTTGGTTTTACGGGGCTGTCCACTCCCAGGCTGAATGGTGAACCTCAGAGATAACTTCACCACTGAGCTAAAACGGTGTGTGGGGGCCATACTCTCGGGGTTTCTCCAGTCTCCTTTAGGCCAGTAAATCTGGTCTTTTTTATGTGAGTTAGAATTATGTTCTACATCCTTCTCCAGCTCCATCCAGAACCCTCTGTTGTGATCCTGGACAGAATAATCAGTGATGGTAGCTGGGCACCATCTAGCTGTACTGGACTCAGTCCAGTGGAGGCCTTCGTAGCTGTGGTCCATTAGTCCTTCAGACTAATCTTTTCCTTGTATCCTGTTCTTTTCATTCTCCCTTGCTCCCGAGGGGATGAGACCAGTGGAGTATCTTAGATGGCCGCTCACAGGTTTTTAAGAACCCAGACACTACTCACCAAGGTAGAATGTAGAACATTGTCTTTATAAACTGTGTTATGCCAGTTGAGCTAGATGTTCCCTGAGACCATGGTCCCCACAGCCCTCCGCCCAGCAATTCAGTCCCTCAGGGAGTTTGGATGTGTCTGTGGGGCTTCCATGACCTTTCCTTGTACAAGTTGTGCTAGTTTCCCCTGGATTGTGTACTGTCTCACCCTTCACCCAAGATACCACTTATCTATTGCCTATTTAGTGTCCCCCCCCCACCCCTCCCATCCTTGGTAACCAACAAATATCGTTACATTTTGTGTGTGAACTTTTTCATGGGTTTTTACAATAGAGTTCTCATGCAATATTTGTCATTTTGTAATTGACTTATTTCACGCAGCATAATGTCCTCCAGTTTCATCCATGTTATGAGATGCTTCACAGATTCATTGTTGTTCTTTCTCATTGCATAGTTGTACTAGCTTTTTGGTGACTGTTGACACCTGTTAATTTCATATTAATCTTATTTTCTTTATTGATGACAAGAACTGTGTCACATTTATCTTTTTGTCTTGTCTGTCATAGGACTTGGCACATAGTAGGTACTTATTCTGTAGTTACACAATTCCTTTCATTATTGTATAATATTCAGACTTAAACTGAGCATATCTTCGCATCTTCATCCTTATCAAAATCAATGGACCAATTGAATCAGATGTTTTGGAGGTGAAGCCAGACCTTGGTAGTTTTTTAGTAGCTCCTCAGGTGATTGTAATGAACAGCCAGAGTTAAGAACCTCTGATCTAAGTTACTAATAAAAATATTGAGCACAACATTTTGAAAACACAGCCATGTGCCTTATCACAAGAGACTTCCCCGAAGGTTGCCAGTGGGTCATTAATCAGTAGATCTTATTTAGTTAACTAGTTTCCAATTTCTATAATTAACTGTCCTGGTCTTCAGTCCAATTTTTGTTGGTTTTATTATCATTGCTCTCTATAAGCCAAAAGGCTTTGAAAAATACATCTATTGTAGTGATGGTTTAGATGGCTTTTACATGGAGGCAAAAAGGTGGAATGAATAATTGAACTTTGGAGATTCCTTTCCAAGTCATGTTTCTATGATTCTTGCAAACCACTTAGTCCCATGTTGCGATATTTTAGACACTCTTGTAGATGAAATGCCACAAAAATGCCATTGTTTTAAGCAAGACATTTTTGAGGTTAGAAACACAAATGGGCCTAGCTTCTTTATAATGTTTTCCAGAGAAAGCACTGTTTAGACTTTCCTAGGTGAGAAAATAAGCTAAAAGAATGTTTGTTTTTTTTTCCTTCTCCCTTGATCTCTGACAAAAGAAAGTTAATAAAGAGCATGAAAATATTTAGCTAAATAAAGTGAAAAAAATCTATTTTTATTTTAGTGTCTATTTGTCTTTCTTTGACAAAAGTACCTCTGTAGGTTATATGCTGGAAATCATCGGACTGTGTGGTAAATTATTAACAATAATATTAGCTTATGCTTTGTTCTAATAAATGGAATTGCTACCCCCATGTGAGTATTATTTTGTATTTTTTCCAGTTGGATTTATCAGTCATGTATTGAGTAATTAAGTATCTACTACTTTGTTAAATTCTCTAAAACAACAACACCCAAACCAGTTGCCATGGAGTGGATTCCAACTCTTGGTGACTCCATATGAGTAGAACTGTGCCAAGACCCTCTTCAAGTGTGTGCTAGTGGTAAGTGAAGTGCTTGCATCCTTCTTCCCATCTTTACCGCATTGCCTAGTGCCTTCCTTTTCCCAGGATCTTTCCCATACAAATTAATGTGTAATCCTTCCTTTGGGTATTTGAGTTATAATGGAGGACAGTAGTCAGATAGTGTTTAACACAAAGGGATGAACTGAAAGCAATGCATCTCTATCATGCCTAGCACACTGCCAGACATCTAATAGGTGTGTACATTTTTGCGGGGAAGGGGACAAGGATTCTCTGAATTATTACTATAGCCGACTCCTTATTTGTTCATTTATTCATGCATTTATTTGTTGTTGCTGGGTGCTGTCAAGCAGGCTCCGACTTATAGCAACCCCATGTGACAGGGTAAAACTGCACTCCAGAGTGGTTTTTTTGGCTGTAACCTTTGTGGAAGCAGATCACCAAGTCTTTCTCTCACAGAGCCACTAGGTCGGTTCAAAAAGCCAGTTGTTCTCAGTTAGCTGCTGAGCACCTAACCACTGTGCCCGCAGGGCTCCTTGCATTTATTTAACAGTCACTTATTGAACAACCACCGTGTGCCTGGCACTGGGGTGAGGTACACAGAAGTGGACAAAACATGGTGGTATCTGCCTTCAAGGAGCTCGCAGTCTGGTGGGGGACTCTTCTTCAGGTCTGGAGTCAGAATATTTCTTAGAAACCCAGGGGCGTGCCTTTCTGGGTGTCAGTTTCCTTACTGAGTGTATAAGCACAACATTTCGCTGGAAAAAACTATGGTGGGAAGAGAATATCTGAGAATTATTTGACACCCTTTGTTATAAATAAAAGCAATAATAATTGGGGTAAAACCAGGTTTTTAAAAAAGGCCTCAGACCATATGCCATAGTCATACCTCTAGGATTTGCCTCCTCCAGCCTCTTCAAATCCCTTGTCCTATTTATAGGGCTGCTGGTGACCCTCAGTGGGAGACACACAGAGCACAGTCTTCTGTTCCCATGAAATGCTCCCTGATTCTGTTCTTCCAAATCCACCAACCTCTTCAGCTTCTTCCTCTGTAGCATAGGGATCTGGATGAAGTTTGTTTCCCAACCCTTAACCTCAGATGACAGGAATCAGAAGAGGAATGTGGAAGAGGAATACACTGGGGAAAGGAACTAGGGAAGAAGCGGGATGAGAAGGCAGAGGAGATGTGAGTACCACAGCCAGGAGCCCCTCATTCATTCATTTACTCAGGAAACAGGGGAAATGGTCTAGTCTTCTGTGTTCCAAAGCTTTGTATAGTCATGTTATTCCTGCTGGCCTCCCTAGTGACCCTTGGGGTGATCATTAACTATTAAATAAATAAATCCCCACTGTTACTCATCCTGGAACCTTGTACTTAGAATTGTCCCTGTGAGAATCAGTTTGGTTGCAAATCAGTTCAGCAACCTAGAGCATGTATCCTAGTAAGTTTTGATTGGAAATTCACATTTGAAACCTCTTGTGTTTTCTCTAGTCACCCCATGGCAGCCAGGGCAGATTATCCAATAAGCAAGGTAAGCACGGGTTATTTGTGTTTACCTACTAATCTGTGGTGAACAATTTCACGTGAGTTTCACCACATCTTTGATTGGCAGCTCTTACTCGGCTCAGCGCTCAAATGGAGTTCATGTTGAACCTCAGTGTCAGCTCCTACAAAAGATAACTACCTATCATTATTTGTGTCATTGGGGAGCTCCACTCTCAGCTCCCCAAAGCAGATTTAGGGTAGTCTTTAACTCTGACCATCCCAAGCAAAATCTCCAAATTCGGTGAAAATTCATCAAAACATTTGTGCATGATGTGATCATAAAAAATAAAAGACAGGCTTCGATTTATTTATAAACTATTATTGTTATTGTTGTGTTTTAATGATAGAAGACAATTTTAAAAGCTTCATCAACTTTAGCTGCCCCCCCCCGCCATGTAGGGAATTTTCCTGTCCTAATTCTCAACCAGTCCTCTATTCTCTCTTTTGACACCTCTACTCCCAAATAAAAAACATTCCACAAACAAAAATACAAAGCTTGGTACTGTGGGTTTGTCTAAATTTAGATTTATCACCCAAGCCTGGATATGAGGGGGCTGGAAACCATGAAATTCTGAGAATGTTGTAGGAGGATACTTCCATGATTTGTCAGGGATCTCGGTTGGCACAGCAACCTGCAGAGGATGGGGCATCAGAACTCATGTGATCCCCAGGGGTTCAGGAGAAAATTGCACAGCTCCCCCAGAGCTGGTAATATTTATGCAGAACCCTAGTGTAAGAGGCAGAGCCTCAAGAAGGATTCGACTTTTCATAGTGTGTTATTATAACCCCATAGCCCTTGAGAAATTCTTTATGGGTGCCTTTCCTTGTTAACTGGACTTTTCCATTGTGCCTTTGTTACTGTCATGAACGCTGAGATCCTGCCTGAAATTTGGCCTAGTTCCCAGACTGCACAGCAGTGTGAACACAGTCTAATTTTTAGTCCTAATAAACAAAGCAGCTCAGTAAGCACTAAGCTGTCCAAAGACTGTCTTGTAATGCAGGAAACGGCACTGAGTAAGGCAGCACCCATATCAGCTCAAAGAGAGGCTCACTTTGGTCATGTAAGAGCTCCAGTACTCCACACTGAAATGGGCCAGCGGGCAAAGCTGAGGACCTATTTCTCAGCAGATGACAGAGAAGAACGGGCATAGAAGAGCTTTGGTAAAGGAGAAATAGGAGGCAAAACAAATCATTAGGAATGTCCTATGAAATCCCACTAGAATACAACCTTGGATTTATTATCTTTTCTCCTTTGCATGCCTTCCTTTTATTGTCACTCTTATCTCTCTGGAGAAGGCATATACTAGGTTTCTCTCTCTCTCTCTTATTTTAACAGTATTTGCAGTCCTTTTCCAAAAGTCACATAAGGAAAGTTAACATTTTGTTTGGAGCTACCTAAAAGTTTTTATACGTTGTATACATCTAAATACCTTGGAGAAAAATTTATGTGTGATTAAATTAATCTCAGAGGGAAATTTAATTTGTTCCCCTGGTAATTATCCAAAATTAGTTCTTTGTAGATACCATTTACTTGCTCTAGATAATCTTTCAGAGGCGGGAACAATAAACCAAGGTCTGAAGGGTGGGAAAGAGAACAAAATCCATGGCACTGTCAGACACATTTGCTAGGGGAGGTTGGGGTGGGGAGACCTGAAAGCTTTCCTAACCACTATCTGCATTTCTGGGTGTGGATGGGAAACGAAGGTCCCTAGACAAGCCTGGTGATGCTCTCCCTAGATTGAAAGAACTGAAAGTGACTGCTCTAGCTGATTTAATTAATACAAGCCCTTCACTGTGCTTTAGTTCAGAGAAGCTCTTTTCTTTACCGGGATGAAGAAAGTTCTCTGAGAGTCAGTGAGTTCATTAAGCAAGAGGGATTCTAAAGACTTCTTGTTTTTGATTCAATTCCTAGGAAGCACAACAGTTTTGGAAAACCCATGACTTCATTAAATATTGCTTTTAAGGACAAACCTTACAAGTACTCTAAACCTCAGTATTCTCATCTGTACAATGGTGCTGAAATAGTACCAGCTCAATGAGCTTTTTGAAGATTATCTGAGCTGATGTATGTATAGTGCTCAGCACAGCGTTTGGCATATGTAAGGAGCCAATACATGGTAGCTGGTATTATTGGATATTTTAACTTATACAGAAATTTATGAATTCTATCCAAGTCTTGGTGACACATGGGTCATACTCATTTTCTGTGACTATAACAATGTTCAGTCCAGCAGTCTTCAAACCTTTTTGAGCATGCTCCCTACTGTATAAAACTTTCCCGATATGCATATATTTATTTACAAGTTATATATACATATACATATATATATATACACACACATATATGTATATAAAGACAATGTGTGCATTAAACATTAGTAAATCTTAACTTTTAAATTTTTGGTTAAAATCATACAGAAGTTCTTTTTTTTCCCCCGATAGCCTAAAGGATTGTTTTGGGCACCCCATGGAGAATATGCACCCACCAGTGTGGTCAGATAGATAACCTGAAACATAAGCAAATAGGCTGCCTAAGGGAGTCTTGGCAGGCAAAACAGTTCTACTCTGTTGCTCACTGTTTTCTTAATAGCATTAATCACTTTCTTACATTATGTTGTCAGTTTACAAGTTTATTGCCTGCCTATCTTGTCTTTTGCCCTATAAAATGCAAGTTCTATGGGGCTAAGGACTTTGCTTATTCACATCCGTTTCCCTGATTCATAGGCATAGTGCCTGACACATACAAGGAACTTAACAAACGTAAGTTAAATGAATGAACAAATGAATGAACGAATGAATGAACGAATGAATGTTGGGGGAAATGTGCCCTTTACTCTTTCGCTTCTTGCAAATGTTTTTCGTTCATGGCTGGGAGCGTATGCTCAGGAGAATTACTACGATGATAGTGGTGGCAATGATAATGGGGATGGTGATGAGGATATTAGCCAGTATTTATTGAGGGCTTTGTGAGCTGACCCTTCCCCAAGAGTGTTCAAGAAGAGGGCTATCATCTTTCTATTCTTCCTAACCCTGAACAGCTGGGCTCCGCAGCGGGCAACCTTTGACTAATACTGAGGAACTGTGGTTCTGCCTGGTATCAGGGAGGCGCCAGGCACCCAATCGCCAGGCCCATTTGTCCCATACATGCATTCTTTTGGTATTTTTGCATAAACTTGAGTGTTTTGCGTATTTCCTGAGTGGCACAAATGCCTTTTGGCCCCTTCCTCTTTTATGCAAGTGGTCTACAGACATAGTCTCTTTTTGGTTTTTGTTTTATGGTTTAGAGGTAATCACTCCCTTAGGAGCCAGGATTATTTCTTTCTCTGGAATCCAGATTGTACCATAACAAGGCTATATCTGCCTCCTCTTGTGTCAAGAAAGCTAGGGTTTTTTTTCCCTTGAGCCCCTGACAGTTACTTTTTATAGCTGTAATGATACAAAAATGTTTCATCAAATGTGGGAAGATCATTTGATAGTGCTGAAACTGTGGTAATCATTGCAAAATCCCTGGGGGGTTTGGCCTGTGGGATTCACAGACGCAGGCAGTATCCCTGGTCAACCACTGAATGCATTTAAGCGTGGCCTGCTGTGACTCATTTTTTAAGGGAAATAGAGATAAAATAAACATTTCTATAAAAAAGTAAACTGATCTTGCACATATTATCAGTCTTCTTACTGGTCTCTGGTTGGTTGGAAGTAAAAGAAAAACCAACTCAAATCAACTTAATAAAAATAAATTAACCAGACATATAACAAAAAAGGTCAGCTCAGGAGAGGCTCGGTCCAGTTTCTTTCTCTGCATTTCTCTGCCCTGCATCTTCAGTGTAGGCTTTCTACTCGGCAGTCTCCCTGCTCACGTTTCCAAGATGCTGCCAGTGACCCTTAGGGCTACTTGCTTCTAAATTAGAATCCAGTAGGACAGAGAGAAGTTCAAATTCCCAGAACTGCTATAGGTCATGTGCCTGTCCCTGAACTTAAAATTGTAATGAGAAGAATGCGTCATGCAGCTGCTTTAAGGTAATCTGGGCCTGACCTTGGGGTAATGGATGGGAGTTGGACCCACCCATACCACAGAAACGAAACACTGAGAGAAAGTGGAAAATAGTCAAATGTTAGTTACATCTCGTATTAAAAGAGCACTGGAATTGGAGTACTGAGGTTGGTTTTTGGTATTTATGTTTTGAAGCTGATATGTGTCACACTTTTGAAATATTAGGATTAGTTTCCGCTTCTGGTTGTAGTAGGCATTAATGATGTCCTATAATTGTTTTTATGGCTTTCTGCCTTCTGGGAACATGGGGATTCTTTATGGTCAATGAGTTGTGAGTATTTGGGTTGGAGCATCTGCTTGCTCGTGTAAAACTCGTTAGAGTTTTCTTTTTCTGTCTAGTACTGTAACTGGTAATGTTTGAGATAGTGGCTGCTCCATGACTCTATCATGAGCAGAGTTTTCCTGCTGACTCCTGTTGCACAAGTAGCATGAGCAAGAGATAATAAACTCTTACTGTGGTAAGCCATGAAAATTTTGGAGTTATTACTGTGGCATAACTCAGTTTATCCTGCCTGGTACATCGGATTTCCTAAATCTACTTGGATTATTTGTCAAGAAAATGAAAATCTTATATTTGTATAATTCTTTCATCGTCGAAAAATTACTTTCGCTTCTATGATCTCATCGTTTCTCCATTCTAGTCTTATAAATGTATATGACCAATCAATTGCTGTTGAGTCAATTCCAACACATGGCAACCCCATGTGATGCAGAGTAGAACTGTGTTCCATGGTGTCTTCATGGCTGTGACCTTTAGGAAACAGATCTCCAGGCCTTTCTTCTGAGGAGCCTCTAGATGAGTTTGAACTGGTAACTTTTAGGTCAGTAAGTAGTCAAGTGTTTAATCATTTGTGCATTAACTTCATTTTGTCAGTGTAAAAATTGAGACAAACTCCTCAAATGCTCTGTTTACTAATCTAACAATGTTTGTGATTTTCTATTTCCTTTCTTTTCTTAAGGGATGTTCCTACACAATAGAATCTCATTACAAAAAATAATGTTCACCATTTTATTAATATGTGGTGGCCCATCTGTGAAGAATTTGTCATTTAGTAAAATAACAGAAGTTTTCAGTCGATGCTGAAAATTTAAAGAATATTGTCCACTGCTGCCTCTAATCGAAAGCTAAACTAAGGGAGTACTTATCTACATTATTTGTCTGCATTTAACTTTGTCAGCAACCAGGAGGATCACTCTTGAGGACAAGTGAAAGGGAATAAAAGGAACTTGTAATCTTAAATCAGGCAATAGATAACCAGGGCTCCTAGTGAGGGGTTGACTAAAGAGGAAGAGCTAGACATACAGTATTTCCCTTGGTAAAAAAAGTGGTAACAATCTAGAAATGCAGAGTGGAAGACAGAGTGAGGACTGATTACTTTGAAAGCAGAGTAGAACCTGCTTTGGAGTAAGCTGGGCCCTGTACTGGTGAAGAGGGTGGGCTCTGGAAACAGAGTGCCTGGACTCAAATCATAGCTGCACCACTTATGACTATGTAAACTTGCATAAATTACTTGATTTTGCTGAATCTCAATGTCACTTCTATAAAATGGTGATTATAGTTTCTCTTCCGTAAGGATGTTGTGAGGATAAAATGAGCTATGAAATGTAAAGCTCTTAAAAAATGCACATAGTCAGAACTTGATAAATATCAGTTATTATTCTTATCAAGGAGTGGTGCACTGATTAAAGTGCTCTGCTGCTAACTAACATGTCAGCAGTTTGAACCCACCAGCCACTCCATGGGAGAAAAATGTGGCAGTCTGCTTCCGTAAAGATTTACAGCCTTGGAAACCCTATGGGGCAGTGCAGTTCTACTCTGTCCTGTAGGGTCACTGTGAGTCAGAATCGACTCAACAGCAGTGGGTTTGGGTGGATTATTATTATTGTTATATCTCTATCCCTTCTGCCACCACCCTGGTTCAAGCTGTCCATCACTTCTTGCCTGGACTAATTCAAAAGTCTCCCTGGTCTTCTCACATCTATTGTTGTATCATCTCCAATTGGTTTTCCACTTTGTAGTCAAGATCATCTTTCAAAACCTTTTAATAATTTCCCCTTCACTGGTTTTACAAGAAAGACTGAAATCCTTAGTATGGACTCCAAGGAACTCTCTCTAGCCCCAGTTGTGTTGACCTCTGTAGTCCAGCCACATAGTCCTTTTTTAGATCCCCAAGTGTGCCATCTTCTGCCCCACCTCAGAAAAGCAATACTTCTCCTCCTCCTGCATTTGCCTTGCAGATGGAGGGCTCTTCACTGGTGAGACACTTCTCTTCTTTGCTCTGCTTACTGTGTCCCACGGAGGTGGAATCATTTACCTGCTGGGCCAACCTTGGAGGAATAAGTGGGCCTGCTCATCTCAGCCTTGCCCTTCCTCCTCTTGGGAGTGAGCTGCCTACAGAGAGCAGGTGGTCTCTGATGGTCTTCCCACTCCACAGGAGGTCTGCCCAGTCCAGCATTGCCTGTGATTTTGTGGCTAAGCCCACCTGATCATGGGGTCAGTTAACTGGCCCACCTGGGTAACAAACAAAAGCCATGACCTTTAGTCTGCCTTCTTTCAGCACCAAAAATGCTATGTAGATGCTCCAACTGCCACTCCTCCTCGCCTTTTTTTTTGTTTTAAACTCAATATGTTCAGAACCTAGGAGGGGTAGTATTCTTCTGCCTAAACCATGTTCCCTACTCAGCCTATTTCCTAGTCATCCTTCAAGCCCTTAAACTAAGGAGTACCTTTCTGTTCTATACTCCCAGACGCCCAAACTTCTTAACACTTACACACTTTTAGCTACTGGATTTTCTTCCCAGCTGTATTGTAAGTTCCACATCTTTATTGTTCACTGCTTAATATACAAGTACAGGGTCTGCTGCATATTAAACTGTCAAGTATTTTGCAGATGAATGAAGGAATGAAAAGGGAAGTTGGTTATGGGAAAAAGGAAAACTTATTTTTTTTGGTGGCGTATATTTAATTAGATAAGATATGACTACCCAAAGGAATAAATGCAACATATATGTGAGTTATCAAGGTCAAGAACAAAATAATCTCCACCATTCTATCTGAGAACTAGAAAATTACCAGTACCCTCTGGGTATTTCTCCTCCCCTTCCCGTCCTTGGCAACTGCTAACCTACTTTCTGTTTCTATTGATTTGCCTATTCTAGATATTTCATATACATGGAATCATACAATATGTGGCTTTTTGTGTCAGGCTTCTTTCACCCAAGATAATGTTTTTAAGGTTCATTTGTACTGTAGCATGTATCAGCACTTCATTCCTTTTTATGGTTGAGTAATATTCCATTGTATGGATATAACACATTTGTTTATCCATTCATCTGTTGATGGACATATGAGTTTTTTCCACTTTTTACTCAATTATGAATAATGATGAGTTTTAGTTATGTTGATTTTTAGTTGGTGGCTGTGTAAATGGGAATTAAGAGATAAAATATTGATGGTGTACTAAACCAAGAAAGTCAAACTAAAAGTTAAAAAGTGAATTTATTGACTCTCATATGTAGATAGCAACTAAATCTGAATATATGATGGCATTATACTGGTGCTTGGCATATAGGGAGTATAGAAACAGATAGAACCTTGCAAGTTCTAATAGTCAGTGATGGAGGTGGCTTAATAACACCATGGGGACTGGTCAGAGAGGTTGGAATCAAATCAGGTGAGTATTGGAATTTTGAAGTCAAGGTTAGAGAGGAACCTAGATGATGAGCCACAATATATAAATCTTTGCAGAGGATGAAAGTTAGTCCTCAAAATGTGTATTAAATTTTCTTAAATAATCACTGTAGAATGTAAGGGTTGAGAACCAAATTGGAGAGGTACAGGATAATGTGGTCAGAAAGGGCACATAAGTAAATTTGTTGAAAATAAACATGATAGCATATTGGATTAGGAAGTTTCTAGTAGTTCATGGTGGAAAAGTAGTGCTAAGAGCATAGTGGTTGTCATGGTTTGAATTGTGTCCCCCCAAAAATGTATCAATTTGGTTGGGCCATGATTCCCAGAACTGTGTGGTTGGCCTCCATTTTGTGATTGTAATTTTATGTTAAAGAGGATTACGGTGGAATTGTAACACCACCCTTACCCAGGTCACATCCCTGATCCAATGTAAAGGGAGTTTCCCTGGGGTGTGGCCTGCACCACCTTTTATCTCTCAAGAGATAAAAGGAAAGGGAAGCAAGCAGAGAGCTGGGGACCTTATACCATCAAGAAAGCAGTGCCAGGAGCAGAGCGGGT
>NW_004444097.1:5611681-5664486 GCF_000243295.1 Trichechus manatus latirostris | reverse complement strand
AAAGGAAAGGGAAGCAAGCAGAGAGTTGGGGACCTCATACCATCAAGAAAGCAGTGCCGGGAGCAGAGTGCATCCTTTGGACTGGGGTCCTTGCGCCGAGAAGCTCCTAGTCTGGGGGAACACCGAAGAGAAGGCCGACAGAGAGAAAAAGCCTTCCCCTGGAGCTGATGCCCTGAATTTGGACTTTTAGCCTACTTTGACTGTGAGGAAATGAACTTCTCTTCATTAAAACCATCCACTTATGGTATTTCTGTTGTAGCAGCACTAGATGACTGAGACAGTGGTGAAGATCTTCTATGCTGCATTATAGAATGAATTGTACTAAAATTTCACAGCAAGCCAATAGGCTTGCTCAACTAAATGCCTAATATTAGTGTGCCTGCTTTAAGGGCTTACCCATACTCACATGCTTGGATAGGACAGTGGAAATGGAAATGCTTTTTCCTTTTGATTGAAAAACAAAGAAAAGTAGATGGGTCCAGAGAACCCCAGAAGGGAAAGCCCTTGTTCCTTGTTTCTAGTCAAAGCTGTGAGGGTTTGCATTATCTGTAGATAAGTCACAACAGAGTCAGTAGAACAAACACAATCTTTGCTATAAGTCAAGTTAAGCAAACGGGAGAAAATTATTATAGTCGCCACTTGACATTATCACTTTATCCCACAAAATTGGCTCATTACTTATACAAAATTCAATTTTATAAGAGAGTTTCCTTTATAATTCCTGCCATGGTTTTGACTGTTCCAGAAGATGTGTCTGTTTGTTTTGCAACCTTAATCACTATTTTAATTTCAGTTTGGAAGGAAAGTATAAAACAGAATAAAGAATATGTTATCCTTTTAGTTAATTGCTTTTTCTCCTTTTCTCTTCTGTATTATCTTCCCCAAGCCGCTTCTTTAGAAAAACATGTTGTGCTGGCAGTTCCCACAGCTTTCCTTCCCAGCCCAACTCTTAAGTAGAGGAAAAAAAAAAAAAAAAACCAAAAAACCAAACCCATTGCCATCGATTCTAACTGATAGCGACACTATAGGACGAGTAGAACTGCCCCATTGGGTTTCCAAGACTATCATCTTTACAGGAGCAGGCTGCCACATCTTTCTCCCACAGAGCAGCTGGTAGGTTCCAACCGCTGACCTTTCGGTTTGCAGCTGAGTACTTTAACTACCGTGCCGGCAGGGATCCTTCCTTGAGTAGGAGCACACAGCAAAATACTAACCATCGGTTTACAGAACAGTCTCAGCACATTACTGGGCACCAGACCAGCTAAACCGGCATCTCCTCTCTTGACACCTTTCTTACTCTCCCGCAGCTCACCACACAGAGCTGGGAACTTTGATTCCTGATAAATGTTAAAAATGCCTATTTAACAGATAACTGGTATTTTCCTCAAAAAAGAAGCAGTGATTACTAGGAGCCAGTGTGGGTTCACTTAAAACAACCCACAAAAAACTAATCTAATTTAAAAAATACTAGTGGAGAGAAATGCTCTGGGCATGTTAATTCTGAATTTTAGCATGACCTGTTACCTCAAATCTCATATGCTATGCTTGTGAACAAGCCTCATGGAAGTACAATTAAGTGGATTGGGTAGTAGTTAATAAGGCATATGAAAAAGGGTTAACATTAATCCATAGAGAGACCTCTAGTAGTTTGCCATAGATTCTTTTTTTTTTTTGTCTTTATCTCTGTCCTTTTTAATGCATTGTTCTACAGCTTCAGAAGAATATATAAAAGATATGCATTTCCAATTTGTTAATATTAAAAACTTTCGAGAGTACATAAAATATTAAAAAATATTGTTTTCCTTAGACTGGTATAGTAAGAATATATGAAAGAAACTCTACATTAATATTTTAAAAAATCAACTGTAAAGGTTTCTGAAGAAGAAGACCTGATTTATTAGTGTTTTATATAGAAATGACCTAGGGATTTTACTTGATCAAAACTCTGTATCAATAAACAGTGAGTTATGGTTGCCAAAAAAGCTAATGAAATGTTAAAAAAAAAAAAAAGCCATCGTCATTGAGTCAATTCTGACTCATAGCAACCCTGTAGGGCAGGGTAGAACTGCCCCATAGTGTTTCCAAGAAGTGGCTGGTGGATTTGAACTGCTGACCTTTTGATTAGCAGCCAAGCTCTCAACCACTGTACCACCATGGCTCCAAAGTTAGGACACATTTATACAATAGTCCAGAACACAGAACTTCAAAACTCCAATTGTACTTGGGCTTGTCAAACCAGATCTCCAATTTGTGCTTTGTTCTGGGCATCATGTTTTAAGAGAGGTGAATAGAAGTTGAGATGGAACATGACCCGGAAGAAACGTCTATAAAATAAGTCATGTAGAATGGCTGAGGGACTTGGGAGAAGATTTAGGGGAGTCCTATAAGTAGTCTTCAAATATTTGAAGGGTGTCAACATGGAAAGCACTTAAACTTGGTCCCAGGGGCCCTAGGGATGGAATTCAGCACAAGGGAGGAAGTTACAGGGAGGCACTTTTGGATTTCTCGTAATAAAGACCTTTCTAGCAATGCCCATTTTGAAATAGGAGTGGGCTGTGTTGCAAGGCAGTCAGCTTCCCATCACATGACACCTTCAGTTACAGGCCTGGGGGCTGCTTGTTGCACTCATCTAGAGGGGTCATGCTTCAGGAAGATAGACCACATGATCCCTGAAATGCCTTCCAGTCTCATCCGCCCCAGCACACAGCTCAGTGCCTGCATACAGTGAGGGCTCAAGCAATAACTGCCAAATCAGTGAATGCATAAGTCTTTGAAACACAGACATTGACTATCTCAGAGGCAGACCTTTGTAGCTGATATATTTTTGGTCGTGAGTGATTTTGTGGCACTGAACAGTAACTTCTGCTAGTAACAAGAGCATGCCACCTTGGGGAAAACAAGGGCGTTGTGTTACACAGAATTTTAAATTTCCTCCATAAGTGCCTTGACTTTCTTGCTCTGGCACAACTCATATTCAGCCTTGTAAGTTTTAGGGCTATTTCTGATAAAGAGCAATGCCTTGCCCCAAACTAACACGATGCTCTTTCTTTTTCAGGATAATCGCATCCACACATCCAAGTACAACATTCTCACCTTCTTGCCAATTAATTTATTTGAACAGTTCCAAAGAGTGGCAAATGCCTATTTCCTTTTCCTTCTGATTTTACAGGTAATTTCTTAATTACATGGTATTTCTTCATCATCTGTTTGCTACAAGTATCATATAATTTGAAAAAGTAAGTTAATTTACTTAGCTTAAATGCTCATGATTGGGTAAACCATCCTTTTTCAGGTTTTGAAGGTTATTATTGTTGTTTCTCTTGACAAATGTGAGAGGGATAGGAATGGGTAGAAGCTAACGCAGTCATCATTTTAAACACTGAGATCATTTTAAAATGCAGCCTTGCACCTTTTTTGGACCAAACCAGAGCCCAATAATGACGGTTTATAGCCTCCCCCTTTCTTTGTCTCCTCTTACATAGACAGTGCACGTTGCCAGAATTGAGGCAGAGTCCAGCTGAGAGGATTATGGAATTTAATTTGGCAAACTTCATTTTCATCTAAGAACAATGACACATTTTATGTATATGCAAAATAAAGTATGCTATATGTTATCGCACTGTAGGGTGATTATTTTTATAGTTTTCTGAGTGGTTAATTTGTGTTTAATAATCTTTCTTTTTTACCCCATGTGACTAAAATTTGGGCTTAAATGAAATTTTAGCTTTTAGTGATATTTTGGGAAAGAAAAAGGCATAAATATAAATTAAAGCCCACACACGAGCACACGTGCACGCACACACACACTTTGTGTTACCAGTTATTTACCTAGTATCTATTTTACAGAGTAATTTAATTCAACCAAACTGGTAAATTCAGAATGTGCTGGGCTCTATATTAATTGTAGGAGATGAGAAAATTGGTTAGATATGTGCAGTCTAGATTAATAGCTTTGAGTACTATTTTTTCTTTAACTGAGTAATTAATTAAGAATCTTTTGACTGTAAATGCCAGAAGCCTAAATTAAGCAAAAAGTGAATATATTTAGGGGCATATTTGGTTTCAGATATGGCTGGATTCATGGGCAAACTATGTCTTCAGAATGTGCCTGCTCTTTGCTGCTTTCCTTCCTATTGGTTCCACTTACAGGAAGGCCCCTTCTTCCTGGTGGTCCTTGGCAGCTTCAGACTTTTATCTTTCCAGCTCCAACTCCAACATGAAAGAGAGAAAGAGAGATAGAAACACACACACACACACACACACACACACACACGGAGAGAGAGAGATAGAAAATATCACTCCAGCAGTAGTTCTGGGTTTAGCTCTGATTAGACAATGCTGAGTCACACCCTAATCCCTGAACTAATCATTGTGTATTAATGCAGTGATTGGCTTGACCTAGATCACATTTTTAAACCTGGAGCAGGGATGGATCAGACCACCAAAATTACATGAACAGAAAGTAAAGGAGAGGTGGTTTTCTAAGGAAAATATGAGTATATTTGATAAGAACTGAATGTTGAATAGACAGAAAAACAATGAATACACATCTCACTATTATTAAAGACTCCTAGAATCCAAAATTTCTTCCCCTTCTCCCCCCATGAAATTGCTTTTGGTTTCCTAATGTAGCCCTTCACATCATTCCAGAATTTTGAGTTCATCCCTCTAATGGATTTCTTATTTATGGTCAAAGGCTCTTGTTCATAGATGTTTATGTCAGGAAGGGACCTTTGGGATGCTTTCATCCAAATTCCTTTCTTTATGATAAATAAATTAGACTCAGAGAGATTAGGTGATGCATGAAGTTTTCATCACAAGCTAATGATGTAACCAGGACTAGAATTCGGCTCTTCTTCCAACCAGCCATGTTTTTGCTGCTACCTCAGAGGCTTATGAGTTGATTTTTTTTTTTTTTAATCTTATGTGAAAGCTATTATATAAAATTGATTTAGATGAGAGCTGTTTTGGTAGGGCCTGATCTCCATACACTGACCATCTCTACCTCACACAAATTTATTCTTGAACCCCCTTTGAAAAACACCTATTTAAGAGAGTTTTGTCAACTGTCACTATGTCTCTCTTGGATGGGTGGCTTTGGAGGTACAGGTGCAAGGGAATAGGTTTAGAAGTCAAACAAACCTGTGTTCAAATTTTAACAGTGTATGTTCTGGGCCAAGTTGCTTAACCTCTCATGTATTTCATTTATAAAATGGGAAAATGATACCCAGGCCTGAAATAATTCCTGACTCCGAGGCACCATTCAAAGTGTGTTCTATGTTGTGCACGGGGGCTGCTATTTACATGGAATAAAAACCCTGTGGGTTTGTATAAAACAATTCTGGTACAAAATCTCACTCAAGGAATTTCTGAGGATCAAATTATATAATATAAGGAAAGTACCTAGCACATGCTTGGTATAAGTTAGATTTTCAAAGAATCTGTCTTTTGAAGTTGGTAAGAAGAGTTGGTAAAATTGTTAGAAGTTGAGATGACATGCTGAGAGAGGCAAAGGATGTTTAACATCATCATCTGTGAAAGAGTGTAAGAAGCTTGTTTCTCAATTTGCTATAAAAATTTCATTTTTTGTTAGTGGTCTGAAAACTGGTTCAATCACGTTTCTATTCTGCATGTCTTTTAGGTGAATGCAAACACTTGCGTTATTGAAAGTCATTCTACATTTGAACAAGTGACTAAATATAGCCCCATTAATTTCTGCCAAGTCTTATAAAATTAAATGACAGAACATGGAAGATATATCATAACTTTAAAAGCCCTAAACTATTTAAAATGTTTATTTCAGCTGATTCCAGAAATCTCTTCCTTGACGTGGTTTACCACCATTGTCCCTTTGGTCCTGGTAATAACCATGACAGCTGTCAAAGATGCCACAGATGACTATGTGAGTATTTGCTCTTGAGCGTTGTTGAGGTCTCAATTTAAATTGTGGCTTCTTAGTAATAGAAAATGGAGATTTACTAGCAGTTTTTGAAGGAAGCTCTTTTGGTCAATACCATAAAACTCTTTTACTATTTGTTTGATGATTAATCCAGGTATGTTTAAGCTAAAAGCAAGAGGTCTTTAATAACTAGTCTCACTCCTTCATTTTACAGATAAGGAAATTAAAGCCCATAAAGAGCTAATGATTTGCTTATGATCTCTTTTAGGCTGGGTTCTCTAGAGAAGCAACGCCAGTAATGTGTATAAATATGTATATAGAGAGATTTATATCAAAGAAACAGCTCATGTGATTGTAAAGGTTGGAAAGTCCCAAGTCTGTGGATTAGGATAGAGGCTTCTCCCTATTTATGTAGCCTTAGGGGCTGACAAACCCAAGATCTGCAGGTTGGAAAGCAGGGCTCTTGCTCGCAGGCTGTGAATATCAACAAATCCCAAGACTGGCAGGCAAGACCACAAGGTTTCTCCTGATTCACATAGCTGCAGGGGCTGGTGAACCCAAGATTAGTAGGTTGGAGAGCAGGGCTCTGCTCAGAGGCTGTGAAGATCAACGAATCCAAAGATCAGCAGATAAGCTGATAGCTCAAGTCCCAAGAACCAGAGGTCAGATGAACAGGAGGCAGCCACAGGATCCAGAGCAAGCAAAAAGCCAGAATGTCTGCTTATATTCAGATGCAGGCCACACCCCCAAGGAAACTGCCTTTCAGCTGATTGGCTATTCAAAGCAGATTCAGTCATGGGAGTGATCACATATAAACACTGAGAATCATGGCCCAGCCAAGTTGACATACAATCTTAACCATCACAGTGTTTTTTGGACCCAGGGTCCCTGTGCTAAGAAGCTCCTTGTCCAAGGAAAGATTGATTACAAGGACCTTCCTTGAGAGCCATCAGAGACAGAAAGGCTTCCCCTGGAGCTGGCACCCTGAATTCAGACTTCTAGCCTCCTAGACTGTGAGAGAATAAACTTCTGTTTGTTGAAGCCTCCACTTGTCATATTTCTGTCATGGCAGCACTAGATAACTAAGATACCCAGTGAATTATTGTTTATCCTATATAAGTCTTTGTCTAAAGTTTGGGAGTTGGTAGCTATTAAACCAAACCCATTGCCTTTGAGTCCATTCTGACTCATAGCAACCCTATAGGACAGAGTAGAACTGCCCCACAGGGTTTCCCAGGAGCAGCTGATGGATTCCAACTTCCAACCTTTTGGTTAGCAGCCTCAACGCTTAACCACTGTGCCACCAGGGCTCCTGATAGCTATTAGGCACTCTCATATACTCTGCTCATTATACCAGGTGTAACAAAATTGAATGCCTTTAAATCTCAGGCACTAATATAAATAAATGAAATATAAGAGAATAGGGAGTTCTGAAGCCTGTATACCCCAAAAGAGGGCATTCAGATTTAAAACACAGTCTTGGGAAAACCAAACATTCAGAATCCAGACTAGTTATATTCTCACCCTCTGTGATCGTATGGGCCCTAGCCTCAATAACTATCTATATGACAATGACTTGCAGGTCTATATTCCCAGGCCAGGTGTCTTCTCTGAGCTTCATACTCATATTTCCTGTTGTCTATTTTTAACTTATCTGCATCTTTTGTTTAAAGTAGGCTTCTTGTAGACAGTATATAGTTGCATCATGAGGCTGGATTTTTAACAAACACCAGATCTTATCCACACTGATGTATAATGCTGCTTTAAAGTTGGATGTTCCTGGAATCTACCCATCTCTGTGAGGTTGCCATTATTCGAGGTACTTTGGGAGCTCCTTTTATAGAATTGCCTTTATGGTCAGTTTACAAGATACAGAAGAAAGCCAATTCTCACAACTTCGTGTTCACCCACTTTTTGAAACAAAAGCTATTTCTCAGCTCAATCACAAACCTTACTCTAAACCAGAAAACTGGTTTCTAAGAGTAGCTTTTATATATTTCTAAACATACTATACCCTTCATGCCCTTTCAAAGAATAAAGAGTTCCATCCTCTAAGGATGACAGATATTGCAAAAAATGGGCTATGGGCTTCAAAGGTAATTCTAGGAGAGAAAATTTCAACGATTTGAGTGGTGACATATTTGGAGTAAATCTGTGGCTTCTCCATGTCATCTGATCTTTCAAGAAGACAGTACTCATTTAGATGCATTGGTTCTTTCATTTTGGCTTTGAAGGTCTTATTTATTATAGTCATATTTCAACAAGAATAAAATGGTAGAGATAATATGGGATTTGGAGAAAGACACCTTATCCCACTATATACTAGCACTGCAGCATGAGGCAAGCCACTTAATTTCTCTGAACCTTCCTTTGTCCAATAATATCAGCAGTATCATTAGGAAAATGTAGGATGATGTGTAAAACACCTGGCACAGAGCCTGGCTCACAGTGGGTACAATAAATGCTAGTCCTCTGCTCCTTTCCTGCCCCGGAGCAGTTCCCCTCTAAGACCTCATATCTATTTCTAGAGTAGGAATTGACAAAGAGAGACAGCCTGGATCTGTGACTACCATTTCTAGCTCTTCCATACTCTATCTGCTCCAATACCAAGACCTCTTGGCAAAGCCTGTGCAAAAGTATGAGTGGTCTCGCCTTGAGACCCAGTTAGTGGGCTGCTCAGCTTTTAGGGGATGAGCTTGTTGGTCCTTTTCTGTAATGTCCTGCAGGTCAATTTCAAGGACTATTTTTCGGTTAGGTACAGCTATGACTAAACGCATAAGCCTCCTTTTGTCTCTGCTGCTCCAAGTTAATGCTTGGGTATGCTTTAATTTTTGTCATGATAAGCGCCCATTCAATATACCAGCCATCTTCACCAGGCAGAGAACTGGCAAGAAACATGTCACTCAGAAATGGGGGAAAACTGTAGAGAGTTTAATAGTGAGGGGACCATTTACAAAAAGTGTGGGCAAGAAAGGATGGTGAAGCTTCTGGGATAGAAATATGGGTGTCATTACTGCTTCTGGGCCTGAAGGAGAAAGGGAGAAAACAGTTACCAGACCTGGAGCTCTAATCAAGGGCTGTTCAACACCAACTGGGGCTTTCTGTAGAGGAAGCAGCTGCTGCTAACCTAGCTTGAAGGAATCCAGGTAATAAACACCCTACTTCACTCTCTTCTGGCCTTCTGATTTTTTGCCAATACCACTTATTGGCCAAGCCCAACGAGAAGCCAGAGGACAAAGACCACACAGATCACCTTCTCAGGGCACCGAATGGAGAAGGATGGAGTGTAGATATGGAGGAACAGAGAATATCTAGCAACCCCACCAAATCACGCACTCAGATAAAATAATGTTTCCATTCCTCTTGTTCTATTTGGTGCGGAGAAGTTTGCATGTTAATGAGACAGCCGATTTAATTTACTCCTCAACCGATATTATAAACTATTTTGATGTTAACAAATGGTAAAAATCTTTGTTTTCCTGGTCATATCCATTGATTCAGACCTGGCATTCTGTGTGATTGTATGTACCAGGCAAGTTGCTGTTGTTGTGTGCTATTGAGTCAATTCTGACTCTCATAGCGACCCTGTAGGACAGAGTAGAACTGCCCCCACAGGGTTTCCTAGGCTGTAATCTTTAAGAAACAGATCGTCAGATCTTTCTCCCACAGAGCAGCCAGTGGGTTTGAACTGCTGACCTTTCGATTAGCAATCGATAAGGCTGCTTTGTACCAGGCATAGGATAATAGAAAGATTGGAATGGGTTTGAGAAGGTGCAGAAAATGGGGAGAGCTGGTTGAAGCACTTTATGCATGTGATATTGAGACAACATTCTAAATTTAAAAAAAAAGGAAAAGGCATTGTCCTGATGATTACAACCTGTGCAATCAAAGCTTCAGGTCTCCTGATACTACCTCCCGTTCATCTGTGTATTTAGATCAGCTAGCTGAAATAACACCTTACTTCTACTTTAACCTATTACTATCTGATTTTGACAGCTCATGTACAAAATCTTATTTGAATGGCTGCTAATTTATGAGTCTAGTAGAGGGCTCATACTATTTAGATTCTTCGAAGCAATATAAGATGTTTACATTACTGGAAGTATACAATAAGCAATATGATCAATTAGGTGTAAAAATACAAATCCACACCAAATGTGCTTCAGCATTGTATTTTGATTTTTTGTTTTAAATGCTTAGTATTTCATAAGATCACTGTTAACAATTAGAACTTATGGGGAATAAAAATACATGTTGTTACAAGTAATTTCTTGACTTCAAAGAAATCCGTAAAGCAGAATGAATGATGTTCCAATAAAATATTGAGTACATATGTGAGAGAAATGGATGTCCCCGTCCTTGTTGAAGACATCAAAATTAATGTATGGTTCCCTCTGGAACCATGTGGTAGAGCCAGAAGCATATTACCTTCTTAGAAGCAACTAAAAATGTGTGGGAATTGGAAGAAATGTGGCTAGACTTGTTCCATTGGCGGCATTCAGAATGAGGTTTAACAAGAATGGTTTGGTCAGGTTTAGAACACATGGAGCTGGGTTCAAGGTGAGTATAAGCCATGCTCATCTTGGACTGATGGCAATATTGTCCAAAGGAATGAACTCAAAGTACTTCCTGTGTTGCTATTTGTGCTGACAAAAACTGATTTGAATATTTTCTCATAAACACTTTGATTTTTCAGTTTCGTCACAAGAGTGATAATCAAGTGAATAATCGGCAGTCTGAAGTGCTCATCAACAGCAAGTAAGAAATACACTATTTAAGTTATTTTTAAGATTTCTGGGACAAAAAATTAGGCCTTGACATTTGGTGACTTTCTCTTTTAAATAAATATATATTTATTTTCCTCTTTAATCTGTTAAAAATTAAAATGTAATTCTATTTTATCTTCATGCCTCTTTTGTATATTCAGCAAATGCTTTTCTATGTACTCAACTTCTTCAAATTCCTTTGGGATTTCTTTTCTGGAACACACATTTGTCATTGGCACTTTTCATTTCTAAATCTGATGCTATTTAGAATTGACATGCAGTTAGGTCTTGTAGGTAGTAGATGTTTCAGAAGCATTTGATTGAATTATTTAATTTGGTAATTTCTAGGGAATATTGCTAGAAAGACTTCTGATACATTACTATGTCAAGCTATGCTAATAAGAATTTTGTAGTCTCTTGAGAGCTGAAATTTGGAGTGCATTATCTATCATAATACACAATTCTTAAATCATTTTTTAATTCTTGCATCAATAAAGAAATATTTATAGGAACAGTTCTTGAATCTGAAATGATTTTAAACACACACACTAACACACAACCAACAACAAAAACACTTCCAAAAAATTTAGTAGAGGTACATTTCAAAGCTTCCTTCCATTGTTTTTTATTCTCTTTTTCTCTGTCCCTTTCTTGCTAATGATAACATGTGGCAAAGTATATTTCTAAAGATGCACTTCAATCTGGTAGTCAATCACAATGATCAGTAATTTTTAATCAGTGGATATTGCAAACAATATAATTTTTAAAGGGAAAATCATCAAATGAATTAATTATGTATGAGGAAAATTTCCAAGAAATTGTAAAAATATCAAGAGGCACTAGGTAGCCTAGAATACTAAGTGGTAAGATTGAAATAATTAACCTCTTTCCATAACTAAAGTGATGACTGATGGCTAATAACCTGATGTGTAATATGTGTACACACATACACACACACACACACACACACGTATATAATTTTTCATTATTAGCTTGTGGGGTTGGTTGTTAATTTTAGAAAATAGTGTTACGTGTGCAGTGAAGAAAAATGATCTCAATCTAAACCATAGTTATAGAGACAGAACCTCGGATTTGAATAAGCTGAAAAGTGTGATTCTACTGTGACATGGATAAACCATAAAGATGCCAGGAACCATTTGGTTCATTTTCAGTGTTGCCTGGTTTTGAACAGTTGCCACCATAGTGTGGTATTTAAAATACGGCCTTTGCACTCAGAGAGACTCAGAGTTCAGTTCTGCTGCTTAATAATTCTGTGATCTTAGGCAAGTTCTTAACCCCTGGAAGTGTTAGATTGCTTATGTGTAAAGTGGGGTAATAATGGGATCTCTTGCAAGGATAGAGCTGTTATGAAGGTTAAATGAGCTAATGTAAAATGCTTGAGGCAGTGCCTAGTGTGTTGTTAGCACTCTCCACTGATCCTCTTTATTTCTTGAAGAGGTGGTGACTCTCTATAAACTAATGGGGTGAGTGGCTTTGAAAGCAGTGCTATTGTGTAGCTTGACTTTCTCAAGTCTTGCAGTTCTGGCCAGGTATTAGATATGATATTAATATGATTTCCCAAGGAACATTTGATAATCAGTTTCATTACTTTGAAATAACATCTCATATCAAGTGAGTTAAAACTACTTGCAATTACATAATGAATTTAAAATAATGGCTCTAGCATATATTTAATTTCTATCAAATTACCACTTAGATTTTGTGACAATACCTGGGCAGTGGCAGATATTGTTGCCTTTCCCTGGAGACCACGGATTAATCCATTAACTTAGATTTTCTGAAACTTGATGACCATATGTCTTCCACACATGCTAGGTATTAGAACTAGTATTATACTTTCTCGTAGTTTCATTTTTCTTCTTGTTGATTCCTCATGTGGTGGTATCTCCTTGTAATCTAATATGGTGTGATGTTTTGACAAGTATTGTTGCTGATCTTCTACAGTTCAAGGGAGAAGCGCATTTAATTGGGAAGAGGTATTCTTTATGATTTGGTGAAAAATCAAGCAAGATTTTCCATTTGAAAGATTATCCACTACTTTGGGCTCCCCTCAGGCAGGGATCATTTCTCTTCATTACATTTGTGTCCCTTGATTCTAGCACAATTTTCAAACCGAGCAGTAACAAGCATCCTTGCTGAGAGGACAATCTACCGGGGGAGCTTGTTCTGTGATATTTTGCTGAATCCCATCACTAGCCAATGCCAGCAGCTGGGATGCTGGTTTCTGCAGAATGTTCTCAGCCTATACATATGGCTTTATTTGGATTTTGAGAAGTTGGGGAAATAAAATGGGCTCAGACCTGAGATAGCACAGGTTACTGCAAGTCCTCCTTTGGAAGTGGTAATTGTAAGGGCAGTTATTGCAGTTCTGCCCATTTCCCACTGTCGTCCTGTGCCCACCCTGAGTTCCTATGAGGTGTTCTAAGGGCTTGCATCTGCCACTTTCTCCAGAGCATTTTCCTTGGCCCCAATAACTGGTTAGTGCATAAGTATGAAAAAGCAGTTTCCCTGACTCAAACTGGACAACTCTGAGGTGTAATTGGCATTCCAGAGCACCCCTCAAGATTCAAGCTGAGGATGGGAATTTGCCTGCAATCTCAGCTTGACTTCTTCGTCTTCCCTACATTGCTTCCCATCTCCCTCACCTATTTCTTCCTGAAACACTTAATGAACCAGTTGCTTGCGAATCTTCATCTCAGGATCTGCTTCTAGGGAACTCGATTAATGCATCCATAATCCCTTGGCAATATTAATGGAAATCAGTAAACATTAAGAAAGTGCCTTTGGGCCTATCCTTGGCACCTGGGGTCACAACCCAGGAGTAAGGGTAAAAAGCCTGCAGGGGATTGAGGGGAGTGACTAGCTCAGGGTCCCATGGCAAATAAAACCCTAAATTAGAGCTCTTCTACCCACTCATGATGCAATACGTAAGTGTGGACTTCATGGTCTGATCATATCTTCACTGTTTATTTTGTTTGAGAGGTTTTGTATATAATTATGTAAATATAAACGTAATTATATAATATATGTAATTTATCTATGTGTAATATTTACCTAAGGAGTCCTGATGGTGAAAAAGTTAAGCACTTGGCTGCTAACCTAAAGGCTGGCAGTTCAAACCCGCCTGGTGGCTCCATGGGAGAAAGATTACAGCCTAGAAAACTCTATGGGGCAGTTCTACTCTGTCACATAGGGTCACTATGAGTCGAAATTGACTCAACGGCACTTAACAAGAATAATATTTACCAATGTGTAATACGTATGGAACCCTGGTAGCACAGAAGTGAAGAGCACAGCTGCTAACCAAAAGGTCAGCAGTTCGAATCCATCGACTGCTCCTTGGAAACCCTATGGGGCAGTTCTACTCTGTCCTATAGGGTCACTATGAGTCAGAATTGACTCAACAGCAGTGGGCTTGGGTGGATTATTATTATTATTTTTGTATCTCTATCCTTTCTGCCACCACCCTGGTTCAAGTACGCCCTTCTCCTCATCCATCCTCTCCCTGTTCTGACATCAGACTAGCGGCATTCAATACCACCACGCCTCCTAAGCCGGAACTCAAGGCCCCAGTCTGAGATGCCTGCCCCTTTGTCCAGCCACTGGCACAAGGGGTCCACAGGCTTGCAGTGCCCTCCACCCCTTCTGATCACCCACACCAGTGTCTTGCTGATTGAGCCACCAAAGCATGTCCACACTGGCATAAGGCAGGCATAGTTCTCAGCTGAAGCCCATTTTCACCCACAGCAGCCAAGTGGGAGCTGCAGATCTGTGACATTTGACACTGCTCTGTCCCATAAGCCTGTAGCTCTCGGCCCAGTCTGAGGCACCTGCCCCTTAGCCCAGCCACTGCTGCAGGGGTTCCATGGACTTGCAGCACCCTTCACCCCTGCCAATCACCCACACCAGTGCCTTGTTGACTGACCCAGCACAGCATGTCCTTATTAGGAAAAGCAGGTGGAGTTTCAGCTGAAGCCCATTTTCACCTGCAGCAGTCAAGTGGGAGCTGCTGATCTGTGGCATTCGACACTGCCCCACCCCTTAAGCTGGTGGCTATTGACTGGTATGAAGCACACGCCCCTACGCTCAGCCACTGGCACAGGTGGTCCACATACCTACAGCACCTTCAGCCCCTCCCATCACTTGCGCCAGTGCATTACTGGCTGAGCTGGCACAGCATGTTCTTATTAGGTCAAGATGGGCAGGGTGCCCAATTGAAGCCCTCTCACAGCAGCCAAGCAGGAGCTGCAGATCTGTAGAATTCACCACCTCCCCCAAGAAGGGGCCTCAACCACCCACACAGGGGGCTTGAGGGCCAGTGGTATCACCCACTCCATCCAGCCACCCATAATGGGGGCCTGAGAACCAGTGGCGCCCTTCAATCCCTCCAGCCAACCGCACTGGGAATCCAAGGACCACCTGCACTACCCGCCCTCCACTATGTACTGTAGCAGACACGGGCACACCCTCCATCCTGGCATCCGGGGGCAGCCAACAGCCCCCTCCCTTGCCACCTGCATCGCCCCCCCACTGCAACCAAGACCTGTGCCTGCTCCAAACACCCCCATGCAGCCCTGCCCACCCAAGACTGTAAGTGAGGGTCTCTGCACTGCACACTCGGTGACTGACAACCTAGGCAATTTCGCCCCGACCATCTGGGAAGCAGCAGAGCACACACACAACACCCAACCTAATGACTAGGGAGAACACCCCCTGCACTCATGGCCAGATGGGCATCAGGATAGTTACATCACCTCACCAAAAATGTCACCTACATCCTCAGTAGCCCTACTAGAACACTGAACAGAATCCTGGGCTTACACACCTAGTAGCTGCTCGGCCCACCTGGAAACAGGAGGTGAGAGCTTCAACGGAGCCAGATTAATGACCAAAGTAGCACACATGCCCAGCCTTCTTGGACATATCAAAACAAAACAAAAATTCAGGAATCAGTAAACAAATATACAATAAATAAATAAATAGATATAATAACTTCTTGATGCCTCAGAGACAACAGTCAGTATCAAATCACATAAAGAAACAGGACAAGATGGCTCCAGCAAGTGACCAAAATAAAGAACCAGAAAATCTTCTGGGGGAAGATAGGCAATGGAACTACCTGATAAAGAATTAAAAAAACTAATATACAGAGCTCTACAAGAGATCAAGAATGAGAGCAAGGAATACACAGACAAAACCAAGCAACACACAGAAAAAGCAACAGAAGAATTCAGGAAAACAAAGTGACAGAATAAATGGGCTACTAGAAACCATAAAAACAGCAATTAGAAATCCAAAAGATTAACAATAAAATTTCAGAATTAGATAGCTCAATAGTAGGTCATAGGAGCAGAATTGAGACAGTGAAAGTCAGAATTCATGAGACTGAAGATAAATTCCTTGACACCAATTTGTCTGAGGAAAAATAAAAATTAAAAAAAAGTAATGAATAAAAACAAAGAAAGCCTAAGAATTATGTGGGATACTATCAACTGGAAAAACTTACAAGTGATCAGAGTTCCAGAACAGAGGGAGATAACAGAAAATACAGAGAGAACTGTTTAATATTTGCTGCCAGAAAACTTCCCTAGTATAATGAAAGATGAGAAGATATCTAACCAAAAGCTCAATAAACCCCATACAGGATAGAACTCAAAAGAATGTCCCCAAGGCATATCATAACAAAACTTGCCAAAGCCAAAGACAAAAAGAATCCTTAGAGCAGCTAGGGATAAATGAAAAGTCACCTACAACAGAGAACCAATAAGTCTAACCTTGTATTACTCAGTAGAAACCATGCAGGCAAGATGGCAATGGGTTGGCATATAAAAAGCCTTGATGGAAAAAAAAATTGCCAGCCAACTATTATATATCCAGCAAAATTATCTCTCAAGTACGCTGGTGAAATTAGGTTATTTCCAGATAAACAGAAATTAAGGGAATACAAAACCAGACCAAAATTACAAGAAATATTAAAGGGAGTCCTCTGGTTAGAGAACCTACATCAGACAACAATCCAAGGCTTGGACACAGGACAAGTCAACCAGATACTAACCCAGATAGGGAATTCAGAAAAACAGAACAAAGCTAAAAGGCTGAAAATAGGGAGCCAGAGGCATCAATATGTAAATGATGACAACGTCAAAACAAAAATGAAGGAATAAATGGAGTAGTCACAGAACTTCTATATGGAAAGGAAGTCAAGGCGATATCACGAAATAAAAGACTGAGTTAAACTTAGAAAAATAAAGGTAAATTTTAAGATAATCACAAAGGAAACTAACAAACCTACTCATCAAAAGAAAAAAGAAAAACATAGAGACTCAGCAAACATAAAATCAACAATAATGAAAGAGAAGAAAAGAAAATCCATAAACAAAAAGAACTCAGCACAGAAAATAAAAAGAAACAAGCCAAAACCACAATAAAATAAAATAAAATAGAATCACAGCCATAAACTCATAACTATCAATAATTACACTGAATGTAAATGGCCTAATAAAGAGACAGAGATTGGCAGAACGGATAAAAAAACCAAAATCTATCTATATGCTGTCTACAAAAGACACACCTTAGACACAAAGACATAAACTAAAACTCAAAGGATGGAAAAACTATATCAAGCAAACAATAACCAAAAAAGAGCAAGAGTGGCAATATTAATCTACAACAAAATAGACATTAAAGCAAAATCCACCATAAAGGATAAGCAAGGACACTATATAATGATTAAAAGGTCAGTACACCAGGAGGACGTAACCATAATAAATATATACACACCTAATGACAGGGCTCCAAAATACATAAACTCTAATGGCACTGAAAAGAGAAAGAGACATTACAATAATAGTAGGAGATTGCAACAAACCACTTTCAATGAAGGAAAGAACATCTAGAAAGAGATTCAATAAAGATACAGAAAATCTAAATGCTGCAATCAACTAACCTGACCTCATAGACATATACAGAACACTCCACCCAACAACAGCGAAGTATACATTCGTTTTCTAGCACAGATGGAACATTCTCCAGAATAGACCACACATTAGGCTGCAAAGCAAGCCTCAATAAATTTAAAAAAATCAAAATAATACAAAGCATCTTCTCTGATTATAATGCCATGAAAGTAGAAATCAATAACAGGAAGAGCAAGGAAAAAAAAATCAAATAAATGGAAACTGAACAACACCTTGCTTGAAAACTACTTGGTAATAGAAGAAATCAAGAACAGAATAAAAAAAATCATAGAGTCAAAAAAGAATGAAAATATATCTTACCAAACCTTTAGACACAGCAAAAGCAGAACTCAGAAGTAAATTTATAGCAATAAACACACATCAAAAAAGAATAAAGGTCCAAAATCAAAGCATTTACCCTACAACTCAAACAAATAGAAACTGCACAGCAAAAAAAGCTCCCAGAAGAAAGGAAATCATAAAGAATAGAGCAGAAATAAATGAAATAGAAAATAGAAAAACAATAGAAACAATCAGCAAGACCAAAAGTTTGTTCTTTGAAAACATCAACAAAATTGACAAATTACTGGCCAAACTGACAAAAGAAAAACAGGAGAGAAAGCAAATAATCTGAATAAGAAATGAGACGGGTGATAGCACAACAGACCTAACTGAAATAAAAAGGGTCATAACATAATAGTATGAAAAACAGTACTCCAATAAATTTGAAAGCCTAGAGGAAATGGACAAATTTCTAGAAACACACTACCTACTTAAACTAACACAAACCAAGAAAGAAAAACTAAACAGACCCCTAACAAAAGAAGAGATTGAAGAGGTAATTAAAAAAAAAAAAAAAATTCCTAACAACAGGAACAAAAAAAGCCCTGACCCAGACAGCTTCACTGCAGAATGCTACCAAACATAGAGAAGAGCTCACACCAATACTACTCAAACTATTTCAGAACATAGAAAAGAAGGAATACTCTGGAATTCATTCAATGAAGCCAGCATAACCCTGATACCAAAGCCAGGCAAAGATACAACAAAAAAAGAAAACTACAGACCACTATCCCTCTTGAACATAGACGCAAAAATTCTCAACAAAATTCTAGCCAATAGAATTCAATAGCATATCAAAAAAAATAACACATCATGACCAAGTGGGAGTCATACCAGGTATACAGGGATGGTTTAACATTTGAAAATCAATCAACATAATCCACCACAAAATGAAACAAAAGAAAAGAATTACATGATCATCTCAATTGATGCAGAAAAAAACATTTGACAAAGTCCAACAACTATCCCTGATAAAAATTCCCAGCAAAATAAGAAAGGAAATTCCTCAACATAATAAACGGCATTTATACAAAGTCAATGGCCAGCATCATTCTCAATGGAGAGAGACTAAAAGCATTCCCCTTGAGAATGAAAACTAGACAAGGATGCCCTTTATCACCAGTCTTATTCAGCATTGTGCTGGAAGTCCTAGCTACAGCAGTAAGGGAAGAAAAAGAAAAAAAAGGGCATCCAGATTGGTATGAAAGAGGTAAAACTATCCCTATTTGCAGATGATATGATCTCGTATACAGAAAACTCCAAAGATTCCATAAGAAAGCTACTGGAACTAACAGAAGATTTTAGGAAAGTAGCAGGATACAAGATTAACATACAATAATCAGTTGGATTCCTCTACACAAAGAGAACTTCAAAAAGTAAATCATCAAATCAATACCATTTACAGTAGCCCCCAAGAAGATAAAATACTTAGGAATAAATATAACCTGGGACATAAAAGACCTATACAAAGAAAACTGCAAAATGCTACTGCAAGAAACCAAAAGAGACCTACATAAGTGGAAAAACATACCATGCTCATGGGTAGGAAGACTCCACATTGTGAAAATGTCAATTCTACCCAAAGCAATCTACAGATACAATGAAATCCCAATCGAAATTCCAACAGCATTTTTTAAGGAGATGGAGAAACAAATCACCAACTTTATGTGGAAAGAGAAGAGGCTCCAGATAAGTAACGCATTACTGAAGAACAAAGTGGGAGGCCTCACACAAGCTGATCTCAGTACCTATTATACAGCCACTGTAGTCCAAACAGCATGGTACTGGTACAACAAGATAATTTCTTCATCTTTCTAAATGTATAGAGTTACCCTTTTTCATAAGACTAGGCTTTTGTGATATATGTACAAACATCACCTAGGACAGTTACATGAACCACTGTTTCCTATTTAAGTAATCAGAGCTTGAGGCATTATTCCTTAGCCAACTGATGATTTTTATCATTGTATTCATGATTTAAGGGTGAGCAGGACCAGGTTGGGCATATTGGCTGAACCCTGAGAGGTTTCAGTCGCATCAAACACAGGGGTCTTCTGAACGGGTGGCTGTCAGACAACCGCCAACGAGTTCCAAGTTTATCTTTTTCTTAAACATAGCACAACCTAAAAAAAGAACAAACCCCAAATGTGCTGCTTTAAAAATGTGTTAGCAACACATATACATCCCCAAGTATCAGTAATTGGAAGCAGTTTGAATGTAATTTTTATAATTCCTAACTACCCAACACTCAGAAGTCGATGCATCAGTTCTGGTCTGGAGAGTTCCCACAGTAAAGTTGCACAGCAGTTCGAAAGTGTGGGTAGCAGATCCTTCCTGCAGATATGATGGAACTATTTTCATCTTCTTTATCCTACCAGGCTAGACGTATAGGAACTGATGGTTAACAGATCCATCATTTGCTGTTAAATTCATAAGTATAATTTACCCAGGAGAGGGGGTATTCCTCATGTGTGGCATTGCTCACTGTTGGATTTTACCCAATATGTCAATCTTGGGTAAGAATGAGTTATTATTCTTATTAAATATGCTCTTAAATTTTTCTACAAGAGTATGTGCAACATTTGGTGAGTGTCGTCTGGGGTCTTAAAAGCTTGCAAACGACCATCTACGATGCATCAATGGTCCCAACCACCTGGATTAAAGGAGAATGAAGAACACCAAAGACATAAGGAAAGTATTAGCCCAAGAGACAGAAAGGGCCACACAAACCAGAAAGTTCATTAGCCTGAGACCAGAAGAACTAGATGGTGCCCGGCCACCACCAGTGACCATCCTGCCAGGGAACAAAACACAGAGTCCCTGATGGAGCAGGAGAAAGGTGGGGTGCATAACTCAAATTCTAGTAAAAAGACCAGACTTAATGGTCTGACTGAGACTGGAGGAACCCTGGAAAGCATAGCCCCCGGATTCTCTATCAGCCCAGAACTAAAACAATTTCCGAGGCCAACTCTTCAGACAAAGATTGAACTGGACTGTGGGGCATAAAATGATACTCGTAAAGAGTGTGCTTCTTAGCTCAAGTAGATACATGAGACTAAATGGGCAGCTTCTCTCCGGAGGCGAGATGAGAAGGCAGACAGGGTCAGGAGCTGGTTGAACGGATGTGGGAAATCAGGGGTGGAAAGGAGTCACAGTATAGGGAGAGCAATTAGGGTCACATACAATGTATGTATAAATTTTTGTGTAAGAGACTAACTTGAATGTAAACTTTCACTTAAACTACAACAATAAACAAACAAAAAAAAAGTATGTGCAACAAAAAAATACAAAAGATCATTGAACTTAGTGTGTCTGAAGCTGACACACAGTGTGTTCGTGTGCTTCTTGTAAGTGGGAGAATAGGAACATGTGAGAGTTGTTCCCTGATTCTGTTGATCACCTGGGAGAATTGATATGTCCTATATTGAGTTATTGGAGTCCATGGGGGTGCAAACTGTTACCGTACGTGGCCGCTAATCAAAAGGTTGGAGGTTCTAATACCCAGAGGCACCTGAAAAGAAAGTCCTGGCAATCTACTTCAGAAAAATCAGCCACTGAAAACCCCTTGGGGCACAGGTCTACTCTGATACTCATGGGGTCGCCATGAGTTGGAATCAACTCCAAGGCAACTGGTATTGATTTTCTAGGCTTCATCAAGGCCTGTGGATTTACCATTGAAGTGGAGATTTCTGTGATTAAATAAAAAGAAGAACAGCTCTCTGAGTCTTTTATCTCCAGCCCACCCAGGTTATTTATACATTATAATAGTATCATTTATATGTTATAATCATACAGCTATTTAGGGCTTATATGAAGACACCTGCATTTTTGGAAGGAACATTCGAGGAGACAAACTTAATTCTGATTCTTTTAAACCCTGTTAAAAGACAATGGTATGGGCTTAAAAAATAATGAATTCAAAGGCAAGTTAAAGGGAGCAGTCTCTATACTTTTTGGAATCAGTGAAAGTGGTTTAAAAATTAATTTAATTTTTAAGTCATGCTGCTAACTCAAAGTAAAAGTGTTTCAGAAATAGTTTTTCCTCAATAAATTAACTTCAGTTTCTGAAGTCTTGGAATGATCACTTCTTGGGCAGTTTCTACTTGTTAGGTTTGCAGATGAAAGGGCCCATTTGCTAATGAGCTGGCTTCTGTTTACGCACTGTGACCTTATTGTAGTTCTTATAAATGGTTTTCCATTATAATCAATTACTATATTGCATGGATACAATTTTTTTAAGCCTTAGATTTTTAAATGGTGACTATTTTCCAAAATGAGGTGTGCCTTGAAACAACGGGAAATTATAACACATTCAGAACTCTGCACATGAGGTTTTCAGTGGCATCTCCTAATTCCTTTTTAAAGTTTATGTAACCCAGATGTCAGCAGCTCCTTTTCTACCTTTTAAAGCTCCCCAAAGAATACCTCCACATGAAAGCATTAGAGAGCAAGGTAGTGTTGACTGAAGATTTTGTGGAAGAGATAAAAGAGGAGGTTTATTTCATACACCCTACAGGAAACAATGTGAAATCTCATTTTAACATTTTTCTTCTCAAAGTTCTCCTTCTCTGCTTCTGGCCTTTTTACCTCTCCTTCTCCTATTCAGTTCTCAAGCATAGTTGTCTCTAGTCTACTCTGTCAATATCTGGGGCCCCTCATATTTATTTCCCCCTTATGACTCAGAGTGTCTCTGGGTGGTGCAAGTGATCCGCAGTCCGCTCGTAACTTACTTAAAGGTTGACAGTTCAAACCCACCCAGCAGCTCCGTGGAAGAAAGACTTGATCTGTTTCTGGGAAGTTTATAACCAAGAAAACCCTATGGAGTAGTTTTACTCCGTAACACATGGGGTCATCATGAGTCAGAATTGACCTGATGACAACAAGGCTTGGTTTAGTTTATTACTCAGAGTAATTCAGTTCCTCCTCAGCTCTGAGCCCAAATCTGTTACAACTACTCACCAAAACAGTGGGCTCTTCTGTAACCAGTACCCACTTACGTTAGATGACAATGGAAGTTATAAATACACCAAATTCTATGTAACATTTAAAACTCGTTTCTCTCTCTTTTTTTAAACATAGGTTTATGCATCTCTTTTGAGCTATCGTAAAGAAGATATCCAGAATTTCCTTCGGGGAAAAAAAAAAAAAAATACTCAGACCTAAACCACAAAGACTTGGAGATATTAGAACATTAGCTTACATGCGTAAAATGGAGAGATCATAATATTATAGTGAGTAAATTTGGTTTCAGTCAGAGTTGACAGGGTTGTTTATGCCAAACTAAATGAATATTTTAACAGCACGTGTTGACTATTTCTTCCCTTAACAATTTTTCCTCATAGCACATTTCTACTATAAGGCTATTTTGTGTTAAACCTCACAAGATAATCCCAATGGGTTAATTGCTTCCATACATTTTAGGCTGGTATACCACCTGTCTGTTGTGGGTAGAAAATTAGGAAAACTTGGAAGAGTATAAAGGAAATACAGAAATTACTCATGATTCCACTACCCAGATCAGAGTAAACTACAATCAACATGTGGATGTATGTTATTGCTCCCCCTCTTCCATCTTCTCTTTCTCCTCCTCTTTTCCCTTTCTACCCCTTCACACAATTTTCTTTTTAAAAATAATCAAGATTCTACTATATTCTACTGTAGCAGGTTAAATAGTGCCCCCCAAAGAAATGATCATCTAGATGCTGTGAATGTGACCTTACTTGGATAAAGTCTTTACAGATATAATTAAGTTAAGGATCTTGAGATGAGTCATTCTGGATAAGGGTGGGCCCTAAATCCAATGATAAATGTCCTTAAAGAGAAGTAAAGGAAAAAGAGACACAGGAAAAAAAGGCCACACGAATATGGAGGAAGAGACTGGAGGTGTACAGCCCTAAGCCAAGGCGCAGTAGTTGAAGTGCTTGGTTGCTAACAAAAGGTCAGAGGTTTGAACCCACCGGCTGATTCACAGGAGGAAGATGTGGCAATCTGCTATTGTAGAGATTATAGCCTTGGAAACCCTATGGGGCAGTTTTACTCTGTCCTATAGGGTTGCTATGAGTCAGAATTGACTTAACAGTAACAGGTATTTTTTTTAAGCCAAGGGACAGAAAGGCCACTGGAAGCTAGAAGAGGCAATGAAGGATTCTCCCCCAGAGCCTCTGAAGGAGGCATGGACCTGCCAATACCTTGATTTCAGGCTCTAGCCTCCAAAACTACGAACGAATAAATTTCTGTTTTTTTAAGCCATCCAGTTTGTGGTAATTTCTTACAACAGCTAAGCTTAGGAAACTAATACCCACATGTTTTTCATTTTTACTTGAGAGAGTCTATGTTTGTTCATTTGTTCATTCTTTCACTCAACAAACATTTATTAAATGCCTACAACATGTCAGACAGAATGCTATATGCTGGGGATACAGAGTTAAATAAGACATAGTTTCTGCTCTGAATATAGTGCAATCACACATAAGTGGTACACAATAGGTTGTTCTCTAGAATTGCCATGGTACTGTCACGTTTCATTGTTTTTACTCATGGGTAAGGTACGTAAGCAAAATGACTTGTCTTATTAGGAATGTGCAGCTTTCGAAAGTTCTTGTCAGTACACAGGCTCTGTAGATAAACCAATGCCAGGCGGTAGAAAATCATGGTAAGACTCGGGAGTCTCGATTAGAAATGGTATCTCAAAGCTGTAACTCAGGGGAATACTTGGCCACCTTTAAACTTGAGAGTAGTATTTAACCAGTCGCCAGTTGCCATCAAGTCAATTTTGACTCATGGCACCCCCATGTGATTCAGAGTAGAACTGTGCTCTGTAGGATTTCTAATAGCTGATTTTTCAGAAGTAGATTTTGGTAAAGATTAGACGTGTAATAATAGAAGAAAAAAAAAAGATAGGGTCAGAGAGCATATAAAGTAAGAGTAATGATCTCTAAATTAGACTCAAAAGAACCAGGGAAACTTAGGGGTTGCATGAGCAAGATTGTCAACAACATAGGGAAAGGGGACTCTGACAGTGACATTGTGGAACAAATACTAGAGTGATACGGATGGAAAGGAAAGTGTAGTTGAGAGTGATGCTGGACATTAAACAAGGAAGAGAATGGACACTAAAGAATAGATTTTTGAAGATGGGAGAAATGTTGATAGTATTTTTAAATAGAGATATATGGTAAAACAACATATGCTTTCTATAAGCTCTGGAAAATAAGTGAGCATTCCTTCATGAATAAATACCTATTGGATTTTAAATTTGCCTAATGTCCAAATTTCAGGGAGCTTCATGTGGAAAGAAGAGAAACTATATATTGAGAGAAGGAATTGAGAGTAGAAAGGTCATCATGGAGGAGAAGACATGAACAGCAGTGGAGATTTAAGGGGCTATGTTGGCATCGGGGGACGCATTTCATTTAGATAATATAGTTTGCCCTGTGTGACAATCGTCATAGGCTAGGGCTCCACCAGGGACATGAAGAAGATTTACAGAGGCAATGAGAACAGTGACAGGGATTCATGCTTATTATATTATATTCATGCTGCTTATTATAAGACTGTTTAATGACACTATAGTAGAACCTATGTTGTCTTTCTATCCCGCAAGGCAGGAGGGTGTTGGTGAACATTCTCTCAAATCAAAATCTCTTGGTGTGGGACCTAGGATTCTGCATTTTAAGTAAGCATCTCACGGGATTCTTATGCACATCGAAGTTTGAGTTCTACTGGACCAGATAGTTCAAGGTCTCCCTCTCAGCCCTTAAATTCTACAACTCTGATCATCAACTTCATTGTGATGATGAGGAGCCAAAGAATGGAAGTCAGGGACTCAACAAGATAAAAAAACTTAACAGAAAATGGGAGGTTGGAAGCGTAAGGACAAATACAATGGTAATTATAATCATAAAGATGATACTGGAAGAGGAGAGTTGATATAAGAGAGTAAGTTACAACATGGATTAGGGAAAGAAGAGAGGAAACTTGACTAACCATAGTATCATCCAACAATGAGGATGCTGTATTCCAGATGGAAAAATCATAGCAACAAGTGTTAGGAGACAATTCAGAGCATGAGGTTAACAGAATCAATGCCCTGATGAGATGCTCCCATAAATCCTGTGCTCATCACTATTAGAACACTCACTAACCAGTGTCTTAATCTTCTCCCTACCTTTCATTTATTTGTCAATATTAATTGAGGGCTTACTATGTGCCAGGCACTGTGTTAGGTGCTGGAAATGTAGGTGGACCAAAGCAGACATGGTCTCTGTAGTAGTGGAGCTCCTGATAACCATCAATAAACTTTTGTCTCCGTGCGTTTGCCTATTTTAAGTATTTCATGTAAGTGGGGTCCTTTTATGTCTGACTTATTTCACTAAGCCTAATGTTTTCAAGGTTCATTCATGTTGTAACATGTATCAGAACTTCGTTTCTCTTTATGGTGGAATAGTATTCCATTGTATGGATGTACCACATTTTGTTTATTCATTCATGTTGATGGACATTCATGTTGCCAAACCCACCTTTAATCCTAGTGTTCTGTGTTACTGGAAACTGCACCTTAATTGCTGCACATTAAAGACTATGCCTGGCATTTAAAGAAAGGAAGAGGACTAGGTCCACCTGGTCTTCATTTTTGAATTAGCTGAGCTCAAGATAGCATTTGAAGCAGTGCTTATTGTTTCCTTTGCAGCCCACTCCCCAGATTTGCAGCATGATGGAAAAACAAAACTATGGGAACCAGGGCAGAACCTTGACACTCAGATGGAGCTGCACAGATGGTCTTTCTTGTGTCTGCATCCTACATTTCCCCCACAGCAAGACTTTCTGAATTGCCTGGCTAGTGAGTCGCGTTCACCCAGCTTGCCTTATCCGGTTCCCTTGCCCCTTTCCAGACATTTGTGCTCAGGCATCCTTTCCCTCTTCTCACTGGTAAATTTAAGACTTAATTTTCAAATCAAATGCTCCTCTGGCTGCCTGCCTGAGAAATCACGTGTGGATAGCTGAGAGACCCAGGCAGGGGTCTGTGCCCTCGCTTCTGGAGAGTGGGTCTGGAAACCATATGAACTGTAAATAGTTTTAAAAAGTAAAAAATTAAATAAATGATAAACTTGGTGCCAAAGGGGAGAGCTGAGACTTTTTCATTCTGGACTTATTTATTAGGTATCTGTTAGAAATTACTGACCTCTATCATACAATCTGTTGCCTATCTCTATCTGCCTGGCTGGACCATCGAGACTTAACCCTTTAGAGGACTCAAGCTCTGCAAACATTTGCTTTATTAGAAATAGGTTTTGAAGTCACAATGATGTACCATAAGTTGCTAGGTACATGATTTCAATGGACACTTGCCCTCTTTCATTTAATACATCCTCTTGAAATTTGGGTGATACGAATAGGTTAATATTTCTTAAAATAATACAGCCTAATCTTACAGGAAGAGTAAGAAAAATTCTAAATAAAAACAGGTACACGGCTTCCTTTATTGGTGTCCCATCAGACAACAAATGTGCACAACATAGCTTCTCACTTTGAGAAATTTTCTCACATATGTCCTGTTTTCTTGATAGGGGTTTCTCTTTTCCACCTGATCCTTAGTTGCAGAAAACAGTTTCAAAAGGCACATTTTTCCCCCTTTAATGTAAATTCTGAGTGCTGAGGCACAGAAATGCTGTAAAACTTTCTTATATTTAGACTACTAGGAACATCCCTTCATTCTATGCTTTGGCAAATACCTTCAGACTTGTTTTTTCCCCTGTGTTCCAAATTTTGCCCTTACTCTATCTCCTTTATCACTCCTCCTTTAGGGGTAAAGAAGAAAGAAGGGTGAAATCGAGATCAAAAGAATGATAGAAAAACAATACTCAATAGATGCCCTTTAAATTAGAACATTTTAGAATATTAGATGTCTAAAACAGTGGAGATTAAAATTGAGTTTAAGCAAACAAATATATAAAGGACCGTAGCATTGATGTTTAGAATTTGCATACAAACTTGTTGGTGTTCAGTTTCAAATCTGGCACCGATAATGTCAAACTAATGTAAGTTCTATCGAAACGGTACCCAATTATTGGCCACCAACTCTGGCATGAAATCTAACTAACCAAGTCAAAAATACAATTCCCAGCAGTGGCTCTTGTGACTAGAAATGAAATTGAGAAGACAGAAGTTTCTAGTACACATATTTAGTTATATTTTTTTATAGATTATAAACAGGACCATAATGCCTTGAAATCCTCTGATACTAGAAAGCAGAGAGGGCTTAGAGGGGTGTGAGGCCTACAGGGTCCATGGAATAGTGGGTTAGTTAGTTTGGGAGTTCTAGTTCATGTCCTAGTTTGGAGCAGGGAAGGGTGTTGCAGTTCCTGCTTATACACCCAATCCTATTGGCTTGGATTGGAAAAACTGATAAGGTTCAACAATGGAACCTGTCTTGTTGGGGCCATTTAGATTACTGTCCCAACACTGTTAAGACCAGGTACATCATGGCTACTCTGTACCAAAGAGAAATCTTCAGGTCTATCTTAGTTCCCTAAATATTGAGTACCATCTATGTAGCAGGAGTCCCTCGGTAGTGTAAAAAGTTAACTACTTGGCTGCTAACCAAAAGTTTGGAAGTTTGATTCCACCCAGGGGTGTCTTGGAAGAAAGTCCTGGTGATCTACTTCTGAAAAAATCAGCCATTGGAAACAATGTGGAACACAGTTCTACTCTGACACACATGGGTTGCCAGGAGTTGGAATTGACTCAATGGCAATTGGTTGGGTCTATGTAGCAAATATGATGAACACACAATTTCTGGTTTCCAGATTTCTGCTAGCATAGAGCATATACTCATATCTATACACCTCATATGCATGCAAAAGCTGGACAATAAATAAGGAAGACCAGAGAATAACTGACACCTTTGAATTATGTTGTTGATGAAGAATATTGAATATACCATGGACTGCCAGGAAGAACCAACAAATCTGTCTTGGAAGAAGTATAGCCAGAATGCTCCTGAGAAGTGAGGATGGCGGGACTTCATCTCACAGATTTTGAACATATTATCAGGAGGGACCAGTCAGTCCCTGGAGAAGGACTTCATGCTCTGGTGGCACAGTGGTTAAGCTCTTGGTTGCTAACAGAAAGGTTGGTGATTCCAACCCACCAGCCACTCCACAGGAAAAAGATGTGGCAGTCTGCTTCTGTAAAGATTACAGCCTTAGAAACCTTATGGGGCAGTTCTACTCTGTCCTATAGGGTCATTATGAGGAGCATCAACCCCACAGCAATGGGTTTGGTTTCTGGTTTTTTAATATGACTTCAGGTAGTGATAAATGCAAAAAAGAAAATAAAATAGGATAATAGAGAGTGATGGGATGAGAGATCGGAAGATGATTTCAAATAGGGTGGCCAGAGAAGGTTTCTTGAGGAGGAGATTTTTGAGTTGAGAGGGAGCTAGCGTGCCAAGATCTTGGATAAAAGGAACAGCAAGTATAACAGCCTCAAAGTAGAAATGATCTTGACAGTAAGATGGCTACTGTGGCTGGAGTATTGTGAATAAACGGGAGTTCTGAGGAGCTGGAAAGAGCCAATTCTTGTAGATCATGGCGTGAAATGTCAATTTTATGCTGAATATAATGAGAAGCCATTGGAGGATTTTAAGCAGGAGAATGATGTACAGTGATAAAAAGATTTTGCTGGCTGCTGTGTGGACAGTGGATAGCAGAGTGGAGCAAGAGCAGAATGAGGATGACAAATTATAAGGTCCCTACTGTTTCCAGGTGAGATGATGATGATGCCATGGACTTTGGTGGTAGTAGTGAAGAAGATAAGAAGAAGTAGGACCATATATATGTATATCTTATGGATTTTCAAACACACACAAAAATAGAACAGTATCTGTGTATTACTATGCAGCCACCATCAACTTCTTGTTATTTTTTATCTCATTTAAATAATCCTTTATTTTCTGGAGTATTTTATTTTAAAGTAAACCCTGTATATCATATCACATTATCAGTAAATACTTCAGTATTTATCTCTAACAGATAAGGACTTAAAAATATTTAACAATAATATTGTTACTATATCCAACAAAATAGCAGTACTTTCTTAATGCTATCTAATACCCACAGACAGAGATGTATTTTGAAGGTAGAGCCAGTTGGAGTTGCTGCTGTATTGGGTATGTTTGAAGAGAGGAATCAGAAGGAGTCTGTGGTTCTTGGCTGAGAATCTGAGAAGGGGGAAACTGGAAGAGGAGCATATCATTGTGATGATGGTTGTTTTTTGCCTGGGATGGGAAACCAGAGGAGCTCTAATAACTAATAACATTAGTTATTCGGTAAAGATGTAAGTTACAGGCAGTTGAAACTTACAGGAGAGGTCTAGGCTGAAGACATAAATTTGGGAGTCATTTGGTCACCTAGAATGCGAGTTTAGACTTTAGATGGTGAATAGAGGAATGCTGGGCCACTGTAAGGTTTCAGGATAGGAATCAGAGAAAGGGGGTGGTTAAGGGTCTAGAAGGTCCCCATGTGGTGCAAAGGGTTTGCACTTGACTACTAACCTAAAAGTTGGTGGTTCAGACTCACCCAGTGATGCCACGGAAAAAGGCCTGGTGATCTGCTTTCATAAGGATTACAGCCAAGAAAACCCGATGGAGCAGTTCTACTCTGTAACACACGGGGTTGCCATAAATTGGAATCAACTTATGTCTAATGAGGGGAATGTGGTACTCAGAAATTAAAGAGAAGAAAGTGCTTGAAGAAGAGGGAGTGGCTAACTCTGTTGAATAAAGTGAAGATGGAGAACTGATCATTTGATATAACAACATGAAGAATGACAAAAGAGATTGCAGTTGCAGGAGTGGAGACAAAAGTCTAATTGAAGAAAACATGAGCAATTAAGGAGTGGAAATAGTGAGTATAGATAGCTCTTCTGAGGACTTGGAGTGAAAATAAGAATATACCATCCTTATAACGAGGTACTTTATAATAATGAAAAACAGTCATAATAATTTAAATTTAAAAATTATTTTACAGTTTACAAAGTACTTTAATAGATGTTATCTCATTGGAAACTCACAAATATCATGCTAGAGGGATGTCAGGTCAGTTTCTCCCATTCTAAAGGCCTCAGTCTTATGAATAAAGAGGTGTTCTGAGGGATTGGCAAGAGCCAATTCTGGTAGGTCCTGGAAGAGAATTCCAGTGTTGGTCCATTTCTTGCCCAAAGTCACATGGCTAGTTGGTGGTAAAGTCTGGACCCAAGTCCATGTCTTCTGATTCTACAACACAGACTCTTCCTAAGTTACATCATCTCTTTCATAAACAGGAGAAATATGAGAGGAATATGAATTACAATGGTTGAAGCCCTAGAAAGTAGACATATTTTACTAATGACTGTAAGTAAATCCTGATTGAAATTCACTGGAGTGATGTTAAATCATGATTCTGAGAAGACAACTCTAGAGGGACCAGTGTAATACAGTCCAGGCATATAGTTTTCTGATGAGGTCACCATATAAAGGGACAAAGCTTGGAATATCTTGAGGAATGAAAGTTAATGTATCCTTTGTTAGACAATCTCTCTGGTCTATCAATTTTCTCCCTGGGATTTTGATGACAGCTGTATGGCAAACAATCTAACACTGAGGTCATGCTCCTGAAGTAAAGGTATTGCTCATTGCTGACTGGAAGAATAACCACATGCTCCAGGTACCAGAAGACAAAGATGATTTAAGTGGGGTTATTTAAGAGCCAGATTTAAATTTTTCCGCTAGTCTCTAGGTTCTTCTATAAGCACAGTCTGTATCTAATTCCACTTGTAGCCCTAACCTCCAACACAATGCCTGTCTCCGAGTGCTCCTTTTGTGTGTACAGAGTGGTCTTCAAGCCGTGAAGGACTATTCACACCCAAGTGTTCAATCATCTAATTAAGAATTCTATCTACGTGCTATGATGTTTCTGAGAAACTCAAAATGATAAACCTTACAACTTTAAAATAACTTTAAAAATTTTCTTAAAAAGTGTTTAGAACTTAATGTGACTCCACAAATCTAGAAAGTAAATAAACTCATCATCCTCCAGTGATTCCCTTAGCTGTGCTTTGTGTTGCAAAATCAGGAAAGCTTCCCCAGAAATATTAGGTTCTCTGACCAGAGAAAACCAAATCACACCACAGAGACACCTTCACTTTAGCTTTTTTTTTTGGTACGCACATATTATTACTTGGCATGTTAAGCAAGTAATACTTTTTCTGATTTAACAGACATTTTGTTCTTTCTTAATGTAGCTCTATATAGGAAAATCGATGAAAATATCATTTGAGACAATGTGATGACGTAACACGGGCCTTTTATCCTGGAAGCAGATATTTAGATTTTTTCTTATTCCATCGGGAGCTATCTTCTTTTGGGTAGGTGTTTTTCAAAAAGAGAACTGTTATTCACTATTGAGCTGGTTAAGAGCAAATTTTCTGATATCTCTCAATATGACGTGGCAGCTTAGGTGAAGAGAATGGTTGATCTATTCAGGTTAAGGGGATTGATTGTAAATCTTTTCCATCTTTCCATGAAAATATGTTCTTCATATAAGGAATACATTTCAAGAAAGGTTATTTTTCCAATAGACATCGTTCTTAGCATATTTCCATAGTTAGTGATTATCTGTTGAATAGTTTTAAAGGTTAGAAACAAAATATTTATCGGTTAACCTTATTTACTAACCACTAGAAAAGAGGGTATATTGGATGACCCAAGATTGTACAGATTTTTTTCTAAAGGTTTTTAAACGAGGTGAAAGAGCACAAACATTCATGGAAGCTGCTCATATTGAGTTTATAGAATTGAAACTAGAAGTAGAGAAAGGTGAATTCGAATTGAAAAGGAATATTGTAATTATATGAACATGTCAATAGCAAAGTTGGGAATTTGGCTCTCAGTTTGGGCTCTCTGCTATGCCCTGATGGCACATAGTCAAGAGCTCAGCTGCTAACCAAGAGGTCAGCAGTTCAAACACAGCAGCCACTCCTTGGAAACCCTATGGGGCAGTTCTACTCTGTCCTATAGGGTTGCTATGAGTTGGAATCGACTCGATGGCAACAGGTGGTTTGGTTTTCTGTTTTCTGCTGTGCCACACATATCCCTCTTCAGGACTGCAGAATTTATTGCCCTAGCTACCAGAAGCGCTGCCCACAATCAGCCCTCAGACATCAGCTCCTTCCAGGAATTGCCCTTGGGAAGCTTACAACCAATGACTCAACACTACGGGTGTATAAAGGTCTGCTCCCCTCATTCCAATTCTGAAGAACCTTTCTATCTCCAGAGCTCCCCGTGGGATTGGCTGAGGCTTTTGCTATGACCGGCTCACAGCCCAACTCCTCAGTCTGTGCAACTCTGCTTCCTCTACTTCCCCATAAGTGTTATTGTTAGGTGCCTTCAAGTCCATTCCAACTCACAGCCACCCCATGTGACAGAGTAGAGCTGCCTGTAGGGTTTTCTAGTTGTAATCTTTACAGGAGAGATCATCAAGTCTTTTCTCCCACAGAGCCACAGAGCCAAATCGCCACGCTTTCAGTTAGCAGCTGTGCGTTTAGCCATTGCTCCACCAGGTGAATCCCGAGAAACTTGCCAATAAGCTTCTTGCACACAAATCTCCCTCTGAATCTGCTTCCCAGGAGCCCAACCTAGACCCAAATAGTTCTGTTTTCTCCCAGGTTGATCTAAGGTCTTTCCTTCAGCATCTGCATGTGAGAGCAGATGTAATTGTCTTCCTTTGAAGTCATTTTCTTCCAACTTTTTTTGTTGTCTCTTCATAATTAATGGAATGCTGCTAAGCATTTACAGAGGACAGAGAGGGTCTTTGGAGAGTGACTCGGGAAAGTTTTCAGTTTAGGGAAACGATTGAAAAGAATACATTTTCTGCACAATTCTCAGCAGGTTGATTGTTCAGGTTTAGTAAGTGAATTAATGATTTTGTTTACAAAATAGGAAGGCTAAATTGTGTGTGTGGTTCTGCATCTGAATAATGCACCATGGGAACTAACGAAGATCTAAATAAGTAAGACAGGACATCTATAAGATTGATTACTTTTTCTCAGCAAATTGTTAAACCAAATTATCCATATCATTATTACCTCCCCTTCTTCCTATCCACCCCCGCTTGGCAAAATTTGTGAGAGAGCATCTTCAACAGCTGACCACAAACCTCCCTGTGTGATTTTGCCTCAGCACAAGCATTTTGCTAATTAGAGGGGAGAAAAGGGAGGAAAACATCTGCATTCTTCAAAATAAATAGATTCCCGAGATATGAGTGCTATGTTCATTCTCGATGTAATGAGATCCTGTTACCAGTCTACTGTTAGGGGATTAGGGCTGAGCTGTATCTCTTACTGTAGGTATTACTGCATATTTTAGCTGTATATGTGGCTCCAACAGCGCTGTGATTGAGAAGAACCAGAAACTGCTGTTGTCTTCTGAACATTTGTGTCAGAGGACCATGACTGCAAGGAATTTGGAATTGGCTGGAGCAGGCACTATTGCTGGGACTGAATCCCTTAAGCTCTTTGGAGTCCATTCCTTTTCCAAATAGGCAATAAATATAGTTGAAAATAAAGTAAAAAGAACAATAAATATAGACTTATTAAGAACATGGACTTTGGGTTCCAGACTTGGCCCTGCTAATTACATATGACCTTGGGAAAATTTTTCTTTTCTTCTTTTTTTTTTCTCCCTGATTTACCTTTAAAATACCAGTGCATATAATGCCAAACAGTACAAAAGCATATATAATAAAAATGAAATCCTCCTTTCATCCCGGTTCCCCACTTCATTTTCTTTCCCTAGTGCAACCACTGAACAGTTTCTTGAGTGTCCTGCATGTAAGCACATTTATATGTGTGGATATACCCTTGCTCCAAAACAGAATCTTACCATGCATGTGCAATGTTCTGCATGTGATTTTTTTATTGTTGTAAATATGTATATAACACAACATTTGCCAGTTCAGTATTCTTTAGGTGTATGACAGTGATAACAATTACATTAATCATCTTGTGCAACAATTACTCTTAATCGATGCCAAATTTCCTGTCACTGTAAACAGAAACTCACTGCTTCCCAAACAATGGCTCCCCCTCCCTCCTGCATGTGTTTTTAACCTAATAATGTAACTCAGAGAACATTGTATATCAGCACATATGGACCATTCTTATTCTTTTTAGTGGTTGCATTGTATTCCATTGAGTAGATGGATCATGATTGAATAGGTACGCCATGGTACATCGATCCAATTTTTGTTGATCGGCACGTTAGTGGTTTCTAATTGATCGCTATTGCAAAACATGCAGGAATTTATGTCCTTCTACATCCATCTTTTAGCACTTGTATGATCAATTCTTGAAGGTGAAATTTCTGTATAAAACTTTGTGGGCATTTAACATTTTGATAGCTAATACAAAATGGGGTAAATGTCTTAATTTCTTTGAACATCAGTTTCCTTGTCTGTAAAATAGGGATAATAACAGTACCTATCTCATAGGCTTGTTGTGAGGATTAAATGAGATGAGATACATGAATAAAGTGCCAGATTTAGCAAATTAAAATAAAATATTGCACGGGACATACTTATACAGTAAAACCTGTGAAAGCCAGAAACTGTGGGTCAGAGAAGGAAAACGCAAGTTATTTTCCTCTAAAATGAGCGATAGAAAAAGTGGTAAGACTGCATTCTGTCAAAGGCAGAAAACTTTCAAGACCCAGAAAAACAAGGCAAGTTCTGCTCTCATAGGTTTCATTGTACTAAAAAAAAAAAAAATTGTTTATGTGAAATTAAAATTTAACTGGATGTCCTGTATTTTTATTTGGCAACCCTGTAAATGAAGGAATTAGCGCAGTCTCTGGAATGCGGAGGACTCCTGGTGGCGCAGTGGTTAGGAGCTCGGCGGCTAACCAAAAGGTTGGCAGTTCGAATCCACCAGCCGCTCTTTGGAAACCGTATGGGGCAGTTCTACTCTGTCTTATAGGGTCACTATGAGTCGGAATCGAGTCGACGGCAATGAGTTTGGTTTGATTTTGGAATGTGTTAAATACTAAATAAATGTTGGTTGTTCTAATTCTTATTAGGTATTAATGGAAGTGCTATCAATTCAACAAATGTTTTTGGAAATAATGATTCATATTCATAATAATAAAAAGGTTTTTTTAAAAATAATGATTACTATTCATAACAATAACAATATTAACATTCATTCAACAAGTATTTGTTGAGTGCCTAGTAATTACTCTAGGTCCTGAGGACACAGTAGTGAACAAAACAAAGGAATACTTTCCGTATTTTATAGGGCTAGCATGCGCTTGAGAGTAAAGAAGAAACTGAGCTCAGTGTATGTAGCTTAATTGGTTAATTGAAAAAAAAAACATTGCTGTCGAGTGGATTCCTGCTCATAGCGACCTTATAGGACAGAGTAAAACTGCCCCACAGGGTTTTCAAGGAGTGGCTGGTGGATTCAAACTGCAGACCTTTTGGTTAGCGGCCCCGCTCTTAACCACTGTGCCACCAGGACTCTGTGATTGGTTAATTAGGAGAGGTCAATTATACTGACTTTTTTTACTTTCTCTCTATTACACCAGCGCTACTTCTTCCGTAACTTTTGAGGGTGTCCTCTTTCAAAAATCTATATTGCTAAATCTATGATTCAGGGGACGGGTTTCAGTTTATTGACATTCAGGAACTTTAGAGTATGGAAAGGATAATGGAGACTTAAGGAGCTCATTGCAGACCCCTGTCCCTTAAGCTTCAGTAGTGGTCTAGGTATTTTGCCCCAAGTAAATAATTTGGTTTCCAGGCTTTGGAGCCAACATTTCAGTGCATGAAGCCTAGTAGGGTGCTACCTCACTCTCAAACTTGCATTTTCTCAAGGAGGTTTTCAGGAAAGCCTAATATACTGTGTCTTAGTATCCTATGTCTCATCAGGAAGTAGATTCAGACCAATTAACTATAAATTATTACATGCAGCTGCTGTCTCTGATGTTCTGAGAGTAGATATTATAGTTAGTGGTGTATTTTTTTAAAATTCTTTCTTTAAAGTAATTCTAGTTGCTATTCATTAGCAGTTCAGCTCTATGTGTTTTATGGTACCTTTGGAATTTAAATTTTATGAATATTTTTCTTGAATTTTTGGCTTATTATTTAGTGATTGGATTATGAATTTAGTAGGGTAGAGGCTATCTTATTACCCCATCTATTTTTGAGAACCTTAATTAAAAGAAGCCGGAATTAGATTGTGTTCATTTCAAAACCTGAAATAACATTATGGTGATATTAAAAATTGAGACCTTCTAAAATCTTTGAATTTCTTGATTCAGTGTAAATAAATGAATTAACTTGCTTTCAGAATATTGTTGTTAGTTGTTGTTAGGTGCCATCAAGTTGTTTCTGATTCATAGCAACCCTATGTACAGCAGAATGTAATACTGCCTGGTCCTGTGCCATCCTCACAATTGTTGTTATGTTCGAGCCCATTGTTGCAGCTGCTGTGTCAATCCATCTCATTGAGGGTCTTCCTCTTTTTTTTACTGACCCTCCATCTTACCAGTCATGATGTCCTTCTCCCGCCTGATATGTCCAAAATATGTGAGATGAAGTCTTGCCATCCTTGCTTCTAATGAGCATTCTGGCTGTGCTTCTTCCAAGACAGATTTGTTTGTTCTTCTGGCAGTGCATGGCATATTCAATATTCTTTGCTAACACTGTAATTTAAAGGCATCAATTCTTCTTCAGTCTTCCTTTATTCATTGTCCAGCTTTTATATGCATACGAAGCGACTGAAAACATCATGGCTTGGGTTGGGCACACCTTAGTCCTTAAAGTGACATCTTTGCTTTCTAACACTTTAAAGAGATCTTTTGCAGCAGTTTTACCCAATGCAATGCTTCGTTTGATTTCTCGACTGCTGCTCCCATGGCATTTTCGACCCAAGTAAAATGAAATCCTTTACAACTTCAATCTTTTCTCCATTTAGCATGATGTTGCTTATTGGTCTAGTTGTTAGGATTTTTGCTTTCTTTAGGTTGAGGTGTAATCCATACTGAAGACTGTGTTCTTTGATCTTCATCAGTAAGTGCTTCAAGTCGTCTTCACTTTCAGTAAGCAAAGTTGTATCATCTGTGTATTACAGGTTGTTAATGAGTCTTCCTCCAATCCTGATGCCACATTCTTCATATAGTCCAGCTTTTTGGATTATTTGCTCAGCATACAGATTGAATAAGTATGGTGAAAGGACACAGACCTGACACACACCTTTCTTGACTGTAAACCACACATTATCCCTTTGTTCAGTTGGAACGACTACCTCTTGCTCTAAGTACAGGTTCCTCATGAGCACAATTAAGTGTTCTGAAATTCCCATTCTTTGCAATGTTATCTATAATTTGTTATGATCCACACAGTGGAATGCTTTGCATATTCAATAAAACACAGGTAAACATCCTTCTGAATATTAATATGCCGCAATTCCTCTATGAGAGTAGACGGGCTTTCCCGGGCAAAGGTAAAAGCAAAGTTTGAAGGTGCTGAGTCTGTTGGGATAAGTGTTATCTTCACAACCCACAAAGCCCTCTTGCAGCCCTGTAGCAGAGCTGTGATGTAAGATTACTTCAAACGCAAGCCATGAGAACAGATGCACCACACATGGATAGCCAGAGAGTGTCTGTTTTCATTGTTTCCAGATGATGACAAGCTCCAATTAATATATAGGGTAAAATCTTGGAAGAAGTCTAGAAATATTTTGAAGATAAGCTTCTAAGCAAGTCTTCCTGTCTGCCCCTCCAGTCTTGTGTGGATGTCTTTGATGCTATGTTATTGTCAGTGGTGGTGGTTGTGGGTAGGACAAGAAAAATGATTGGATTTAAAACATAGACTTTTTAAACTTATTCGTAGGTCTTTATCAGTTTGTGCTTGTTCATTAAGTTTGGATGTTTCTGCAGCTATGACCCATTCAAGTATCAGTACCCACTGAAATATATCTCTGAAGTTCCTAGTTAATTACAGTTAGAATTACCTGGTAGGATAGAGTAGGAAATAAAGTAACAATAAAATTAAAAAAAAAAAAACCTCCTCTAATAGTACTACATACATACCAAGATCTCTAGGCCCGTTTTCTGTAATACTGTAACTACATTTATAGAATGCTACTTTTTCTTCTCTAGATAATCTATTTTCTACTTTTTCCTCTTAGTCTTCCTTCAATTTATGACAACGTCTCCAAGTTATAAGATTACTATCATAATCTTACTTTGTAAGGATTATGCGCTCTTTTTTGTTCGAGTGCTGTTCACAAATCTACCAGATGTGTTTGCCTGTCCGTTGTTTAGATTATTGATGATGTAGTTTGATAGTGCTTGGCTATTCCAGGGAATACTCCCTTGTCAGATTGCTATTAGTTTTGGGTGCTATTTCTTTTGAAGAATTTCTCCCACGGTTGCTTGCCTTTCCAACAATACTTTGCTTCAGGCTCAGAAAAATTTTGTGCTGCCTGCATTGCTGCCTAGTGAAGGTTCTCCATAGCCCACACCCAACAGAGGTGATATTGTGGCCCGTGGAGTTTGTACATGCACATATTAGAAAGTTTTTAGGATGCCAAATATTTACTCATAGACTTTGGAAGCAAAGTATGTGCTTCTTTTGAGGAGAGAACTTTACATTGGGATAGGTGGAGGAGGTAGATGACCAAGGAGTCAGAAGATGTCTGAAGTAGCAAAGGAATCTTTTGGGAAGGGGAGCTTGGGGAGACTGATGGGTATTGAGGAGATATTCTGTGCAGAGGGCAGGCAGGTGGCAAGAGATTAAAAAAAAAAAAAAAACAGAAAGAGGCCTAGGGTGAGATAAAGTAAGGGAGGCTGGGTTCATACATGGTATTAAAGATATTTTCTGCTTTCTTGGCTTCTCAGATGATATTAGCAGATTAATGGCCAGATCTTAGCAAGAGATGGTGAGATGACTTATATGGAGTATTTTTCTACTTTTAGAAACATTTGGTACGTTAAAAGTACAGGTTAAAATACAGGTAGGGGTGTGGGTCACCCACCTTGCTTGGGCATGAGAATCTGACATGAGGAAAGGTATTTTTCCGTGCTATCTTTCCTCCTCTATATTCTCCTATAGGATTTCACGTTTACCATATCAGATTGTTCCATACCAGGGATTCTTTGCATGCTCTGGGGTTTTGCAGATTTTTTTCTTAAAGAGATTTTGTTCTAGTGTTTTCCAAGTGTAGCAGTTAATTCAAAGTAATTTCCACGGTTATCACCCATCCCTTTGAAAACATCTTTCCAATTGCTTCCATTTTATAAGGGTAATATTATACTGAGCTTGAAAAAACAAGTTAAAGAGAATTTAAGTGAGAGAACTGAGATTTTGATTTGTTCTCATAGTGGCTGTTGCTATTTATCTGAACAAAGTAAACTGTAAAATGTGTACTTTGAAATGTTTAATAGATCCCTTTTTACTTTGGTTGATTTCTCATTTGGGTGGAAGAGGTAGCATGTAGTCCTTCCTGGAGCTTATAATGCTCTAGTGGGAGGAAAGCATTTGGAAATGGAACATAATATCACTTTGACTTCTTGAAGCAAATGCACTTTCAATAGAGACTTCAGGGCAATTCAGTAGCAGTTCAATTTCCATAAATAAAGATGTGGTCTCCATCTTAGTCTGTTCACATCAACTTTTATCTGAGATACTGTCCCCTGAGAAATGTCACTGAGAAATGGCTTCAAAGGAGGTATCCCCAGAAGAAATAAACTAGCATGTAATCCATATCTGTAAAAATAAATAAAATGAAATTTAGAAAGCTGCCTTGGTTCTCCAGTTGTCGTCAAACCAGATAAAGTGCAGAAAAACATGGCATTGGAAAAATGATTGAATTTTGGCTAGAGATGAATATGCTGCAATTGAAAACTTTCCAGAACAATATGTACTTGGATCTATATTAAAGAAAAATTCTCTGAGTGTGTAAGACAAATGACCCAGAAGGGCTGATAGTGTGAGGCATATTTCACGGTTGTATAAGGAGCCCTGGTGGTGCAGTGGTTAAATGCTTGGCTGCTAACCAAAAGGTTGATGGTACAAAGCCACTAGCCTCTCCATGGAAGAAAGATGTGGCAGTCTGCTTCCATAAAGATTACAGCCTTGGAAATCCTATGGGGGCAGTTCTACTCTGTCTTCTAGTGTAGTTACGAGTCGAAATTGATTTGACAGCAGTGAGTTTGGTTTTTTGGATTATAAATATTTAAAACTATTTTCCAGCCTATAAAAAAGTAACTTAGGTTATTTTTTTTTAAAACTGCACAATGAAATTAACCTGCCCATCTCAACTTGTTGGGGAAACCTGCCCTGTACAACCCATCCTGAACTCCTAAAAGGGAATGGCTAAAAAAGAAGTGTGATGAAGGCTTCCAACCAGGAAAACAATGTTGGTTTATGTTTTAGAGGATTTCAGAAGATGCATTGCCCCAGGGGGTCTTTTTTCAGAGGGCCTTTCTGGCTTTGAGCAGCCCTGACTAACTTATCACCAGGGGCCCGACCAACTGAACATAATAGCTTTTCATCATAAACCCCTGTGAACTTGGTTAAGAGTGGTTTCAGGCTTCATTATATACATGAGCTTCAAAGAAAGCAATGCAACATCCTGGCTATGATGCTCTCCATTCTAAGCAGTTGGTCCCAGCCAATTAGAATGCCACAAAACTTCTTGCATAGCCCAAGTGCTGTGAATGGTTTTGTTGGTGGTCTTTCTCATTCAGCCTTCCAAGGCTTCTTTTTATCACCCATTGTTGTTGTTCCCTTTCCTAAATTTGTATTTTTTTTCTCTCACTTGTGTTTTAGTGATTGCCCTGGACTGTTCTCCTTTGCCACTTTCTTCTACTTTGCTTGTTGCCTCCCGTCTAACAGACTCCTGAGACAATGACAGTGATATTTCTATGCTTATTGATATAGAGTTTGAAAAGAATGCCAGTGACTGGAATTTATTGTCTCTCTTTTTTTTAATGTCCTGCAAGTTACTGCAAGCAAGAGTTAATAGCAGTTATATAAAGAAAGCACCCTAGGGTGGTAGGATGAGCACTCAGGCAAGAGTTAGGCATCTTGAGTTTACCACTAACTCACTGGGTGTCCTAGGGCAAATCACTTAACCTCTCTGGGCCTTAATTTCCACATCACTCAGGTAGAGGACTTCGTTATAAAAGGCCCTTTTAAATTTAACATTCTAGGATACTGTTATCTGCTTATTCTGTTATCTGATGCTGAATTGTTAATATATTCCTTTGATTGTTCTTTGTTCTGCAAAAAATTAATTTTGTTTTCGTTCTTAGGCTACAGAGTGAAAAATGGATGAATGTGAAAGTGGGAGACATCATTAAATTAGAAAATAACCAATTTGTTGCTGTGAGTATTTAATATTGTTTAAAGAATTTATCTCATTAAAATAGGACATGTACTGATGTATTTACATTTGCAAATTTAGTAAATCCATACTAATTTAGAGTAATTAAGGAAGTATATATTAGTAAAAAGCCTCAATTATAAAATATTTTAAAAAGCGTATTGATTTAGTACTTTTGATAACATGGTAACTCAGATAAGACTAAGTGATTACCACCTGATATATTTCCTTTGGTACCTTTAAAATTAATAGATACAAAAGATTTTAAATCAGGATGTCAATTGTTTTATGTAAATAAAAGCTTTTAAAATGCTCTTGAGTACTTAAAAAACAGTTTGTTCTCACATATTTTGAATACTAATCCTCAATAATGTGGTTAACACTGTTAATTTATAACATATTTTAAGAAGAGATAAGCTATTAGTAACCACCAGTTGTCTTCAAGTCGATTCTGGCTCATGGTGACCCCATGTGTTACAGAGCAGAACTGTGCTCTACAGGGTTTTCAAGGCTGTGTTCCAGAAGCAGATCAACAGGCCTTTTTTCTAAGGTTCCTCTGGGTGGGTTCAAACAGCTAATCACTGGGTTAGTAGTCAGTAGTTAGTTAGTTTGCACCACCTAGGACACCAGAGATAAGCTAAACAAAACAAAACAGCCCAAACCCATTGCCACCAACTCGAGTCTGACTCAAAGCTAAACTAGAGAAAGGTAAAGCTTATACTCCTTCCTGAAGAATCACAATCAGAAAATGTTTGTTGATTTTTCTGAGTTAATAAAATGCTAATTAGTGAGGTCTTACTTGGGATATCAAATGCACTATAATTTATCTCCTCAAACTGCCTATGTTAAAATTTCCTTAATAAAGTTCAAGGGTTCAGTCTAATCGCTAAAATATACGTACTAACCATAGTTCAGATTAAATTTAGGACAACAAAGGCTATCCAGATAAGAGATGAAAAATCCAGATTATTGTAGTCTTTATGACAAATATATATTAGATCACTTATGAAAATTTTTGTGATAAGTGCAATTTTGTGTATCAAATTGTGTTTTTCATTAACTTTGAGACACTTTGCTACCCCCTAAAAAAATTGCCCCAAGATCTATTTACAAAAACAACTAAACATGCACTTTTAAAAAGTCTTTTTTCATTAAATCACAGCCTGTGTTCACTGAGTTCTCCTGAACAGCCGAGGCTAAAGAGACTGATCAGTGGACAGTCTATCCACAGAAGATTTGAAACGTTAAGTAGAGAAGTGCTTATTTCTCTGGCAACCTCAATTCTTTGGAAGAGAGTTGAGAACCAAGAGTAAGCAAAAAGGTGCTGGGAAGTGGAGATGGTTTGCCAAAACAGAAGTTTTGAAGTTAGTCTCTGCACTGTGACTTGGACCTGCTTATACATAAGAGAGTCTGCCAGCTTCTCACTCACAATCTGTTGTTGTTATTGTTAGATGCTGTCGAATGCCTCTAATTCATAGCGACCCCATGCACAACAGAATGAAACACTGCCTGGTCCTGTGCCATCCTCACAGTCGTTGTTATGCTTGAGCCCATTGTTTCAGCCACTGTGTCAATCCATCTCATTGAGGGTCTTCCTCTTTCTTGCTGACCTTCTGCCAATCATGATGTCCTTCTCCAGGGACTGGTCCCTCCTGATAACATGTCCAAAGTTCATGAGATGAAGTCTCACCATCCTTGCTTCCAAGAAGAATTCTTGGCTGTACTTCTTTCAAGACAGATTGTTCATTCTTCTGTCAGCTCACGGTACATTCAATATTCTTTGCCTACAACATAATTCAAAGGCATCAATTCTTCCGTCTTCCTTTTTTCATTGTCCAGCTTTCACATGTGTATGAGGCAATTGAAAATATCATGGCTTGGGTCAGGCACACCTTGTCCTCAAAGTGACATCTTAGCTTTTTAAAACTTTAAAGAGGTCCTTTGCTTGCCCAGTGCAGCAGGTCATTTGATTTCTTGACTGCTGCTTCCATGAGGATTAATTGTGGATCCAAGCAAAATGAAATCCTTGACAACTTCAATCTTTTCTCCATTTATCGTGATGTTGTTTACTGGTCCAGTTGTGAGGATTTTTGCTTTCTTTATTTTGCGGTGCAATCCATACTGAAGGCTGTAGTCTTTAATCTTCATCAGTAAGTGCTCTTTTTAGCAAGCAAGGTTGTCATCTGCATATTGCAGATTGTTAATGAGTCTTCCTCCGATCCTGATGCCACACTCTTCTTCATAATCCAGCGTCTCGGATTATTTGCTTAGCATACAGGTTGAATAAGTATGGTGAAAGGATACAATCCTGATGCAGACTCAATCTATTTACTTTTATTTTAGGCACAATTTAAATGAGCTTGTCTGGCTTATTTTCCAGCTCATTAAAGATTAGGAGCAGCATATCAGGGAATGGTATGTGCTAGAATTTGGTACATTTGAGCCCATTCTTGCAGCCACCATGTCAGTTAATCTCACGAAGGTTTATACATAAGGTCACCATGAGTTGGAGCTGACTTCATGGCAACTAACAACAACAACAACATCTGCTAGAAGAACATATCCTGCTGGTAAGATCAAGGCAAATACAGTGTTAGGACACTGGATGGGAACTGAACGTGAACTGAGTCTCAGTTCCAGTCATTCAGTGACAGCAAATACATCATCCTCTCTAGTTTTGATTTCTTCATGTGTCAAATCCAGGTGGTGCACCACTACCTGATCGCAAATATTCCTTCCAGTCCCTATATTTTGTGATTCTATGTCTAAGCTGAGACTAGACTGCAAGCTTCATGAAGATAAAGACCATGTTGATTTCCCTGGTCTCTAACACCCATCACCATGTCAGATCATAGGGGATTTTCAGTAAATGTTGGCTGAATGAATAAACGTCAGTCTCTTGTAAGAAATAAGGAAGGAAAAAATGAAATGTGGATATTAATTCTCAAAATTCAAAGTGATTGGGGGTTACCAGTAAACATATCCCTATATTCTATTTAAGAAAAGATCACATTATGTTCAGGATGCTTGGTTTAAGAAGAAAGGGCTGCATTTAACTCCTCTTAGTTTTACCTTCAATCAAAATGATGACAAGGGAAGAGTTTTGGTGCTTCTGAGTGGATAGCCTTAACTTTTTCAGTTTTTTTTTGAAAATTGGCTGTGATGGTTAAGGTTGTGTGGCAGCTTGGCTGGGTGAAGATTCTCAGTGGTTTGGAAGTTATAAGGTAGTTTGGCAGTTATGTAATGATGTAGTCATCTCCATGATGAGATCTGCTATGAGCAGCCAATCGGTTGAAAGAGAGTTTTGTTGGGGTTATGGCCTGCCTCCAGTGTATAAATGGATGTTCCAGCAAGGCTTTTGCCCTGGATTCTTAATCTGGCTCTTCATCATCTGACCTCTGGTTCTTGGGACTTGAGCTAGAAGCTTACCTGCTGATCTTGGGATTCGTCAGCCTCTGCAGCCTGTGAGCCAGTGGACTGCCATCTTACCAGCCAGTCTTGGGATTTGTCAGTGTCTGCAGCCTGTGAGCCAGATGTCTGCTGTCTGACCTGTCGATCTTGGGTTTGTCAGCTCCTATAGCTACATGAGTCAGGAGAAGTCTCCAACCTGACATCTGACCCATAGACTTAGGACTTTCCAGCCTCTGCAACTGTGTGAGCCATTTCCTTGAGATAAATCTCTCTCTATATGTATATATATATATATTCTTCACTGGTTTTGCTTCTCTAGAGAACCCAGCCTAAGACATTTGGTATTGAGAGTGGTTCTAGAAAAACAAAATTGTAAGGATGAGTTTTCTAAATTGGTTCTCAAGTCGGGTTAGTCTTAAAGATGTTGATGACTCTACTTCCAGTAGTAAACAGGGTGCTGCTAATCCACAGTGTGAGGTGGCAATAAACAAACAAAAAAAAACTGATCCCTTGCCATCGAGTCAATTCCGACTAATAGCAACCCTATAGGACAGAGTGGAACTGCCCCGTAGGGTTTCCAAGGAGCAATTGGTGGATTCAAACTGTTGACTGTTTGGTTAGCAGCTGAGCTCTTAACCACTGTGCCACGGGGGCTCTGAGGTGACAATAGAAATATGCAAAGTATCACCACCAATAGATAAATATTGGTAAGAGGTAAGGCTCTGGGTGACTGCATGTTTGATACTTTTCTACAATTTTGTCAGAATGAGAAGTATAAGGAAGCTGGTTGATTGATCCTACTTTTGCTAGACAAAGTGGTAAAAGAAAGAGATAAACTCAAGGCTTCAGAGTCACAGCTCAAGTGTCACATAAATGACATCAAAATTGCCAGCTGTGCCCTGAAAGAAAGCTTTATTTCTTGTAGTAACAGAACTCATATTGCTGAAAAACAAACCCAGAGTCTTATCATAAGAGTGACTGAATTACAATGCCAACTGAATTCCCAGCCTCGTATGGTGTCTGAAGTTAAAGTGAGGGCATTGATTGGAAAGAAATGGGATCCTGAAACTTGGGATGGGGGCATATGGGCAGATAATCAGGAAGGTGGGAACATTGAGCCCCTAAATTCCATTGAATCTTCTGCCAATAGAAGCAGCCCTCTCACTCCCATCTGAAGAGATTACTCCATTGTTGTCTGCCAAGCCACCCTCTTCAGTAAAACCATTAGCCCTTCCACCTTTAATTGATGAGATTAATCCAGCTGTGTATGAAGAGCCTTTGTTTGAGTCATCTCCTGGGGAAGTGTCTGAGTCATTACCTGGGCATCACCTGAGGCAAATGCCTTACAAGACATTGCCTAATGTTTTCAGAACACATCCTCATCACCCATTTTTGCATCCAAACCTATAAATAGACTTAAGTCCTAGTAAGCCCCAAATGGTGAAGTGTAAAGTGTGACCTAGGAGTAGGTACACTGCACTCCAAAAGAACTGCTTGACTTTTCCAATATGTACAAATAGAAACTTCAGAAATATGTGTGGGAATGGCAATTAAGCGTGTGGGATAATGAAGCAAGGTTCAAAAAGTTGGATCAGTCTGAGTTTATTGATATGGGCCCACTAAGCACAGATTCTCCATTCAGTGTTTCAGCTTGAGAGGTTAAAAAAGGATCTAATAGTTTATTTGGTTGGTTCGATGAAGCATGGATTACGCGATGGCCTACACTAAACCAAGTTGAAGTACCAGACTTGCTTTGGCATACTATAGAAGAAGGTATCCAAAGGCTTAGGGAAGTTGGAATGTTAGAGTGGATTTATCATGTTAAATCCACAGACCTACACATGGAGTGCCCATAGGACGCACTTTTACCACAATGGTTAGGAACAAATTTGTGAAAGGAGCCCCAGCATCCTTGCAGACTGCTATGATTGCTATTTTATGTAAGTCAGATTTCAGTGGGAACTGCCCTAACTGAATGAAGACACCTAACTACAATGACCCTATGAGTCGGAATCAACTTGATGGCAATGAGTTTTTTATAACTACAATCGGCTGATTGGACCACTCGGTGGTAGGGACCAAGTGGCGGTACTCAATTGACAAAACAAGGTGGGCATGGTTACTGTAATGGACAGTGGAGTCAAAGCAGTAATCAGAATATTCTGACTTATATGTACTTATGGCCTTGGCTACTTAGTGACGGTGTCACTAGGAGTGAAATAGATGAGAAATCTACTAAATGTTTACTTGATCTGTACAACCAGAAGAATTCTAGGTCAAGTGAACAGCAGTCTAACTCAAATCGCCAGAATAGAGAGTCAGGGTCCCTCAATCAATTCTCAGACTTGAGCAAGTTAACAGACAGATAACCAGGTTCCCCTGAGGGGAGGCCAGGTTCCCCTGAGGAAGGACCCCATTGCACTTCCAAAAATTTATACTATTTGTCTTTCTCCCAGCCTTCCCCAAAGGGATCTATGGCCTTTTATCAGAGTGACTGTTCATTGGGGAAAAGGAAATAATCAGGCTTTTTGAGGATTACTAGACACTGGCTCTGAACTGACAGTAATTTCAGGAGATCCAAAACATCACCGTGGCCCACTAGTAAGAGTGGGGGCATATGGAGGTCAGGTTATTATTGGAATCTTAGCTCATGTCCATTTCACAGTGGGTCCAGTGGGTTCCTGAGCCCATCCTGTATATTTTCCCAATTCCAGAATGCATACTTGGAATAGACATACTCAGCAACTGGCAGAACCCCCACATTGGATCACTGGAATGTGGAGTAAGGGCTATTATGGTAGGAAAAACCAAGTGGGAGTCGTTAAAACTGCCCCTACCTATGAAAATGTTGTTGGTAGGTGCAGTCCAGTCAGTTTCCAACTCATAGAGACCCTATGCACAACAGAATGAAACACTGCCCAGTCATGCGCCATCCTCACAATCATTACTATGTTTGAGCCCATTGTTGCAGCTGCTGTGTCAATCTATCCCATCGAGAGTCTTCCTCTTTTTCACTGATCATCTACCTTACCAAGCATGATGTCCTTCTCCAGGGACTGGTCCCTCCTGATAACATGTCCAAAGTACATGAGATGAAGTCTCACCATCCCCACTTCCAAGGAGCACTCCAGCTGTATTTCTTCCAAGACATACAAATAGTAAACCAGAAGCAATACCACATTCCTGGAAGGATTGCAGCGATTACTGCCACCACCACCAAGGTCTTGAACGATGCAAGGGTGGTAATTCGCACCACATCCCCATTCACCTGGCCTATTTGACCTGTGCAAAAAACAGATGGATCTAGGAAAATGACAATGGATTATCGAAAACTTAACCAGGTGGTGACTCCAATTGCTGCTTCTGTTCCAGATGTAGTTGCTGCTTGAGCAAATGAATACATCCCCTGGTACCTGGTATGCAGCTATTGATCTGGTTAATGCCTTTTTATCCACACCTGTTTTGAAGGACCACCAGAAGCAGTTTGCCTTCAGCTGTCCTACGTCAGGGGTATATCAACTCTCCAGCCGTATATCATAATTTAGTTGGCAGGGATCTTGATCACCTTTCCCTTCCACAAGACGTCACACTAGTCCTTTATATTGAAGACATTATGCTGATTGAACATAGTGAGGAAGAAATGTCAACCACTCTAGACTTATTGTAAGACATTTGCATGCTAGAGGGTAGGAAATTAACCAGCAAAAATTCAGGTGCCTTCTACCTCAATGAAATTTCTAGCAGTCCAGTGGTGTCGGGCATGTTGAGACATTCCTGCTAGGGTGAAGGATAAGTTGTTGTATCTGGTCCGTCCTACAACTAAAAAGGAGGTGAAACACCTGGTGGACCTCTCTGGATTTGGAGCATATCCTCATTTCGGTGTGCTACTCTGGCCTATTTATCAAGTGACTCAGAAAGCTGCTAGTTTTGAATGTGGCCCAGAACACGAGAAGGCTCTGCAACAGGTTCATGTTACTGCTGCTCTGCCACTTAGGCCATATAAACCAGCCGATCCAATGGTGCTTGAAGTATAAGTGGCAGATAGAGATGCTATATGGAGTCTTTGGTAGCCCCTATTAGTAAATCACAGTGCAGACCCTTAGGATTTTGGAGCAAAGCCCAGCTATCCTCTGCAGATAACTACTCTCCTTTTGAGAAACAGCTTTTGGCTTGTTACTGGGACTTAGTAGAGACTGAACATTTAACCATGGGCTACAGAGTCACCATGCGGCCTGAGCTGCCCATCATGAACTGGGTGTTGTCTGACTCATAGAGTCATAAAGTTGGATGTGCACAGCACACCATCATTAATAGGAAGTGTTATATATGAGATCAGGCCCAAGCAGGACCTGAAGGCACAAGTAACTTACATGAGGAAGTGGCCCAAATGCCTGTGGTCTCCATTCCTGTCACATTACCTGCCCTCTCCTGGTCTGTGCCTATGGCCTCATGGGGAATTCCTTATGGTCATTTGAGTGAGGAAGAGAAAACTCATGCCTGGTTTACAGATGGTTCTGCACGATATGAAGGCACCACTAGGTAGTGAACAGCAGCAGCACTACAGCACCTTTCTGGGACTTCCCTGAAGGACAGTGGTGAAGGGAAATCCTCCCAATGGGCAGAACTTTGGGCAATGCATCTGGTTGTTCACTTTACTTGGAAGGAGAAATGGCCAGATGTGTGATTGTATACAGATTCATGGGCTGTGGCCACTTTTTTAGCTGCATGATCAGGGACTTGGAAGGAACATGATTGGAAAATTGTTAACAAGGAGATACGGAGAAGAGTTATGTGGATAGATCTCTCTGAATGGGTGAAAGAAGTGAAGATAGTTGTGTCTCATGTGAATGCTCACCAAAGGGTGACCTCATCAGAGGAGAATTTTAACAATCAAGTAGCCAGGATGATGTGCTCTGTTGAAAACAGTGATCCTCTGTCTCCAGCCACTCCCATCATTCACCAATGGGCTCATAAACAAAGTGGCCATGGCAGCAAGCATGGAGGTCATACATGGTCTCAGTAACACGGACTACCACTCACCAAGGCTGACTTGACTACAGCTACTGCTGAGTGCCCAAACTGCCAGGAATCCGAGACCATCGCTGAATCCCCAATATGGCACCATTCCTCAAGGTGGTCAGCCAACAACCTGGTGGCAGGTTGATTACATTGGACCCCTTCCATCATGGAAAGGACAATGTTTTGTTCTTACTTGAATAGACACTCTGGATACGGATTTTCCTTCCCTGCATGCAATCCTTCTGCCAAAACTACCATCCATGCACTTACAGAATGCTTTATCACCATCATGGTATCCCATACAGCATCTCCTCAGATCAAGGGACTCTCTTCACAGCAAATGAAGTGTGGCAATGGGCGATGCTCATAGAATTCACTGGTCTTACCATGTTCCCCCCATCATCCTGAATCAGCTGACTTGATAGAATGATGGAATGGCCTTCTAAAGACACGATTACCTTGCCAGCTAGGTGGCAATACCTTGCAAGGCTGGGGTAATGTTCTCCAGGAGACTGTATTCACTCTAAACCAGTGTCCAATATATGGTGCTGTTTCTCCTATAGTCACAGTTCATGGGTTCAGGAATCAAGGGGTAGAAATGGAAGTGGCACCACTCACTATTACCCCTAGTGACTCACTGGCAAAATTTTTGCTTCCTGTCCCTGTGACTCTGTGCTCTGCAAGTCTGGAGGTCTTAGTTCCAAAAGGAGGAATGCTCCCACCTGGAGACACATCACTGATTCTACTGAACTGGAAATTAAGGATGGTACCTGGCCACTTTTTGCACCTTACACTTCTGGATTCACAAGCAAAGAAGGGAGTTACCATATTGGCTAGTGTGATTGATCTTGATTACCAAGGGGAAATTGGATTGATATTTCATATGGAGGTAAGGAAGAGTATGTCTGGAATACACAAGATCACTTAGGGCATCTCTTAGCACTACTGTGCCCTGAAATTAAAGTCAATGGAAAACTACAGCAACCCTATTTTGACATAACTACTAATGGCCCAGACTCTTCAGAAATGAAGGTTTGGGTCACCCCACCATGCAAAGAACCACGACGAGCTGAGGCGCTTGCTGAAGGTAAAGGGAATACGGAATGGTTGGTGCAAGACAGTAGTTCTAAATACCAGCTATGTCTGTGACTAATTGCAGAAATGAGGACTGTAATTGTTATAAGTATTTCTTCCTTGCACGTGTGCATCAAATATTTTTGTTTTCTTCCCTTATAAAATATAAGATGTAAACGGGGCTAGTGCGTTTTTGGTTATACACGTGTTAGTTGTATCATGTTAGGCCCAAGTATGACTTTACAATTGTCTTTATTTAGAGATTGTGTATGGTTTCAAGAGATGTGTACAGGTGCCAAGTTGACAAGGGTGGACTGTGATGGTTAAGGTTGTGTGTCAACTTGGCTGAGCCATGATTCTCAGTGGTTTGGCAGTTACGATGAAGTTTGGCAGTTATGTAATGATGAAATTTGGCAATTATGTAATGATGTAATCAACTCTATGATGAGATCTGCTTTGAGCAGCCAATCAGTTGAAAGGGAGTTTCCTTTGTGGTGTGGACTGCTTCCAATATAAATGGATGTTCCAGCAAAGCTCTCCCTCTGAATCCTGCATCCAGATCTTCATCATGTGACCTCTGGTTCCTGGGACTTGAGCTAGCAGCTTATCTGCCAATCTTGGGATTCATCAGCCTCCACAGCCTGTGTGCCAGTGGCCTGCCATATTATCTGCAAATCTTGGGATTCATAAGCCTCTGCAGCCTCTGGGCCAGAGGCCTGCTGTCTGACCTACTGATCTTGGGTTTGTCAGCCTCTGCAGTTACATGGGTCAGGAGAAGCCTCCAACCTGATGTCTGACTCACAAATTTGTGACTTGCCAGTCTCCACAATTGTGTAAGCCATTTCCTTTAGTTAAATGTCTCTCTCTCTCATATATATATATATATATATATAT